>NC_136491.1:45349836-45692336 GCF_053919585.1 Euprymna scolopes | reverse complement strand
ATCCATTATTAAACTGGGATAGTATTAAGGCTTATCTGAATTATTAGAAGTATTGTTTCTCATCTTGACT
Organism: Euprymna scolopes; assembly: GCF_053919585.1. NCBI lineage: Eukaryota > Metazoa > Mollusca > Cephalopoda > Sepiida > Sepiolidae > Euprymna > Euprymna scolopes. The sequence continues at coordinate 45,692,266 of NC_136491.1, read as the reverse complement.
GCAATTTCACAACGTTTTGGTCAATGTAACCTCCAATAATCAGGTTAACTTTTTCGAACTCTGGACTCTGCATGGAATTTTAACATTCTATTTAATCCATGAAAGTAGCATTTTCTCATTCCATCAGCTGTTGAATAGAAATCTTAAGTAATTTGCAATCTGAGTATCGCCCGCTCTGAGGATTGAACCTTCAATCTCCAAAAACTCCATAAAGATTCTCAATTTTGACTGAACCCAAGTTCGACAAGATACATCTGGAGAAAGTTCAAGGTTACATTGCCCGAAAAATTATGAAAAAAGATGAGAACAGCAGTCCGAATAATCCAAATAATATGAATTACCAATCCTCATCTCAAAAATTCAGAAACAAAATAATGAACAGATTAATGAAGACAAAAGTTTATTTGGGCCATCCATAATTATAAAAGTATTATTTTTAAAAGGAAATGATTGTTGAAGCAATAATAGACTGGGCTAGTGTTAAGGAGAGATGGAGAAACTATAATAGGTTATTTTTACTGTCCGTGGCTATGACAATCCGATTTTCTGTAAGAAAAGAATAAAAAGGGTATGTCTTATTAGAAGGATTTTTTAAACAGCCTTTAACATCTTACCTATTTGGTGCTGAATCTTTTGCTGTTTCTACATCTGAAGGTCCTAATTTGTTTCTCCATTCTTCAATAATTCCTTTTCCCGTCCTACCTTTACTCAAAACAAGAACATAGCTGATCCCACTCGTCATGAATTGGATGTAATCTTCAAAGAAATTCTAAAAGAAAAAGAAATGTTAATATTTATATACATTTGGCATGAATTCTATATATTAATATATTAATATATACTACGTTGCCACCCCCTCCCCAAGAAGAAAGTAATACCTGGGAAGATGGTATTATGATGAACGAATATATACTACACTACTCCTTCTCCAAAGGAGGTTAATACCTAGGAGGACACTCTTATGCCGACGGAACAGATACTACACTACTCCTCCAAAGGAGAAGGTAATGCTTTGGAGGATGTTCACATGACAACAAAATAGATAATATACTACGCCTCTATTCCCCCCAAAAGGGAGGAGGTAATGTCTGGAAGCATAGTATCATGACAAATGCATATGTACTACACAACTACAAAGGAGTAAGAATTTTTCATGAACAGAACAGTTACTACATTATTCCCTCCACTGAAAAAAAGGTGACAATAATCACTGGGAGGATAATACATGACCACAGTACAAATACTATACTACTCCTCCAAAGTATTGTTACAGAATCATTTGCAAAATCGCGTTCTGATTTATTAAGGTCTCCTAACCTGATAAATAACCTCTAATTGTTTCTAAGTTAACAAAAATAACAAATTAGCACCAGCAGCAGCGACAAGAATAAAATCAGCAAGAGCAGAAAAAACGATTTCTGTAAAATTCACAATTTTGATTGGTTAAATATTCGAAGTTCGATTGGTTATCAGGATCCAGCTTCAACTAATCAGAAAACAGTTGCCGTGGGAGTATGGAAGCCTTTCCTAGTCTCACACAAAAACATGCGTTCACATCTCAAGCCATATTTCTTGTCATACACATACACGCACACAAACATACGCGCACATGTACACACAAGTAGATATATTCACGTTCGCGTATATACACTCACATTCACGTGTATATACATACACGCTAACATACACACATGTACGCACACATACGCGCACATGTACGTACACATAGACAACGTCACTTCCCTTTCAAAAGAAATCCACACATGCGCAAAAGACCACCGAAAACAAATATAAAAGCAAGAGCAATAAGCTGCTTCCTCCTTTTTTGACTTAGCTCTCGAGCTGAGCGGTCGTCGAACCATTCGCCCCCCCCCCTTTCGGGGCGCCCACGCGCAACACGTCCCCTGCTACTATGTATGGGGCACGAGCTAACAGACAGTATGTACACTTTACACGTTTTCTATCGCCATGGCCTGGATTGACTTTTTCTCATTTTCTCTCTCTCTCTATACTACAATAGACTTTCCTTCTCATCAGCTAACAGCGAGAGATGCACACCAAACTGGATTGACTTTCTCTCTTTCTCTCTTTACGATAATAGACTTTCCTTCTCACCAGTAAACAGTGAGAGATGCACGCCAAACTAAACACGTGTAGTACCCTTTTCTTTCATTTCTTTCTTCACGAAATAAATTCCTGTTCGTTTAATTCAATTTAACACGTAGTTCGTCTCTTTCCCAATTCAATTCATTTCTCCTATCTTGTACGACTGGGGGATATGTATAATATATCCACCAGTCCGCTACAGGAGCCAAGCATCTGGCAAACTTTTCCATATAAGTGAGCACCCAAGTAGTATATATATATATAAGTGATCGTGTCTGTGTGTGTGTGTGTGTGTGTGTGTGTGTGTACATTTCCCTACACAATAACTCTGTCAATGTTTAATCTACAGACTTGAAATTTGATATACAGGGTACTGAGATTTGGGAAAATCGATGTGATCGGTTTTTGGCCAGAAATTTGTCGATTAAGGGGTCAAAGTTCAACGATTTGACCTTTGAGAACTCTACCAAACTCTTCCGACAATTTGAGGTCTACACACTTGAAATTTTAGATATAGGTTCCTTGGACATGGATCTAACTTAATAACTTGATTTGAGCCCAAAACAATAAATTTTAAGGGGTCATAATAGGGGTCAAAGTTAAAAAAAAATTGACTTCTGGCCTAAATATTTTAAATTTTACAGAAAGGGTATTCAGAGATAGGGCAAGCTTTTTCATCAGTTTGGGTCGAAAATTTTTAGTTATCAATATATAAATGTATGTATGTATGTCTGTTTGCATGTCTGCCTTAAACTTTCAATAGAGGCGACGGATTTTACCAAGATCAGTATCGGTTTAAAGTTCGACCTTTCATACGACAAATATCGGAAAATTGGCTAAAAACATTACTATCTTCTCCTTAAACTAGGCACTTTTCTACAGGAGGGGGGGGGGTCACTTTTTTCGCCGATATTTTTAAAAGTTATCCTCTCCTTTAGATTGTCTAGCCTTAATTTTTAAAAATGTCGCTTCCGGTTTGGCGGTTGTCGTAACAGCACAAACGTTAGGTTTTACCACGTTCTTTTCCTCCTTTGCAGTACGGGTTCGAGCCTGCCTTCCTACTACCACTTTTTTTTTTTTTTTTGCTCAACATACACATTTAAACACCCGGGCAACGCCGGGCTGAAATGCTAGTGTATATATATATATAGAGAGAGAGGGAGACAGACAGATAGTCTATGGTGTTATATATATATATATATATATATATATATATATATATATATATATATATATAATATAAAGCTGACTGTCTGTGTGCATGTGTGTGTGTGTCTGGTCACGAATAGGCTCCTATATGGTTGACTATTTTAAAAAACTGATTACATGTAATGATAGAAGATGTATTAAGACACAGGAATGGGTATGTTTTATCTGACAGAACGGGGGTTCATTAAAATTGTGGGGTCTGCGTTCGCGCCTGGTCAACAAAGTATGGAAATAAAAAATTTTAAAATTAAAAAAAAACGTTTACAAGTGTTTTTGATATATATGTACATAAGAATACTTTGATAAGTATGCTTCAACTTAAATAGGGATGGCATAATAAAATTGTGGGGTCTGCATTCGCGCCTGGCCTCCATAGAATGGAAATAGGCACACACTTTAATAAAGACTTTTCATATCTATCTGCGTAAGTATACTTTGATAATTATGTTTCAGTTTAAAGAAATATGGTATAACAAAATTATAGGGTGTTTGTTCGTGCCTGACCTCCATAGAATGGAAATATGTCACAAAGTTTAACAAGGCTTTTTAATATAGATCCACAGAATATTGTGATAAGTGTTTCAGTGTGAACAGGTATGGTATAATAAATTATGGAGTTTATCTATTTTATTTTTACTTTCATCATATTTTGCTTTGGTTTTGATACCCCCAAATTCGAAGCTATCTCTTTACAACCCTTGCTTTTCATAACCTATCATACTTTCATAAATCAGAGTCCATTTTCTGTAGGCTGTTTTTGAACCCAGTCAACGACGGGTACTTTTGCTAGTATATATATATATATATATATACACGCTATTTTACATCATCACTGATATTATTTTTATATAATATTTTTATATAATAGGCAGATAACGACAGGTAGCCTTGCTAGTAAAATAAAATTAACGAAAGAGATTAATGTAGTTTACTTAAAGCATTGTTTAGTGTATATATAAAGGAAATTTATAGAATACAATGCATAGCTGTAACAGATAAACACGAACTGAAACAAATCAAGACATATAATGGGGAAATAAGTTATGGAGTTTCCACTCTTTTTTAATTAATACAATATATATATATATATATATATATATATATATATATATATAATAAGTTATGAAAATATATATTACCATGTATATTTTCATAACTTACTACCTAACTCTACCTATGTATTGAGCACTGTTGAAGTAAATACTGAAAATTTACGCTTAAAATTATATCTTCATATATTAATTTATGTGATTAGATGAAGTAATACAAAGATATATATATATATATATATACATATATATATATATATATATATATCTTCTATCTATCTATCTATCTATCTATATATCTATAAAAACAGAGATGTGTGTGCCACAGACGATTTCTGATTGGTTAATCCAATAATCACATCTCCTAAAAAACTATGGTTCGTAGGCTCTTAACTTTACCATAAAATATTATGACTTTATTTATTGTCCATCTTGGAAGGGTTTAATTTTTTCCTAACTTGCGATTTACAAATTACAAAAATACGAAACTAACTTACAATCTAACAATCGAACCTCCGACATCACGGCCGCCATTATGAAACTAAACTAAAAAAAAAAAAAAACGCGCGTCCACTCGTGGTCTTTACATTTCGGGTTTGGGTACTTGTGCAGTTTTCCATTGACATTAAAAAATGGAAATATTTTTTAAAAAAATATATTGTACGTACTCGTCATGGGATAAAGTTTTCCTACAGAAAAAATCACGTAATTTCATCAAGTAGTTATTTTTTTATAGCGAAAAAAGAAAAAAATCAACGCTACAAGCGAAATTCAACAGAAAGTTCAAGTAGGGGGATTCCCCTTTTTTTTTTATAGCGAGGCCAAATTTCGCGAATTTGGCCTTTTTTTAAAGCAGTTTGGCCTTCAAAATTTCTGTTTGGCCATTTTCTTCACCGATGAAATAAAAAAAGCAAATAAAAACAACGCAATAAAACTTTTAAAAATACGGCACACTTTTGTTGTTCTTGTTTGTTTTTTTTTTGGTAATTTTCCTTATTTTTTTATTTTTTCAAGATAATACTATTAAATGGACACTATTATGCCAAATTAGCCCCCCCCAAAAAAAATGCACAAAAATTCGAGATTTAAGGTTTTGACGAGATAATTTAACGAATTGTTCGTACTATTGCGAGATAACCATCCATTAGTTTTTCCTGAAATTATGCCACAAATTGTATTTCATTACATAGATGTGCATAGTAACAACATTTTTTTGCCGAAAATTCCCGTTGCGTCTCCAGATTTCATCGGTGAAGAAAAAGGCCAAACAGAAATTTTGAAGGCCAAACTGCTTTAAAAAAATGCCAAATTCGTGTGTGTGTCTGTGTGTCTGTGTGCATTTCCCTACGCTAAAACTGTCAATTTTAAGCCTAGAGATTCGAAATTTGATATACAGGGTACTGAGATTTGGGAAAATCGATGTGATAGGTTTTCGACAGAAATTTGGCGATTAAGTGGTCAATATTCAACGATTTCACCTTTGAGAACTCTACCAAACTCCTCCTACAATTTTGGGTCCAAACAGTAAACACGTGATATTTTAGATATAGATTCCTTGGACATGGATCTAACTTATTAACTTTACTTGATCCCTAAACAATAAATGTTAAGAGGTCATAATAGGGGTCAAAGTTTTAAAAAATTCACCGTTTTTTTTTTTTCTCAGCATTAACCTCAAAACACCTGGGCAACGCCGGGCACCGATTGCTAGTATATATATATATATATACACACACACAATTTTATATAATTACATATATATATAGATAATTATATATATAATTATATATATAACTCAATAAGCCTGAAGAGTCCTAGAGTGGATGAAACGCGGAATATTCAGTGTAGCTTAATTGCCATATATATTTTATAACTTACTAATTATATATATATATATTTTTTTTTACATGGAGGTCACCACTTATCAAGACCGAGGCCACTCAGGGATAAGGGTTATTGCGTGTACAGTAATCAGTGAGATAGTATTGTAGTAATCATTAGTATTGGAGATTTGATAGAGTGTCTTACTTAAGGGGGCGGTTTGTCAGGAATTTGTTTATGTTGGACTTGAAGACATCCAAGTTGTAGTCAGGTGGGAAACAGGCAAACGGAAGAGAGTACCACAGTCGTGCACTTCGTAGAAAGAAGCTCTGCTCATGGAATCTACGTTTGAATTTAGGCACAGATAAAGAGTGGGGAAAATTATTGACATTAGTTTATATATATTATTGACAGTAGTTTATATATATATATATATATATATATATATATATATATATATATATATATACAATATAATATTATAATATATATATATTATATACAATATAATATTATAATATATATATATTATATACAATATAATATTATAATATATATATATATTATATACAATATAATATTATAATATATATATATATTATATACAATATAATATTATAATATATATATATATTATATACAATATAATATTATAATATATATATATATATATATATATATATACAATATAATATTATAATATATATATATATATATATATACAATATAATATTATAATATATATATATATATATACAATATAATATTATAATATTATAATATATATATATATATACAATATAATATTATAATATTATAATATATATATATATATACAATATAATATTATAATATATATATATATTATATACAATATAATATTATAATATATATATATATTATATACAATATAATATTATAATATTATAATATATATATATATATACAATATAATATTATAATATATATATATTATATACAATATAATATTATAATATATATATATATTATATACAATATAATATTATAATATATATATATATTATATACAATATAATATTATAATATATATATATATATATACAATATAATATTATAATATATATATATATTATATACAATATAATATTATAATATATATATATATATTATATACAATATAATATTATAATATATATATATATTATATACAATATAATATTATAATATATATATATATATTATATACAATATAATATTATAATATATATATATATATATACAATATAATATTATAATATATATATATATATATATATATATATATACAATATAATATTATAATATATATATATATATATATATATCAAATATAATATTATATATATATATATATACAATATAATATTATATATATATATATATATATATATACAATATAATATTATATATATATATATATATATACAATATAATATTATATATATATATATATATACAATATAATATTATATATATATATATATACAATATAATATTATAATATATATATGTATATATATATATATATATATATATATATATATATATATATATATATATATATATATATATATATATATATATATTACCTGACTTGCGATAATGTGGTTTTGTGGGAAAATGTTTTCCTTCTTCAGGTGTGTGGTCAACTCAAACTAGCATAGGAAGAGACTGCTGTCAATGAGGCAGATTCGATAGAAAATGAAATAGATTTGAAATCCAAAAATGAAAAAAATTAAAAATTAAAAAGAAGAAAAAAAAATCAACCACAATCTTTAAGAAAAACCAACCTCTTCAGATAAATGGCCATAGAATTCTCGAGCTTCCTCTTCTGTTAATTGTTTTTCTTCCTGTGCGATAATCTCGATTCCATCTTCCTTCATCTATAATGCAAAATATGAAAATCATAATTGTTAGAGAGAAACAGTCAATATATACCAATCTCACTGGCAGTATGAGTTTTCTTTTCTTTACTTTTTGTTTTTTGCTTTTACGTCATCTATATTAAAAAATGAAAATAAATTTCAGCTTCTCATGTTCACTCTCCAGAAAAGGACTCCCATCAAAGTAACATAAGTTTTTAAAACACTCAATGAAGATAGCCTTTTTTACCATTTAAAAATGAGCAAATTGTACATTTTCTATTTCGAATTGTAACAAATGTCCTCTTTACGTATTACATGTCTCGTCACTGTATGTTAATGTATGCCCTAGACAAACTGTTAAGAAATTAAATGTCTATGTCAGCCCATAGTTATTCAATCATTTTTTGCTTTCCGTATTTGTTGCTAAAATAATAACGGTGTACCTCTGTATTATCAACAGTAATGCAAAGTGAATATCGGTGGCCCCTGTTTGTATTGAATCCTAAATTCTTCACATGTAGTTTGTTAAAAATGATACAATAGAATACAAAGGTATAGCCAGAAAGGACCAAGTAGGGGGATGGGTCCAAACTTTCATAGTAAAAATTTTACAAAATATAATGTTTCGTTCAGTAAAGTTTCGTGTCGGTCATTTTTTTTTTTATTAGGGCAACTTAAAACTGAAATTAATGCTCATTGAATATTTTTATAACGTGAAATTGAAATATTTTGATTGATTTATGAAAATTTTATTTATGAAAAGTTTTGTTTCGTTTTCACATAAAAACAAATGAAAATAAATTAGTAAATATTTTGAACGAAACAAAACGAATCCAACCCTGAAAAATCCCCTATAGGTAGGTAAATTTTTAGGCGTTATTGTAAAATGGCAGGCAAAATCGATTCGCACGTAGTAAATAATTTCCCCATTAGCAGGCAAATTATTTACAACATGCAAAGATCTGCCTGCCTATCTCTAGCTGCTCTACTGGCGCTTCAAAGTAGGGAAAAAGTTTCAGTCAACTTCTCTTAGTGGGGGTCCAAAAAGCACAAAAAGCATGGCTGGCTACGTCTTGATATAATATCAAATATTATAATATGATTTTCCCATGGTATGCAGTCTCTGGTCGAAGGAGCGTTTTGTTTTTACTTATGATTAATTCTATTTGACTTATTTTAATTATTTCAGACAACTATTCTAATTTTGATTGCTAATTTCACAACGTTTAATCTCTGTAATCTCTGACCTTCTTCAGTTGCATCTAACTACAACCACTGTTAACAATTTTCTTTATTCTCTATCTGTGCCTAAAATTAAACAAAAATTCCATGAGTTAAGTTTCTTTCCTATAACTACCCCTCTGTTCAACACAATACCTCACTGACTATAACAGTAATTTTTTTAAGTCCAATCCAATATAAAGTTCTTGTTGTCTTCTTTAATAATCAAATTCTGTCCAATTTCCTTTATCACCAATCATTACAATATTGTCTCACCAGCCACCTGACAAACATAAATCCTTATCCTCGAGCGGCCTTTAGGCTGTAATAAATGGTGATTCCCTGGTAAAAACAAAAAATCTTTTCGAAATTGGGAATCTTCATGAAATTTCAAACTGAACCCTTTATCTAATCCATGAGTTAGATTGTTCTTGTTCTATCATCTATGACTGAGTAGAAGTGTTAAGTAACTATCACACAATGAATAAAGACGTTGGGTAACAGTCAGTTGTAAATGACGGTCTTCTGGAAGTTGAAAGTTCAATCCTCACTACAGATGATACTAAGAATAACATAAAAATTACTTAACACTTCTACTCAGGCATGGCATCCCCAGCCCTCCGTGGCACAGGGGACAAGATCAAAGTGTAGTATCTGTCCGGCAGATGCTGCAAGCAAAGACTAGCTATGACTAGCATAGACCATATATGGGGTAACCCCACATATCTGAACTTGGTCAATGTAGGGATCACCCTACAGACCACAGTTACTATCCAGCTCCCATTTCCCACCTCTCGGGAGCTGGATCCCCCTTTCCCTCCCCACTCCCTCTCTCTCCACATTAAAAAACGGCCTTGTGCCTAATTTGCTCAGTGGGGAAGCAAATAAATCAACAACAGCCCTCCGTGGCATGGGTGACAAGATCAAAGTGTAGTATCTATTCCGGCAGATACTGCAAGCAAAGACCCTATGTGGGGGCGACCCCACAGATAAGACCCTGGTCAATGTAGGGGCAACCCTTCATACCAATTGTCACTATCCAGCTCCCTTACTCCCCGGGGAGTTGGTCCCCATTTCCCCTTCACTCCTCACATAAAAATCGGCCTTGTGCCTAATTTGCTCGGTGGGGGAGCAAATAAATACCATGGCTGACTTGGCATTTTTGGCCAGGATCAAAGTGTAGCATCTGTTCCGGCAGATGCTGCACTTAAGATAATTTGTACCAGTCAATGGAGGGGAAACCCTCTATACTGGGACAATTATTATTTTTGGTAACCAGAGTGACCCCTTTTAGGGGAGCTGGTTTTTACCTCACATTAAAAACGGCCTTGTGCCTAATTTGCTCAGTGGGGGAGCAAATAAATACCATCTGTTCTTCAGATGTTGCACTTCCATTTCTTGTTCTCTTTCGGTGGAGGATCAGTCCTTCAGGACTGAGACAATTTTTTATTTTTGTACCTTTTCTCCACGTTAAAAAACGACGCTAGTGTCTAACTCTGTCCCGTGGGGAGGCATAGTAAATAGGTACTCAGGCATGGCTGGCAGAATGAGAACTAAATGTGGATTAAATAAGGGTCTTGTTTAAAATTCCGTATAGGTTTCCGAGTCTGACATAAAGATTCTAGAGTTTGAAAAGATGTACCTGAAGAAGGTCAGCGGTTACATCAGCCGAAACATTGTAAACTTAATCGACAACTAAGATGAGAATAGTAATCCAAATAAAACAAATCCTCATCTCAAAAATTCCCAAACATAATTAATCACATTAAGCAAGTTTCTTTACTCTTTAAATATACTCACCTGTTGAATGATTTCATCCGCTCTTCCTTCCTGAACGACATCTGGTTTTATAATAGCAACTGTCACTTCTTTAGTTTCTTCTACAAAACAACAAAAAACCTTTATTATAATCAGTTATTTTGTTGTTCTTAATTGGAATATTGGATTTGAACTTGGTTTGGTTTCTCGATTCCACAACCCATGTGGTTTTAGTTTTGATACCGTGTGGCGATTGTTTCTTTGGCTTTATCGACTTTTTCTGTTTCCTTGAATACCAACAGAGAAACTCGAAAGGCTATAGATTATTAGGGTCTTCTGTAAATAAAAAAAATCTTATTTTACTAAATAAATGCTTCCAGGGTTGTGATTTACATAAAATCAACGCCTTTTATTTGTTTCTTTACAGTGTTCAGAAATGCTGACGTTTCAATATAATCAATAAAATCTATCAGAAATTGTTGAAACTAAACCACAAATGAAACAAGGATTATAACGTACAACATGCACACAACAAAAACAGTTGCAATAAGAGAATTTGGTGCAAAGAATGTGTGTGTTATATATGTGCAATTTTATTCAAAGCAAGGTACTTCTCTAGTTTACAGTCCAACCTCTGGCAAATTTGCATCAGCATCTTTCAGCAGATTACATAAGAAGCTAAACAAAGTTAAAGCAAAGATTACCATACACTTAATTAAAAACACAATATCCCCCAATTTCCTATCTTAAGAATGATTTTTTTAAATAGAAAGCCATTCTTAACACAGGAAATGGGAGTATTTCATATTGATATTTTCGGTTTAAATTTTTTTTTTCTTGCTTTCATTGAAACTTGTCTTCTGGCAGCTGATTGGATATCAGCATCTTCTGGCTACTTATGTAACCTGCCAGAAGAATAAAAATGCCTGTGCATATTTGTATTATGAGGGGCGTGCAATAAGTAACGCCCCTGACCCACTTTCAGTTGTTTGATCTAGCTGAAATTTTGCATGTGCAATGATTTATAACTCTATGGGTTATGTGGCAAATTGCAGCTCTGAACTAATTGTGGTTTATGCTTTGCAGGTGTTTGAACTGAGTCAGGTGTGAAATGGAGTCTGTTGAATGTCAAGCAGTGATCCGGTTTTTGTATTTGAAAGGACGCACACCACAGGAGACTTTTGATGAAATGAAAGAAACTTATGGTGATAATGCCCCATCATATGACCTTGTAAAACGCTGGCATTGTGAATTCAAACATGGCCGGAAGTTTGTGGAAACAGCTCTCAGACCTGGTTGCCCCCACCCCTTCTGCCATTGATGAGGCATCTGTCCGTCAAGTTGAGGCTGCCATTTTGGAAGATCAGCGCATTACTATTTGCCAAATAGCCCAAGATGTCAAGATTAGTACAGGGCCTGTGGAAACTATCATTCATAACCATTTGCATATGCATAAGGTGTCTGCCAGATGAATTCCCAGGTTGCTCACACCATTCCAGAAGCAAGAACGCATCGAGTGCCTGAGGATGAATTTGGAGATGTGCCAAGAAGATGAGTCAAAGTTTTTCAAAAGACTGATTACACAGGATGAAACCTGGGTCCATCACTATGATCCAGAGACCAAAGCCCAGTCAATGCAGTGGAAACACTTAGACTCACCACCTCCAAAGAAGGCAAGGGTGCAGCCCTCCGCTGACAAGGTCATGCTCACAGTCTTCTGGGACCAGGACGGGGTAGTGATGACAGATTTTCTGGCAAAGGGTACCACAATTACAGGAGCCTATTATGCTTCACTTTTGAGGAAATTAAGGGTAGCTATTAAAATCAAGAGGCGGGGCAAAATCAGCAAAGGTACTCTCCTCCTGCAGGATAACGCTCCGGTCCACAACTCACATGTCGCCAGATCAGAAGCACGGCCATGCGGTTATGAAATTCTACCCCATTCTCCCTACTCTCCTGACCTTGCACCCTCTGACTCCCACCTCTTCCCAGCCATGAAGTTGTTTTCGAAAGGATAAGTACTCAACACAATTAGACCAATAAAAATTCTTTGAAAAAAGAGCCAATATAGAGATAATTCTATTAATTTTTAACACTATCAAAATATATATCAAGCTTTAAAATTAATAAAATGTATCCTGAGAATGACATTAAACTTCACCACAATTTAGGAGCTTTGGTGGATGGAGACACCTCTAAATTCTAACCACTGAGTCAATCTATAAAGTTATTGACTAAAATTCAAACTACAAAACCAATCCGAAAATTAATACATCAAAGTTCAAACCACTGAATCAATCTGTAAAATAATTGATCACTTAGCCAAACCGTAAATTAATGACCAAGATTCAAACCACTGAATCAGTCTGTAAAGTAATTGACTAAGATTAAAACTACTGATACAATTTGTAAATTAATGACCTAGATTCAAACCAATCTGTAAAGTAATTGACCTAGGTTCAAATCAGTTTGTAGAGTAATAGACCAAAGTTTAAACTACTGAGTCAATCATTAAATAAATTGACCAAACAGCAGAGTTAATCTGTAAAGTAATTGATAAAAATTCCAACCACTGAACAAGTATGAGATTCTAAAAATATATTAACGACGTGTTTGGCATGTTAGTCATACAAATATGTACATATATTTATTTTTGTACTTTTTGTTTTTAAGGTGTCAAAGTAATCTTTTTTCTGTTGATCAGCCAGAATAGGGAATAAAATAAGATATTGATCAATAAATTCTGGATTGAGCCCAGAAATGAGGAACATTTAGGTTAATGGATTGAACTTTTGGATAATGTTGTCATCGAGCCAAAAAGTGTCCCCCACCTCCTTCCTTCCCAGAATGTAAACGATATTGGATGGAAAAATAAACAGAAAACGAAATTGAAATCTATTTTTCAGTAATAGAAATCTGCTAAAATGCCAACTCCCACATTTTATTTTTCTCTTGTCCTCCCTAAATTGTATTCATCTTGGAAGGACACAACCCATACTTAAATTCCACTCCTATTTCATTTGTTCTCATTTTTTAAAAATGAAAATCTCTCTAGCTAAAGCATGAAGCTACTTGATATAAGGACTTAAAAACAAACAAACCAAAAAATAATGATACTTCAAGGTCAAAACCTAGCCAATGATAAATGTTACATGGATAGATTCTAACCTAGGAAACAGTAATTATTTTCCCTTTGTCAGAAACATTGCTCATGAAATGTGAGAACTAAAGGAAAAAATAAGGGAAGCAAAAGTTATAGGCTGTTGAAAGTAAACCCAAGACCCACTTTCTACTCTCCTTAAGTATTACTCTCACTTAGAGTTTGATCTGCTTGATTTCGGTTGTAAACAAACCAGAAAACAGTATGGAATTTACTCTTAAGAGTTGGGAGAATCTTACTAACCTGCCCTTAATTTCTTTGTTTTTCTTCTTTTTTTTGTGTGGTTTTATTGTGTACACCCCCATCATTTTCATCAAATTATAAAAAACCTTTTGCAAATCAAATCATTTAAAAACCATTGGGAATATTTTAAGTGGGGTAATCCAGCGAGTAAATGTGGTATTGTGGTGACTGCTGAAGTGAGAGGGATAGACAAATGGTGAAAGATTAAAGGAACAATGCTTGAGTGAAATCGTTGAGTTAAGAGTTAACCGCACTTCACTCTAGGTAGGTTAAACCAGTTTCCACTGAATAAGGAAGCTTTGCAGGAACATCAAATTCACAGGCAGTCTGCAGTTGCATGTATATCCCTTTCAAGGGAGATGGGAATATTAGGTTTTTGCAGTTTTTGCAGGGAGGTGTTGACATCCTCCTACATACAGCATCTGATCACCTATCTGGTATTGACCAGACTCAACGTTGCTTAACTTCAGTGATCTAATGAGAACGTATATAGTTAAGAGTTTTGACCACAGACACCCGTCACACAAGCACACACTTATGTTTTTTCATTTGTGTTTAAATAAATTTAAAGTGTAGTATCTGTTTATATCAAGAGATCATTTTTCCCAGGAATTACCTTCTCCTTTTGGAGAAGAAATGAGTTTATGGCCTATTGTCTGAGATGCTATTAATCATGAGGAATTGTCAAGGGGAAAATAAAAGTATTTTTGTTCCCATCTAAAGTAACCCTTTTGGGAGAGCTGGAGTTTCTTCACATTAAAAAGAAACCCTATTTATAATTTTGACCCATGAGAAGGCAAGTCAATAAGGTCTTACTGGAAAGGCAAGACAGTTGCTAACTAATATTAAGTTCTCCAATATACAGTCTTTTTATGCAAATTTTCATAAAAGACTATTTTTTAAATAAAGAAATCCTTGAGGAAGCATTAAACCGCCACTGACTGACAAGTTTATAGCAATTAGACCTTGGAATGTGAAATTTGATTGAAATACTCTATTGAAAATAGTTTTACTTCCGATTTTAATAAGATTTGAATCAATCGTATTTTATATATATATATATATATATATATATATATATATATATAATGATTTCATATGCTAACTACCACATCATAGAATAGTTCTTAACTGTAAGGTTTTAATAGTATTTTCATACTTATTATTCATTTATTTATTTATTAACTTATATATTATTTTTTAATTTATATATTAAGGAAATAGTAACTGGTTTGTGTTCAATTTTTTTAATTGGGAAATTGATATTTTTCACTGGTGAGCCATGAATTTAATAGTTGTCTTGTTTTTAAATCTCTAAAACAGCTACATGGTAAACAGCTGATGATCTCCATTTTTTCTAATTAATAATTTAAGTTAAGGTTTCTTGCTTTATTTTATTTATTTATTTTTTTTTTCACTGTTATATAGTTGAATTTACTTTTGTAATTGTGAATTTTCTAGTGGTAAGTTGATGTATGCACGTGCTAAGTCTGCAGAGAATGTGTAACCTATTTCCGTTAATTTTACAAAATTGTTTAAAAAGATTAACTTGGAAAGAATTTCTGATAAAAACTTTTTAAAGGACATCCAACCATTACAACTAAAATCAACTGTGCTAGTTAAAAATAATGCGCAAAAAAAAAAAAAAAACATTAAGTGACACTGAGCAGCTGACAAGAGAAAAGCAGCACAGCTCGACTGGATGATTCAAGTTTGTCTGCAAAATTTACCAGTTCCCCATTGAAGTGTAAAAGGTTTTCTAAGCAAAACAAAACAAAAAATCGGGCAAATAAAAGAAACAGAAATAAATCAGCAAGAAAAGCAATGCCTGTTTCCAACGTATCTAAAAATGAAAGAAAAATACTATTATAAAATCAAAATAACATCGATATAAAGGTTTCAACTGGCGTCCAGTTAACTGACAAACTTGCTTAAATGAAACACTAGAATGTTCACTCATCGACTAGCAACCAATCAGAATCCAAAGAATGCACTTGCTCATCTTAACACAATAGAACATCCCAGCCTGTTTCTATGCAAACTCTTTGGTATATAACTATTTAGTTCTAGTTTAACTGGTCAAACAACTAAGCACTGGTTACTAAATTTAATAACTATCGAGTCTTACTTCCTTTTCTAACATTCTTGAAATTCTGGATAATGCTTATGCAGTTGTTTGAGATGCCATATTATCGATAAACCTAAGATACAAGGTGACCCCCCCCCCATGTCATCCATGGAATTTACCATCCTTTTTGCAATCCAACCATTTTTATTATAAATACATTTCAGTCTATGCCTGACTTCTCCACAAACATTTAAATAAATAAATAAATAAATAAATCACTAAACTCGAAAAGTTTCATTTTTAGTTGTAATTATTTTTTTTCTACTGGATCATTTTTTTTTTTAATTTATAGTAATTTCGGGCATGAAACGTGAATATGTAATAATGGTTTCACCTGAAATGTGTTGGCTTGAAATATCACCAATAGAAACAAGTGCCAAAGAATTTTACATTAATGTTAAAAATCAATGAACTGAAGCAAAAGTCATTGTAAAAACTTGGACTGACCTTCTTTAATTTCAACTGCCTTTTCAGCTAGCGTTTCAACTACTTCATCAACAATCTGAAATCCAAAAGTTAAATTCGGATCACCATCATCATCATCATCATGGCGTTATGTTACCTTGGTGATACCATGAGAGCAAAGGTAGAAACTGTGGTTAACATTACGATTACTGCACGCACTTCACTTCTCCCTTCCATGTTAATAATTTTTCTTTTCTAAATAATAACGTTATTATTTAGAAAAGTCCTTCTTAACAGAACAAGAGAGGGGAAGCTTCCTTCACCTATTCCATACTGTCACCTAACAATTTAATAGACAAAAGATACTGTAACAAATCAATTAAAGATAAAAGAGTGACCGGAAGTGAAGTGGAAACAGTAATCGTAAAGATAACCGAAGCTGGTTTTAGTGTGATTACAAGAGTTAGGAACTAATTAAGCTAGTTCAAGGAACTTCTGCTATTACTACCTTGCAGAGTTTTACCACTGTCGACCAAGAGAAGAATCTACTAGACATGCACACAAAGTGTGATGATGTATGAAAGTGAACCCTGGCCAGTGAGGATTGCGGGCATGTTTTGCATAGAGAAAAATTAAATGAGAAGAATATGATGGGTGCTTAAAGCAAATCTTAAAGACAGGCTTAGATCTGATGACCTTCGAGGAAGATTAAATCTGGACAGTAATTTTATTGGAAAGACGATAGACAGTAGTTTGAAAATTATATATTTTTGTAAGATTATGACATGCTGAACGCATTGACGTTAAAATCAAAAAGCATTACGTATGAAATAAAAAATGAAAACACTTTTTAAATTATTAAATTAGCTGACATCTATCCCCTTCAAGGCAAAGGATGTTCTCTGTAGAGGAATTTAGGTAAAGAACACTGGTTTATATAGACACCAGGGGAGTGACTTCCCTTTGGACAAGAAAAGACAGAGATGTTTCGACCTTCACAAAAAATGTAAGGGTTTACCCCAGTGAGAACATTGCCCCACTATGAGACAAAGTAAGACTTTAATCATTTCTAAGTGAGTACCAAATTATTGTTGTTCTGCATTGTGATGTTACATGACTTTCTTGTTTGTCCATCTATATAAAAGTGAAAATGTGTGTATGTATGTATGTATGTTCGCTTTTTGTGTATGTCAGAGAAAGGCTTTTTTCCGAGAAGCGATCGGTCGACTCACTTCTTGTTAAAACTTTTTATATCACGTCTAAATCATCATATCTACCAGTTAACAATGGGGGTCACCTGTCTATTTCATTTGCTCGACTTTGAAAAGATAGATATTCAACATTTTTCGATCACTGCATGTGCATTAAGCTTTTTCATATAATAAAAGCGAAACTAATTTTGGCGGCATTTTTCCGGAAACGTCCGAAAACAATCAGCTTTGATCAATGTGGAGTTTCTCCTTATATCAGACAATTGCTATTCAATTTGGACAATCCCCTTTTTATGGGGTGCTGGTTTTCCCCACAACATCTTGGGGAAACAAAAAAAAAAAAAAATCCTGACCTGCAGTAAATAAAATACTACTCCGCAGTCAAAGTTGACCTCATTAAGTACGGGCACCTGCCAAGTTTTAATACTTAAATAAATTCAAACATGTTTTCGTTACTATTTTGTGCTGGCCCAGTGGTTAATGTTGCACGTTTTTTATCACACTTTAATTTCCAACTTCGACTCAAGGATTCGGGTTTGATCCTTCATATTTACCTACAAAAACTATTTTTTTTTAATTTTAACCCCCCACCCCACAACACAAATACCCGGGTGTTTTGATTTACCTAAAACCACACACCTCTAAACGCCGGGTACCCCCCGCTAGTTGGTACGAAAATGTGTATTTATGTACTCGTGAATTATCTGCATTTGTTAAGTATTTATGGTTGTAAGCATTTCTAGTTTCAGTGATTCAACTAACTATGAAACCCTTAACGTTTACAACATCTCTAAGTAGTTGATCTAAAATGTTGGCATGGAGAACGGAGCAAAAAAACAAGTAAAGTTATGTAAAACAAGTAAGTTATGTAAAAATAATTTATTTAAAAACGATTAAAATATTTGTAATAAAAAAATATGTGTCTGCACCAACAGCTTATCCAACCAAATCTTCGTTGAACATGTTTATACCACCATAAACGGTTGCAACACAAAACTGACTTCAGTCTGAGAAACTTCAGTCTCAATCCACCATATCATAGCCGTGTAGTTGTGTGGTGATTATGCATAGACTTGAAACTATTTTCTATGGTTCCTATATGCAGAGTTATTGGAATCTATCTGTCTCATAAGACATTGGAGTTCTGTATCTGGCTAATTGCAATGTCTATTGTTCAAGCCTATCCTAGATTGACAGGTTCAGTTGCATATACCACAGATGTAGGTGATGTCTGGTTGCAAGAGCTCTGTTGCAGCCCTCTGCTATCTGTGCTCTCTCCTTTCCCTCTTCTGCTAGTCTCCTTTCCTCACTCTTTTGAACCATGTCTTTACAGCTCTTCTTCAGCAGCTGCCGTCTTCAGCCATAGACTCTTAAGTTGTTGGGTTGATTCCATCTTTGATTCCATATTTCGCTTGTAGAAATCTTTGTAGCATAGAACAGGACGCTATATGTGCACATTATTTGTTCGAAGTGTCTTAGCACGATTTTAGTTCTTGTTGCTTAGTCCTATATATTAGAGACCCTACGATTAAGTTAGCTAGTGTGAATTGTGACATTTAGTGCATATCAGGATGACCTTGATCTGCAAACAGTGGAAGCCATGCAAATGAGATACAACCTATGATGTAGAAAACTGGTAATCTAAGGTAAATGTTACTTCCATGTCTGTCTGCATCACTCATTTATTTAAGTTAGCAGGTTGTTTAAAAAGTAAATAACTAGCTACAATAACATTTGTCTTACTATCCTAAGTAAATTCTCTGCAAATAAAACCTTGAAGAAAACTCAGCAAATGTCTCCTTTTTCCTGCATGAAAAGTTTTATTCATCTTAGTTAAACAGATGAGATGATCAACAACCACTCATGAAAAGAAGCGGAAAACCCATAAAAGATCTGCAGATATAAACACTTGCATGTATGTGTAAATATATTTTATTTTGTTATTGAAAATATTACATTAGGTTTGAAAATTGAATACTACATAAAAGCGATGTAAGTTCGAATTTTATCCCCAAAAAAGATTAAACGTTTTTAGTCATTTTATGCAATTATAATTAAATTTATGCAATTATAATTAGATTTTATGCAATTATAATTAAATTTTACGAGAGAAATCTTACCACATTCCTTTTGTGTTCTCCTGCAATAACTTTGTGTTCTTGTTCCAATTCCTGAACGATGGTTGACATCAATAATGGACTTTTGGCACCTCTGATCACATTTACCAAGGATCCACCCTAGAATATGAAACAAATTACATAAACACAGTGTAAAATTTAAGTTTTCTTCTTTGATGATACATATTCTACAGGGTAGAATGATAAAGTTATTGTCCTAAAGAAAACAACACTACAGCTTTATCTTAAAACTTTTATTGAAAAAATCAATTCAGGTAACTTAATTATGTAGTAAAGCTGACATCTATTCAATGTAGCCGCCTTCAGCCTCAATCACCGCCTTGATACGGGTCTGGAACTGGGAGCATGCCTTTTCAACAATTGCCAGCAGGAGCTCGGCAAATACTCAGCAGATGGTGGCAATCAGGCTGGCTTTGGTATTGTGGGAGGTCATGTTGGTGATGTTCTTGATGTATGACCAAATGAATTAGTCCAGCGGGTTCAGGTTAGGGAAAGAGGGGGATCAGTGAGGAAGGGTACAAAGTTGTAACGCTCCTGAAGCCAAGTCTGGTTCTGTTTGAACTTGTGAGTTGGCGCTGAGTCCTGCTGCCACATACAGGGTGTGCCAGCGACCACCTGATTGCACCAAGAGATCACCACACTCTTCAGCACATCCAGGTACACTTTGATGTTGACTTTCAAGCCGACTTCAAAAATGTGATGTAGCATGATATGGCCCTCACTTGAAACCACACCAATAATCATGGCTGGAAACTTTGTTTTCATCACCCTGGGCATGTCCCTATTATTTGTGGCAATCCATTTTGAGAGTGGTTGCAATGGTCCTGCTGTCATAACTAGGATCGGTAGAGGGCATGAGTTCTACAGCAGCACATCCCTGATCTCGCTCGTGGAACATTATGTCACTTTTAGACATGATAAAAGGCTTCTATTGCTCTTAGGATTTCTACACAACTGGCCAACTAGTACATGGTCTGCAACAAAAAAAGAAAACCGGTTTTCATGAAACAGAAATGGAATCATGTCATCTTTTCTAGGGCAACAATTTTATCGTTCCACCCTGTATTTTAAAATTATAATTCGATAGAATTATGCCTTAACATTGCAGTAGATTTGCTGTGTGTTTAAGGCTGGAATTTTCATCATTACAAACAGAATTTTAGCTAACGATTATGTTTTCACTTGGAAATTAGAATTTTAGAACCAATAGCAATTAGGAGTTTTAGCTGACAGTAATAACTTTAGAATTCTTAGATAAACAAAAATATGTTGGAAAGATCAGGTAAGAATCCTTTAGTGCTATGTATGTGGATGACGTAATTAGAAAGGAAGATAGTTTTTTACATATACGTAAAGTTTAGTCAGAGAAGAAAGAGAGTTGAGAGAGAATCGAGCAGACAGACCTGTCGTAAGAGCTCTGAACACCCAAGGAAGCTGTTGGGTCAAGGTATATAGAATGTAGAAACTTAAGACAAGTATGAAACCCCTAAGTTGGGGAATAAGAAAGAATAAAAGTTGCCTAAAAATACAACCTGAGATTTCTTAGTCGTTTCCTTGAGATGAATTTTCATTGCAGCTTTTGGTGGATCCGTGAAACAAAACCCAAAGATGAACAAGATGTAAAATCTCACAGAACTGTTATTCATCCCTTAAAGACTGTATATTGTAAATTGTTATTGTCCGTATTTGTTATACACACTTATAAATATATGTACGTACACACACACACTAGATGATCCCAGACATTGTTATAAATACATATACACATATAAACATTATTAGACAATCACAAAACATTACGTTACACACGTTTAAAGACATGTACATGTATATACTATATATACAACGTTATATATATGCACGTTTATGATCATCATTTATATGTACTCGCAATTATACACAGGCTATACAACACTATAGTAACTTACTAATCCTAAGAAAGCCTGCAGTTTAGCAATGTGAGCATTTAATTTAGTGAAATATCTTCTGCAGATGGTAGTGGATATGCATATTCAAACAGTCATTTAACCTAGTCGAAAAATCAGCACATACTCTGATTTTTGGGCGGGGAGAGTCTGTTTTATATATACGGTTGGCGACACCCATTCTGAGTAATCAACTTTTGAAATTATGCAAATTTCTTCCAACCATTCTAATTTCTCGTTTATTGTGTCTAGTGTCGAAAATGGTACTTTTCTTTTGGGTTTAAAAATGGGTTGTTAAACAGTACAATCCAGTCTAGACCAAAAACATTTTTTAAACGAGGAAGTACATACACTTTTGATTTATGAGTTTTCCCATGAACGAAATGTTAAAATTTAGTTCTTCTTTTGAACTTTGACTTTGTACCGGGTACCCATCTGGCAATCTTTTCTGTTCGTTAACTGCGGAAAACCTATTTTTCCCAGTTTGCTCGTTTATTACCGAAATATAACTTGTTGAGTCAAGTAACAATTTTACTGTTTGCCCATTTATTTTTACATTTAAGTACATTTGTTTTATACTCTGTTTCATTTAGTTTTTAGACAAAACTACCTTCATTTTCCATTGAAACTTTGCTTTTACTTGTCTCTGTCTTTTCTAATTTGATGGCCTACATGCTCACAATTAAAGCATATTTTATTCTTAAAGTAAGTCCGGTTTTATATGCTTTCCATCACACATATTACATATAACATTTTTTCTTTACTTGGATTCAATT
This sequence comes from Euprymna scolopes, assembly GCF_053919585.1. Taxonomy (NCBI): domain Eukaryota; kingdom Metazoa; phylum Mollusca; class Cephalopoda; order Sepiida; family Sepiolidae; genus Euprymna; species Euprymna scolopes. Next base: position 45,669,230 of record NC_136491.1, on the reverse strand, counting down.
TTTTTGTCATACAGTCTGTATCCATGATATACTTTTCTCTTTAATCCACTTATTGTTTAATATTTATTAGATACTATTACTTTTTGCAGTGTAATGTTTGGGTCGTGTCCAATAATACTAAGAATTCATGATCTAATTTCTTTGTCCTTAAGACATTGAACAAAAATGAGATAATGAGATATTTGAACATGTCGCTCGATAATTCCGTTAATTTAAATGCCTCACACTATGCATAAAATATACCAGCATACATGACAAAATCATCGTCCTCATGTTTTACGATGTTTAAACACTTATATTACTATAGACTATTTCTTTTATCAAAAATTTTCAACAAAATTTTTATTGAAAATGACACACCCTCCATATTTTTTAAGTGTATTTAGTATTTTATTCTGTTCCCAACTTTTGTAACAATAGCATAATTTTTTCTGATTATTGTTGACATCTTTTCATAAAACCTATTAAAATAAGTTAGAAACGTCCAACCAAACGTCCCACAAATACGGGTCATATTTTAGTTCCAAGAGTGAATTTGAAATTCTTTCAGCCAAAATAATCCTTGAAACTGGTAATTCATGTTTAACGTAAGTACCTCTTAATGATCGTTTTCAACAGCGTGTCAGGAAGCGATTAAAAAAATCCAATAAAGTGCTCAATCGTGGATGTGAGAGCTGAAGATACAATATTTATTACGACACTATATATACATATTTCAAGGCCATACCAGTGGTTTCATTGCGCTGAATCAACCATAAGAGGTTGGAAAGAGTCAGCGCAAATTCATCAGTGACTTTGAAAAACTGAAACAATGCAAAGTAAACAAATAGAGAAAAAACGTTGAATGAGCATTTAAGACTCAGAGTTTCAAATTTTAAAACAGAACTTAGTAATCGATGCCAATAGATTCTGATTATGGAAGGAAGAAAGCGCGCATGTGTGTATGTTTATGAGTGTGTGTGTGTGTGTGAGAGTGTGTGTGTGTGTGTGTGTGTGTTTAGCGGGGGGGGGGGATGGAAAACCTCTCTGAAAAATAAATGCCCTGTTTAAACGAACACATAACCCCATATAAATAAAGGTACAACAATTAAAGGTAATAAATATATAATGAAATAAAGCATGAATATATCAATTTAAATTTAATTTAGAATAAAATTAAAATAAAATGGTAAAGATGAAGTTTAAATAAAAATAAAATAAAACTTTAAAAGAATTATTTAAAAAAAGTTAAGTTATGCTGTTGTTAGGCCATTTGGCAAGGAGAAATTTCCTTTTGTGGGGACATTGTCTGAAGATCTCATTTTTAATGTTCATAAGGCTATGGATGGGTTATTGATAGCCTGAAGAATCCTATATTTTTTGATGGTGCAAAGGGGGCAGGTTTTGGAGGTTGAGTCGTAAGATTTTTTAACATCAATGATCGACCATTCTATTTTATATGAAGTGTTAGATTCTTTAAGTGACCAAATCATGGTGGCTAAAGATGTGTCAAATCTCTTTTCAGGGTATTTGAAGGTGGAGCTGTGTGCATACAGTCTCTGATTGAAGGTACCCTGAGTCATTCCAATGTAAATTTCTTTCAGAAATGACTTTGGCCTGGTAAACAATAGATTTAATTGTGCAACCTCCTCCCAGAGGACAAGTATCTCCTCCCCTGCATGAGCAGCAGGGATTAGGGGGATTTATTGGGGTTGGGGTTTAGATGTCAGAATAGAGCCGATTGAGGGACAGCAGGAGTAGCTAGTTTTGATTGTGCTTCTGTTAAAGATCTTATGGAGTATGTTGGTGGGTGGAAAATGTTTATCTATTAGAAGGAGAAATTGTCTACCTATATTGTACTTGACATTGAGAGAGAAAGGAGGGGTGAACCAAATTATGTTCCTGGATCTGTTGGGTTTGCGCTGCCTGGTGGGTGGATTGGATATATATGAGATATCTTCCTGGTATCCACTTTCTCAGAGAGCCCTGTTGTAATATGGTGCAGCTTGCTGGACAATCTCTCGGCTGGATGAAAGGTTGGAGATTCTTCTGCTGATGCTGGGGACAAGGTTCAGGAAAACACAGGGTGGGTGGCACGATTGAGTATTGATATACCTAAGCTGTTCAGTAGGCTTGTGGTAGGGTCTGGTAGAGTTGCTAGACAGGTCCAATGTTACATCTAAAAAATCCACACTAGTGAGGTTTGTGTCAATGGTGATATTAAAACCGAGTTCTTTAAGGAATGTGGTCATTGGTTTTCTGAAGCTGTCTAGGTTCTGACCCTTGTAGTTGCGTGAGAGACATAAACCATCATCTTGGTAGAGGCCGAATTCATGATTGGGGAACTTGTTGTGCAGGGAGTGGAGAATAAAGAGGCCTACCAGATCACACACATCCGCACTATCAAAGGCTCCTATTGGAACATCAAAGGGGTCCTCAAGATTGGATTTCTTAACCCACGTTTTGTTGTCAAAGAAGAGGAGTGAATTTCTAGCATGGAAGATAGTTTCGAGTTATAAGTCACTGATCTCCATGAAAGATTTGGCGCAGGTTAGAGAGCTGGTGAGGATTTCCCTGCTGATGGAAGGATAAAAGTCAGTAATGTCGAACTGAGTAAATTTACATTGTTCTTTATTGGGAATGGCTTTGAACCAGTGGATGGATTCTTGGGAATTAGTCCAAAGTCTTAGGTTGGAGTTGTTTTTTTATATATTTACTTGCTAGACCCATTTCACTCTTAGCTGGTTTGATAAGTCTACAAGTTGCTCTGTCTTGGAAATGGGGTTTGTGATCCTTCAAGGTAATGAAGGCTGTTTTCTGTGCTAGCTGATTGGCTCTGTAATCGATTTTCAGCTTTGCTGCAAGGTTTTTTTTAGGTTTTTTGCTTCTGTAATTTTCATTATTTATATATGTGGGTCTATTATTATTATTATTATTATTATTATTATTATCATTATTATTATTATTTATATGTACATTTATTGTTTATAATGTTGTTATATATATATATATATATATATATATATAATTATTATCCTTTTATACTTACAGATACTAATGTTTTATGCTTATGCAATTATTAGCATAGGATGACAATTCCTGCCAGCGGGAAAATTCAAATGCAGATATGAAGCTTCCTTTAACTCCATTTGCTAAGCCTTTACCTTCAGACCACCAAACAGTTGCCACAAGAATGAAAGGAATTAATAACTAATAAATGCTCAATTCATGTGCAGACATTAAATAATCCAGAAGAGTGTTCAGACGATGGAAGTTGTCAATGTTGCATAAACGATAGTTGACTGCCTTTTAGTTTATACTTCCTAGACAGTACCCATCCTTAAGTAATCTTGAAAATAACAACAATATAAGAACAGTAGTCTAAATAATACAAATTATTAATCCTTATCTCAAAAATTTCAAATTATAAAACTATTTTATACTCACAGCAATGAACAAGAAACAAGGTTCGCATTTTCCCCGATATTTTTCCAAAGACTCAATCCGATCAGCTTTGGCCTAAGAATAAAAAGAAAAATACCTGTATACAACAGTTTTTTAACTTTGAAAATTACCGACAATCGTGTTTTAATATTTCAAAGTACCTTAATCACTCACCCCCAAATAAACATCAGAATTTCATTACCAAGAGAATAATGAATTACTCAAATGTTATATTAAGAATTTAATTGGTGTAGATATCTTTTTTTTAAAAATAATATTGACCTGATGAGACTTCAAGTAGCAAAGTCAGTTCACAGGAAAATATGTGAGTAAGTGATAAAATGAGTAAGTGATAAAAGAGGGATAAATTAAGACCTGGCCAAAGATAATTTAGTTTAGAAGTCAATTTCTTGAAGCCGTCCAGCTCCTGCCAGCATGTGAAATATACATCAAGTTGATGACGATGCCGACAGTATGATGATGATGATGACGATGATGATGAGATGATGATGCCAACACTGACAATGATATTGATGATGATAAGAAGATGATGACAACGACAATGATATGATGATGATGATGATGATGATGATGACAACTATGACAGCAATGATGATGATGATGATGATACGAACAATGTTGTGTGCTCTCAGGTGAGATTTTAAAAAGAATCTAAACTTAATGGAAGTTATATGGAAGATGTTAAAAAAAGGGAAAAGTGGAAACAAAACATTTAAAATTTTAAAATCATTAAACAATTTTTTAAAAAATAGACTGTTATAGAGAGTCATCCTCTCCTCCCCCCAAAAATAAGTGATGACCAAAAATATTTCATAGTTGGAATTGTTAATAAAATTCACAATCTTTTCTTGAACCATATTTGATATAAAATTTCTTACTTATCTACCAAGTTCCAGTCATGAATGTCCAACAGTATTTGTTTTAATTGCCATTCAATGATACGCAGGGGGGGACACTTTGATTAGAAGATGTTTAATCTCGAATAGGGATTCACACTCTTAGATACTTTTATCCATGAGTTTATCGCAAAGATAATATCTATCAAAGCAATCCGCAGATTAGTCCAGATCTGATGAGGGCCATTACAGCTTAAGGTAGTCCTATCCAGTTGGACTTACAATGCAGCAGTGCACATCATTGAATAGCAATCAAAAAAAAAACTGTTGGGCTAACCCAAGATTTGCACTTTGAACGAAAGAGAAAAAGAAAAATATTTGTTGTATTTGCAACATAGCAAAGTGTCCACAATATTCAAGTAAGACAATTTCTTCCCTTTCTACATAGATTTCTACTTTGGACTAGAAAGGATAAATTACTTGCTGAACAAATCCTCTCCATATGGCACCTACATCTACTACTACTACTATTACTACTACATCATCATCTTCTTCTTCTGTCTAATGAGACAATGACGTTCTGCATCTAGTTTGGTGCACTGCAGCATCTGTTGTGGCTATACAGCATAAGCTGGAGCTACCACTTCAGATGCAAGGAGACTTAGGTTTGCTGAATTACCAATGTTCCCCTCTAACAGAAAGGCAAGCCAATACAGTTGGATACAGCACAGCTAAAGGAGTTGCCAGAAAGGTGTTGCAGTGCTTCACTATTCGCCTATTATCAGGACTCCGAACCAGATTTTTGTCAGGATTTACTCCCTTAGCCTTTGCAAGGCAGTGGAGCTATTTGCCCATAGCTGGTGAAAATTAAAAAATATTTCCAATGTTGACTAAAATAACTGTGTTAGATGGTTCTAAGAAATTGACTTTCAAACTAACCAGGCCTTTATTTATCCCTTCCTTGGCATTTCCCTGTGATCTGAACCTGCTACTTCAACTGTTTTTTATCTACTAACCCAAAACTTCTGATCTGTTCTTTAAACATGGCCATACCATAGAAGTTTACTTTTTCTGAATACATTTCGCTATACTGTCCAGATTTAATCTTCCTCTGAGGTCATCAGATCTAATCTTGTCTTTAAGGCTCACATTACACATCCATCATATTATTCTCATATCATTTCTTTTCATGCAACACGTGATCTAACAAAAAGTGGTGGTATGGTATTACAAAAAATATGTATCTTACTAAATTTCTTCTCGGTGTTATAGAGAAAATATATGTGGATAGCAAGGTTATTGAGGTTGTTCAGAAATGTAAATATAAAATAACCATTTGAAACACTGAATACCTTTCCCTGATAAACTTTTGCCTTGGTTGGCAATGGTAAAACAAATAAAAATACTTATTAAATTTGTAGAGGGTGTTCTCGTCTGTTACTCAAACATTTTCTTTATAAATATATCCCTGAAAAAAATTTACGAGGGCCATTATAAAAGTAATGCCTATTTTATTCAGTCTGAATGGATTAGAGGGGATTGCAAATTGTATTGCTTCATGACCTGAAAGTTTAATCTCTCTGTTGCAGATATTGACGGTGTGAGACTAAGAAAGCAACCCTGTCATGGACATGTATCAGAAGCAGAGATGTGTCACTAAATTCAAAAGTGCATTGAAAATGGTGGTGATCATGTATAAAAATAAATTCTGGAGCACGAAAGGTCGTTTGTTTTAATGGTACAACTCATGTCTTCCTGGCTCTTCAACTTTTTGAGTTAAAAAAAAATAGGAGGCTTTACTATTTATAATGACCCTCATATGACAAAGTATGCTCTATTGTTCATCACTGAAAAAAGTACATTGAGAATAGTGATGACTCTGTAAGGAAAACATTTTGGAGCTCACAAGGTCACTCGTTTCAATGGTATTACTCCTGTCTTCGTAGCTCTTCAGCTTTTTTAGTTAAAAAAACATAGGAGCCTTTACTTTTGAATGACCCTTGTATTTTCCAATCATATTTATTGCATATTCACATACACCATACACCATTCGTTACAGCTACATGTCTATCAAAATAGAGTAGTTAAACTTGATATAGTGATACGAGACAAAAGGGAGAAAGTAGCAACCTAAGTTGAAGTCATTGTCCGTAATTATACTGACTTAAACAGAGCTGAGAGGGGGAAGATAACTATAATAAATACCAAGGTCTTATGTACGATATGGAAAGAGACTTGAATCTTAGGAAGATCTCTATCATTCCAATAATTATAGAAGCAACTGGGTTCATGAAAAAAAAATTTCAAAGCCTACCTGACAAATATACCCGGTGAACCAAGTGCAAGAGAAGTACAAACAATTTCACTTAAGGGGACGATTAGAATCTTAAAAAAATCTCTGATTGAATAGCAGATGAATTCTGATATCTGCTAGGATGCCTCATCCTCAGCAAAAACAAAAAGATAAGAAAATTTTATAAAAAAAAATAAATAACAGTTATCTGTTATTTACTGTTTTGGCGCTTCTGCAGTATTGGGATGAAATTTTAGAAATCGTAATACTAAATTTCACATGAAAACAAGGGTATCTACGTAATCCCTATATTTTTAAGATGATTATATCTAAAAATTACGAAAATCGATAAGGTAGAAAATTATTTATTAATGAAAATAAAAATAGAATTCGATGAAAACAATCATAAGACACAGGAGAGTTCAAAAGGGAGGTAATTTCCCGTTTTGATTTAAACAAGATGGCGGCAATTTTTCAACTGCTAACACGATTAAAGTTGTTTTTGTCTAATAATTCAGTTATATTCAGGTAATTTCGACTGCATAATTTGAGAGCTATCATTGTAACTTATTAGAATTGGCAAAAAAAATCAGTTCAAACCATTTTTTTTATCTGAAAACTCCATTTATCAACTACAAAATCTCGTCCCACTTACTGTAGAAGTGCCATTTTTTTTTATATAAAATTTAAAAAAAATATGAATTAACCAAACAATTTCCAAACTCACAGTGCAAAAATTAAGTAAGTCATCAGAAACTTGATTCTTTATCCGTTTAAAGTTGCTAACCATTGAGATGCACGGACCGGCCCATTCTTGGTAAACATCCACAACTGTCAAAAGTAATATTTTTCACTTTAATAAAAGATTATTAATTTAAAGTAACGTGAGACTAGATATCTTTTTAGCATAGGTTTTAATCACAAAAACAAATAAAAGATTAAGACTTTTTACTAAGTCCATGCACGTATTAGTTGTTTAAAGGCATATGATTTACCATATGGGATTGCTGTGTAAAAGTTAATGCACATATTTCACAAGAATATGATTTTTCTCTCGTTTCGTTTTCATTCGGTTGAAGTTCTCAGAAATCAAGGCACTCCCTACCTGGCGCTAATACTTGAACTCTATATGAGATACATAGATATTTGAATGTTCCATTAACGTTTTTTATCTCTCAAAAACTGAGTTAATAAAGAAGATGAGAACATAATTTTCCTCTCTGCAAATGACCATTTTAATATGTTATAGTATATCTCTCTTTTTGTCTTGTGATCTAATTGGATTCCAGGACAAGATTTCATCTAGTCCGGGGTGGCATGTCCAGCTTCATGTTGCTACTCAAGATAACATCAGAGAGTCGTAATACAGGGTGGAACAATAACACTGTCACCTTAGAAAAGACGATATGATTTTATTTCCGTTTGATGAAAACCGGTTTTCTTTTTTTGTTGCAGATCATCTACTAGCCCACAAGTCTAAAGAGACCCAGGCTTGGCTTCAGAAGGAGTGTTATGACTTTCTACCCTTCTCTCACTGACCCTCCCTCCTCCCCTCTACTCTGACCTTAACCCACTGGACTACTTTGTTTCATTATACATCGAGAACATCACCAACATGACCTCCCACAACACCAGCCTGATTGCCGCCATCTATCAAGTATTTGCTGAGCTCCCACTTGTAGAAAAAGCATGCTCCTAGTTCTGGACCCAATCAAGGCAGTGATTGAGACTGAAGGCGGCTACATTGAATAGATGTCAGCTCTACTACATAATCAAGTTCCCAGAATTGATTTTTTTTTTCCAATAACAGTTTTAAAATAAAGCTGTAGTGTTGTTTTCTTTTGGGGGACAATTTTATCGTTTCGCTCTGTACATTGGTTTGACAGCCAAGTGTGCATAACTTGTTCATAACCACCAAAAGAGATATACGCTTGTCTTTATAGTAAGTGTAAGAGTTCATTGTTATCTGTAAGGTGAACACTAAAACAATCTGAAAGCTTTCTGTCTGTTCTACTAACCTTTAAAGTTCTGAGATGGAGTCCTAAAATAGGTCTGGTAGAAATTACTATGCTGTATAGTTTAATGATGTAGGTTATCATGTGACCAAACAACCTCACTAAGGGTTGCTCTCCGACAGAGGAAACAGACATCAATGTTTATGATTGCTACATGTCTATACTATAATAAAACCCTCAGTATCACATCTGTTTCTGGTAACCATGTTGAATTCCACCCACGTTACGAGAGGAAAGATAACCACAACAATAATTCAAACTTATAACGAACTCTATTTTTTATTAATCATCTGACTAGATAATCACATCACATGGTGCATCCCTAAAACCTAACATTAGTCTTTCTGATATAGATATGCTATCGTAACAGAGGGCCGTTGGGCCTTCAGTTTCTCACTTGTTAAACTACTACACTCCCAGCAACACACCTGATTGCACTAGGGGATCACCACACTCTTCAGTACATCCAGGTATAATCACCAAAGTTAAGCAACGATGAGCCTGGCCAGTACCAGATGAGTGACAGTTTGGAACTTCCAGGTGCTGTATGTACTCTCCGCTTATCCTAGCATTGTTTCCAGTCGTCCTGGAATTCTCCTTGCCAGTAGAATCCAGCAGTGCCGATTAAGGAGAGATGTGGTTGAGGATTGCGCACCCCTTGCCACACAATTACACGTGCAGCTGCCCCTACAGGTGGTATCCTTTGTCTTTCCAGACTGAACGGAGGCATTAAAACTACTACAACTAAACTACTACGATATATCTATCTTTTTTAATCAGCAGTCCCTGACATATGAATCCTCTGAACTAATAAAAACACAACCAAAAGGCGTGCTTTTTGTTCAATATGTGTCTGTTTAAACTCAAAATTAGCACATCTGAATTTATTTGGCAAATAGAGTGCACCTTTGGAGGTAATCCCAATAATCCATGAGGTCGACTGCAAAACAGCACTGTGTTACAAGGAACAATCTGAAATGTTGTCCACAAAAGCATCAGACATAAGTCTTACATGATGAATGTAAGCTATTTTACATCAGAAAAAAAACTCGTTTAATCAAAGCTAACAGACTCTTAAAGAAATTTTTAAATTGTCATGATCATATAACTTTTGGTCTCCTAACCACCGAGATCTCATATTTTCAAGTGGAAATAGCAGTGTTTAGTTTATGGATAGCAAGAAAAAGTGTCTACATCTTTCTTTGTGAATCCTTTAATGTCTCTGGATGGAATCCTTAAAAGGTCTGGTTGAAATTACTACACTCTGTAGTCTGATTGGTTAGCATAGTGTTATATAGTTGGGACCCTATGCTAGTAAGTAGTGATTAAGTTACCTAGTGTAAATTGTTGACAAGGGTCCCATTAGTACAGATAACCCAGATCTGTAAAACAGATGGTTTTCAGGGTTGAACAGAAGATAGGTGACAGGGCAGGATGAACAGGTCAAATGTGCTAGAAAATATATAGGAGAGAAACAAAAGTATTTTAAAAATCAGTCTGACTCTGGAAGTCGTGGTGATGGGACACAGCTCTCTAATGTGAATAATCTAAGGCAAATATCACTTCGATGTCAACCATTTTGTTAAATAGAAATTAATTTTATGAAGCAATAATAAAAAGATAATTGAAGTATCTCTCTCCATAAGTAAATTCTCTCCAATAAAACCTTGAAGAACTTAGCAAAGTCTCCTTGTGTTTTCATGCATGAGTAGTTATTCATCTTAGTTAAATGGAAGATCATCGACTACTAGACAATATGACATGACTACTCATGAAACATGGCGGCAATGATAGAAGCAATGATACAAAGAATATGTATATATAAACAGACTTTTTCTTAACTGCTCACAAGCGAGAATGAACATGTGTGATTTAATTTCATGTTTATGAGAATGTATCAGTATGTTGTCTTTCCTTTAAACACAGTACAAATACAACAATCAGACCAAATAATCGCACTATGATTGATCTCCACCAGAGGAAATAGATCTCAATGTTTATGATTATTAAATATTAGTGTTGGGACGATTAATCAGAATCGGAACTTGGAATCAGAAAAATTGGGACTTTTGAGGCGTATTGGAATCGGAAAAATTTATGCCTATTTTCCGATGCCAAAAACGATTCCTTTAGTTATATTTTTATTTGATTCTGTTTGAAACAAAATCTTCCCTTGCTGGTAGTAATAGCAAAATCATAAATATTTGTTGATTTTAAACTACTAGTAAAACTAAATTCTATAGATCACCCCTCCCACACACACACACAAATGTGTTTTTACATTTGAGAAACTATCTGCACATTTAACATGTGTTTTTTACGGTAATTGGAAAAAAAATAACAACTTTATAAGTAAATATTTAGAGATTTATAAAAAATTGGAATCGGAATTGTATCGGAATCTAGAATTTTATACAGAATCGGTAATTGTATCGGCAATATAAAAATATTGGAATCGTCCCATCACTATTATATATATCACACTTCGATGATTTACATTGAATGGAGTCAGTTAACGTTACATAGTGTAGACAGTAAATGCTAATTTTTGTTTTAATAAAAATTAATCATTCTGATTTTTTTCTTGTGACTCTATTTTAAACTTTGGCAAAAGGTTTATTTAAATTGGATATTATGATAAAGAGAAAAAAAAGATGATAAAATTGACCTGTGAGTCCTTCTTTGGCCAACATCTCATCCCATTCATCCTGAGATTCTATCTCCTGCTGTAGAGCTATTTCTCCCTTACGCCGTGCCATTTGGGATTTCAACCGAATCCTCTTTGCTTCTTCCGGAAGAACTGGCTACAAACAATGGATGAAACTCAAAAATCAACAACAATTAAATTTTCATCAAGAAATAATAAAAAATAAATGAAAAAGATCATAAGCGATTTGTATAGTTTTTTTGTTTTTTTTAAATTAAATTGTGTACAGAGAAAATGATTAAAGTAACAAAACAATGCAAGATTTCAGTTTTAAAAATAGAGCAAAGTGCTTTATCAAAGAAATAAATAAGGGGGGGGGCGGGAATATAATTGAGACTTCAAAAATAATTACTGAGATTTCTAAACATAGTATTTTAATACTTTAATACCATTCATCATAGTAAACATTTATTGGCAACACATATCTCATTCTTATGAATATCAACAGAATACTGCAGCAAAATCTCACCACTTCACTGTACAGCGTTGTAGTAAAATCAAACACTTGACAAAAAAGAAAACGAAATAAGAAAAAAAAAAAAGCAACCTCATATATTCAGAGACCTGACAGTTTATTATGCAAGAATTAAAATTACATGCTACATTATTTTTCAATCTAACCACCACCACCGGTAGACACGACCATCTCAAGATGGGTGTATAGTGACCTTGTCTCTAGTGGTGAACACTCCCATGATGGAAACCTTCAGAGAGTCGAGCATGTTGTAGGTGTGCTTGTTGGTTTTGACCTCGATTATACCCCAGAAGAAATCAAAGGGGTTACATTCACATGAGTAGGGTAGCCACAAGTTTGGGGACCAGTGGTGAGGAACATTATTGAGCATTCATGCCTGAGTTGTCTTGGACTTGTGTGCAAAGGTAGTGTCCTGGTGGAAGATGTAAGAGTGTTCAACAATGATCTCATCCATCCAGGGTTTCACCATACTCTTTAGCACTTTCTGATATTTCATTTACTTTTTGTTACGTGCTAAATTTTGCTACAACTACTCTATGTATAAGAACCTATGTAAAATGTTGTAGATATTTAAATGCACACCCTCTGTTTATGACTTGGCACTTATTTGATCTTTGAATAGCTTGGCCTGTCTGATATAAATCCACAGTTTTATTATTTGCATGCTAACATATTAGATCTCATCAATGCATTTCCATCTGCAGCAGCTGACCAGGCTGTATAAAAAGGGTGCATTTCTTTACTTGGCGTTGCTGTTGTTGTTGCCATTGTTGAGCATAATTTCATGATGATTTATTGGCATTCGTTTCCTTGATATCTTTCTATTAAGAATTCTTTCTAGAATGATATCAGATACTTACGGGAGGGACCACGTAAAGGTTGCCAACGTCCTTCAGTGAAAGTGTTTCTGTAGAACAAACTGGATTCAAAGGTTGTCAGTTTATATCATGACTCACTGAGCTACTATCACCTCTTTGGCATTGCTGTTAGGGAACTAACACTAAAATTCCTGTTGGTTATTATGCCGGTTCAGTGGCAACTTTGATCCTTTCTTCTATAGCTCTCTCTTTCCAGCTACATCAACAATAACTGGCATCATCATCACAGCAACTATAGCAGATCTTTTTCATAAAATTAACAGCAGCTCGATCTTGTCATCATCATCACAGTCGTTCTGTTAATAGCCATCAACTGATTCATACATCAACATCAATATATATAGTTTGTTTCCTGCCAGCAAAAGATCTACAATAGTGAACGAGACAACACCAACTACATCAAAAAGTAACAGTTCCAAGTGAAGGCCTATTTGGTCATACATTTAAACAGCTTGCACTCTCTTAATTCACTAATACACTGTGTTTATTTAAAATATGGCTCAGATATCCTTTTCAAAACTTTTAATTATTAGTGTGTGTGTCCCATTTATATAAATACTTTCAAAAGCGTATTTTAATGAATGGCTGCTTTGCGTTATTGTATGAGTTTCTTTATATAAGCAATAGTTTTATGTATTTAAGAAACTAATTTAAAAACTAAACTTAATTAAATATTTTTGTTCAATTTAGAGTTCATTTTCAAGGGAGTTAATTCAAATTAAAACATTTTAACCCTTTTATGCACATTTGTGTGTAATTTCAAAAAGATCAGCCCAGCCGATTCAGAATCCATAGGGAACTCTCTCTCTCTCTCTCTCTCTCTCTCTCTCTCTCACGCACGCACACACACACACACACACACACACACACACACACACACACACACACACAAAGTGCCTTAAATTTAAAGGGGATTAGAACAGCAGTCTAAAGAGCAGAGTGTATTTTAATGTAATAGTAAAATCACTAATGTAATTAAAATACAAAAAAAAAAAACAGTGTTCGTTGTAATGCAGATATATAATAAGCTCAATAGGCATATATGTCCTAGAGCTATTTTAATATTTAGTAAGATGATTGATAATTTATAATTAAAATTAAAAATTGGTTTCATAAGGAGGAACACAATTGATCGTACAATTTATTGACTTTGTTGTGTTCCTCCTTAAGAAACCGATTTTTAATTTTAATTATAAATTATCAATCATCGTACTAAATATAGTAATTTATAAAATTACTATATATATAGTAATTTATAAAATTACTATATATATAGTAATTTATAAAAATGAAGTAGTTATATATATATATATATATATATATATATATATATATATATATATATATATATATATATATATATATATATTAAAGTCAAGTCAAAATCTATATCTGAAAACATTTTATGACTCTCATGAGCCTTATCAGGCATGTGATGAATTATTAAAATTGGTGAATTTATTGAAAAAGTCAATTAAAACAGTTTCGAAAGCATTTAAGCATATCCGTTCTTCCACCTCGAGCTTGGTCGAGGATGGATTTGTTTGCTTGAATGAGTAAGGCTTTGATGGTGAGGAGGCGCAGGGCACAATTTGAGACAGCAAGGATGACATTTTTTTAATTAATATGTTTCTGAATTTTTTTTTTAGGAATGTCATGTACTACCAGATTTTGGTAAATGGAATTACTAAGGGGAGATAGGTGATATGTAAGACAGTAAAAATAGTAGTTCTAATCATGCCAATATATGTATTCTTTATGGAGGCACATTTTTTTCTCATTGAGTATTTTTACACATATACGGATTTACTAGTTAATTTTAAATTGTTAATGGATGTTTGGTTATTATGAATTAGCAAGTTAATCATTTTGGGTATACTTAAATGATTTTCAAACAGTTTTAATTAACTTATGCAATAACTTTACCAGAAAAGAACAAGATTAAACATGCATCAATGAAAAAAATGTTATATATATATATATATATATATATATATATATATATATATATATATGAGTTTGGTGGTTAAATTTTAAATTCTGAGAAAACAACATATAGACACATATATTCGAATTAAGAATTTATTGTTTAACAAAGGAATAAATAGAAGGGGTTATGTTAATTTCCTTAATCCATGGATTTTCAATAATGGCTCATATCATCAGAGGAAATGAAATGCGGTTAGCAAAATGTTCAGCTGTGAATAGACACTTATTTTGCTTTTCAGCACAAATATTGAAAATAGTTTTTTGAGTGGTTGTTGATAATTATATGGAAATGATTATAGGAAAAGATAATTTAATACAACCTGGGCAGTCCATTATCGGAAGGAGTACAATGTCCTCCGGGGTTATAAATCCAGGTACGCAGAAGATAGGTCCAGGGGAGAAGGTAATATTCCCATATAGTAAAAAAAACGTATTGCTCCTTATTAATTTTTCAAAAGGTCTACGGGGCAGCCGTATTTGTTGGTGCATTGAGTGTGTATTGGTGGATGTAGTCCAAAATCTTTTTCGGTGTTGACATAGTGTATCCGATGTTGGATGGATATACCACTCCATTGTAATTATCCCCGTGGGTAATAGAATTTGAGCATTGAATTATGTATGCCTTGGACCTCGAAGTCAATAGTATGGGTAGCAAAATATCAAAATAATCCGGGAGATGATATTCAGAACGGTGCGTTGGACGGCTAGATTCTGGTGTGAATCGCAGTCCAGAAGCTAGCCGTCCAAATCCGATGTTGGATGGATATACCACTCCATTGTAATTATCCCTGTGGGTAATAGAATTTGAGCATTGAATTATGTATGCCTTGGACCTCGAAGTCAATAGTATGGGTAGCAAAATATCAAAATAATCTGGGAGATGATATTCAGAACGGTGCATTGGACGGCTAGATTCTGGTGTGAATCGCAGTCCAGAAGCTAGCCGTCCAAATAATAAAGAAAGTGAATGGAAATGCAAGGACGAACACAATAAAAAATGCGAGAAAATAACAAAATAACAAACACTTTTCCAAACGATACAAAAATAGATTTATTTAAGAAAAAAAAAGAAGAGTTTAACGAAAGACAAGGAAATGTATTCAAAGTTATGGAATCTGGAGTATATCTACGCATATTGAAATGAGTGAAAGTCCTTTTTGGGAGGGGGGGGGTAATCAAAGTCTTTGAACTAACAGGTTTCTTTTATTTTCCCTTTTTTCTTTGTTTCTTTTGCTGGGGTGTTTCACAACTTGACGACGACGCAGTTAATCCAAGATATTTCCGGTGTGGAAAAAGTTCACATAGCCATCTCACATGTTTTCTTTTCTTGCTCGCGCATTATATATCTGTCTCTTTCGTGAGGGATAAGATATCACATCGTGCGTTTGGCACATCCATATCTCTTTCGCATGATGGGAAAAAGCTATCATCTTTTTTGTGAGGAAGTAAATTCATCGTAGTCTCTCGCATGACTGGAGAAGGTCGCATCGTCCGCGTCTCATGTATTGGCATCTCCTTTTCACATGAGGGGAAGAGCTCGGTCCTCTCCTCCTCTCACGAGGAGAGAGACCTCTTAACCGGTCAGTGACCCAAACTGAAAAGAATGATTTCCGCTAGTGTCCAGTTAAAAATGGGGGAACGAGGAAGTGATAACTCTTCCGGTTCCCCCCTCTTCTTCTCTGCTTCACAATCCGGTCTAAAAATAGACTTGACGAATTCTCTAGCCAGTAAAGTCTCTGCAAGTTTTAAAGGGGTGAGGGGGCACATTAGTAGACCTCGCTCAGTTCCAAAACGACTACTGCACTACCCTATCTTGTGGGAATCATCTTTTATTTTACCTCGGTGACGAAATATAAAGAACAAAACTATATATCTCGTCAGCCTAAAATGAAGTATTTAAATTTTGATTTAAATACACAATTCAATTTAAATACTACGTCACAATATATATAAATTCGAAAAAATTTTCAAGTTTACACATTGAATAATTTTACATAAGTTGGTATAAATAGTATTACTAATATTTATAAAAAAATGGAAAAGCTCAATATTCGAGATAGAGTATTGATATAAGGAATTTAATTTAAACTCTGTAAATTACGATTTATAACAAACTAGACTACTCGTGACCTATTGGGTCAGTATGTTATATTAGCTATGGAATTAATGTATGTATAAGTGTGACACTTGTGATGTAAAGAAAATAGTTTTTTTTGACATAACAGAAACATTTCAATGAAAGTATGGATCAAGTAAAGAATAGATACCCTGTAGCAGACACCGCCACTGCCTGGCGGTGCCCGGCACACATTTCAACTAACACCGGTGATTCGACCTTGACATTGCACAAGCACATGGCGTCGGTTGTTTGTAAACATGTCAAATAGCAACCATGCTCAAATATTCGCCAGCAATTTTTTTTCAAATATGTTTACAAAACTTTTGAAGATTTAAAAGAAAAAGTATATATTTACAAAACATTTTTTAAAGTAAGTAACAAAACGAACGTATTTAAATAAAAGATATTTAAATAAATGGGTGTTTCTTTCTGTTTCGGATTTTTGCGACCAAGATTGAATAGATTGCTACAGGGTATCTATTCTTTACTTGGTCCGAAAGTATATTAAAATGAAAAAAAAATATAGATAGATTTCTATGAGTCATTCTGTTTATAATTGTTTAGTTAAAAAAAAAAAACTTACAGCCATTGAATTATAAGTGGTTTGCCATACTTATAGATAAACGTGCACTGAACAGATACCATAATACTTAAAATTAAATTCAAATTTTGATATATCCTTTAATTTAAACACAAAAAACAAAACAATTGGGACGCTGAAAACATACACATTAAAACTATACATTTTATTGTTGTCTTGATTATTTATTTGTAATGCAAATTAAAAAAACAACATATTTTCGAGGTTAATTATTTATGTTGGTAGTGTAGAAGAAAATGTATGAATGTTTTTTAAGAAAGGTATATTAAAAAATGAAGAATAAATTTTTAAAAAATGAAGATGGTGGGTAAATTGCCATTGTAAAATGCTCTTATGGTTGTCAACGGGTTAGATTTATTTGTAAGAAAATTGCGTTAAAATAACTTATACATAATACGGAAATGAACGATGTAAAAAAAATGCAGAAAGTATTAACAATTGTTTATTTGGATAATTTAAATGTGAAAAAAATAATTGGGACGCTGAAAACGTACACAGTAAAACAATATGTTTTATTGTCACGTTGATTATTTGTTTATGTACGCATGCGCAACCGGAAATCGTAAACTGGATGTTGGGTTACAACACCCGTTACAAGATCATTTGAGTTTTATAATTATATAAAGTATTATTCAACAAGGAATACAAGTTGAAAGTTTAAGTTTTTCAACTTGTATTCCTTCTTGAATAATAAATTGTTGTAAATTCTAATTTACAGAGTTTAAATTGAATTCCTTATCTATATATCTATAAAAGTGAGAATGTGTGTGTGTGTGTGTGTGTGTGTGTGTGTGTGTGTGTGTGTGTGTGAGGATAATTCTCAGCCTATATACTCAACGATTTTTTTTATCTACAGACTTGAAATTTGGTATATAGGGTATTCAGACATGTGGAAAACTTTTTAACCAGTTTTGATCTGAAAAAAAAAGGTCTACTAAGGGGTAAAAATTGGAAAATTGTTACTTGGGGGTCATCAGATTTTATCTGCTTGCCAACTGCTTCAAGAGTTTTGAAAACAGTCTTCAAAGACTGTGGCAAGCTCAGCTAGTGGTTATAGTACTTGTCTCATTGTCATTAAGTCATTAAGTCTTGGTTTCGTTCTCAGCTCGAGTACTATTTTTATATTTTACTTACAAGAAATGAACTGTTTAGAAGAAAACATAATACTCACATGCACATGTCTCAGTTTCTTTCCGTTTTTTTTGTTTGTTTTTTTTTTTACTTTATTTTTTAAGGAATTTAATGTAACTTATACCTTTAATACTGAGCAACAGTAAGTACATCTTCTAGCATATATATATATATTTTGTGTGTGTGTGTGTGTGTGTGTGTGTGTGTGTGTGTGTGTGTGTGTGAATCTTGGGCACGATAGCTAAAGATGTCTTCAAAAGGTTGAAGATTTAATCCTTACTACAGGTGAGAGTAACAGAATAATTAACACTTTTACCCAATCGTAGTTGACGGAACAAGAAACATCTATCTCCATGGATTAAACAGAGTTCAGTTTGAAGCTACATGTAGATTCTCGAATCCGACAGAAAAATTTCCAAATTTGAAAAATTGCACCCGAAGAAGTTCGGAGGTTACATCTTAGAAACATTATGAAAGTAACTAGATGAGAATCGTAGTCCACATAATCCAAATGGAAGTATATGTATTGTAAAATATGATTAAAAAATTCCTGTTCATTCCAGGGCAAGAGCAGCAATGCTTATTAGCAAACTATAATCGTGTATGTTTCTCCAACTTTCCTGAACATTAGCCAAGTCTAATAATAGCTAAAGTAGTAGGCACAATGGCTGATATACCCTTAATTTCTTATTCTGGTCTTTTTTTTTTTTTTTTTCATTCAGTCCTTTTTGTAATGTTTCTTCCTCATTCATTATTCTGCTAGCTTCTTCTTGTATTCATTAGTTTTTGCTTTTCTTTCTCCTTTGCTTATCTAGTGCATTTATGGACACCTGTCTCAGTGTCACTCATTTAAATCTTTATGTCATATCACTGCTTGTTTACTATTATTAGACTGGGCTAGTGTACAGGAGAGTCAGAGAAATGTACAAAATTATATGTTATTATGGATTTCTGTAATTAAAAAAAATTAATTTTTATAAATAAATGCTTGCACGGTAAGCACCAAACATATACACACGTGGGCACTGAATGCAAAATAATATTTTGCCAAACCGTGAAGGAGTTACACAGCAAGTAGTGAAAAAATAAAAATTCGAATTAAATCAGGGGTCTCAAACATGCAGTTCTCAGATTATCTTTTCTGCAACCCACATTGACCCATTTCCCTCAAGCTTTAATAAGTGCAATAAATTTGTCTATTGCTCGTTTTGCACTTTTTCATTAAACAAATGGCCGATGTTGTTCATTATCTTTGAATCTGCTATGTCGATTCTCTGTTATAACTAGGGCTAGGACAACAGCATATTCTTTTCGTTATTTTGACTTTCGAGTGTGTATCCATTGATATCTTATATGCTTTTATATAGAATGATGTGGTTCTCGGTTGATAACTGTGTCTAACTGTCTCAGAGATATACTCAAGAGTCAAAACAATGAAAAGAAAATGCTGTTGTCATAGCCCTAGTAATCATAACAGTAAATGTAGAGTTGCTTGCTTCTTTTTTATTCTTCTGTCATGGTAGTTGTAATAGTTGTTGCATACGAGTTGACAGAATAGTAATAGCACACATTTAAACTTTTGGTTTTAACAATCATTCTTAATGTTGATTTATTATTACACAGCATAATACACAACATTAGTATCCTTCTCGTCGTCCCCTATAGGAGAGAAGAAAGGATACCTTCGCAAATATGTTCGCAACCTTCACAGACCAAAACCAAAGAGACCATCTCTAACTTGCTATATCCTACATATCACTGTCTCTTAACTTAACATCGCTTTCTTAACACATTTGCACATAGCATCAGATCCACTCCAATAGCAACATAATCTTAAAAAAGAAAAATTACACACAGTGCCATATTCATTTATAATACCCTAATGACAAATGGATTTTTTATACCTTTGAGTCTGAGACCCCTTGTCCAAAATAATATCAAGCATTGGTCACTTATAAAGAATGCAAACAAATATTTTCAGTTTAACGTGCACAAACTACATTCATAATCTTACCGAATCCATTTTGAATTTTGTCCTAGCAATGAAAACTAAACAGTCAAAAGAAAAAGAAGGTGAAAGAAATTTAACAATGTAGGCTGAAATATAAAAATGGTACCCATGAAACATATATATATATATATATATATATATATATATAAAAGGCAAAACGGCCACGCATATTTTTGTATGTCCAAGAAAGGCTTTTTTTTGGCGGCGGGGGGGGGGGGGAGGGTTCTCGATGACGTGGCATTTATTTAAAACTTTTTATATACTCCCTAGATTATAATATCTACGATTTGCGAACGGGCGTCGTCTCTACATTTATTTTGATCGACTTTTAAAAAATTCCCTCCATTTCATCCTTTCACGTATTTGTTCATCTTTTTCGTATAAATAAAGTGAAACTAATCAAAGCAAAGTAGGCCGCCTGGCTTTCCTGCCAGGAACGTCTTGAAAGTGATTAGCTTTGATCAATGTGGGGAAAGCCCTTCATATCAGACAATTGCTATTCATTTGAGAGTTCCTCCTTTTTCGAGGGAGCTTGGTTTCCCCAACATCGTGGGGAAACAAATAAATGAAACAACGAAAAGCTGAACTGGCCTTCAGCCAATGTTCATTTATGCACCTGCGTGAACTCATTCACTTAGCAAGTCAACTTTTTGATTGACATTGATAAATTTGAACGCTTTTCACTTCTCTCACGTCTTAGTGTAGCAGTAAGATGTCAGCTTTTCTTTCACTTTCTTTTCCGCCTTCACGTCACGAGTTCGAGCTTGCTTGCCTGCCTGCCTACTACCACTTTTTTTTTTGCTCCAAACACCTGGGCAACGCTGGGCACCCCCACTAATCATTAATAAAATTTACACTCCTTTCTGTAATCCAACCATTTTCAGTAAGCCAACAGAGTATAGGCCATTATTGGAATGTTTTTTTCCTTTTTGACTGCGGTATGTTGTTGGTTCTGTACAGTTCTAGAAGATCCACTCTCCCAGGCGATAGTTTCGCCTGAGATGCAAGTCCTGGGGAATGCCCAATGGGGTTGCCCAGACTTTTTTTCAAGTCTGAGTGCTCTCTCATTAGAGTTTTGGCTCTTTAATCCTATTTTCCAACACTTGTTTTGGATCAACCTGCCATGGGAGAGAGATAAATAATACAATGACATTTAGTAGAAATAAAATTCAATCTATGCTTGACTTGTTCACCAAGTTCGAGTTATAGCTGTCCAACAATCTTTATTTTATCGCTGTTTAATGATAAGAACACTTAGATATAGCATGCAAAATTGTCACACTCCTCTCTTGGCACCGTCTGGATTTTGGATTTAATGATCCGTATTTGTTTTCATATGCATTATTGTTGAGATAATCCCTCAGATAAAAATAGGAGAGGTATAAAGCCCTGTGAATGTGAAACACATTTGAAATAACACCTTCTACTGATGAGACGATTACCAAAGTGTCCCTCCCCACATCATTAAATGATGATAGAACAAAGACGATTGAACATTCATGACTGAAACTTGGCGGACAAGTCAAGCATTAAATGAAACTTATTTGCATCAAATATGGTTAGATTTCTGAAAAGATTTTAAATTTTATTAAGGATTTTATGGGTGGCAGTAGAGGCAGCACCTTGTATTTTAGGACTATCTTTTATTTTTCATATTTCAATGTTCAATACCAACTTCAGTAGAAATAAGATTCTGTCTCCTTGAATATTAGCTCATACTCAGTTTTTGCATAAACGTTTTAGAGAGTATCGGGAGATGGAGGCAGCAGCCAATAGTTACAAAACTATGATTGGCTGAGCATATACTGTGATAAGGGATTTTGAAATAGTGAATCAGTTAAAGGTTTGTAAAGGAGTAGTAATTTTCTGAAAAGGCCCATTTATGGCATCCTTGACTGGTCATATGCATTCCAGGACTACGTGATGCACAACATACAGCATTTCCATAGTGAATATGTGAATATGTGATAAGGAGTCATATCGTTCTTGAAGTTAGCTTGTTAATAGGGCATAAGCAGAACACAACAGAACTAGAAGAGTAAACTGTGAACAAAAATCTGTCTACTCTTTATAAGTAGTAGTTTCTGAAGCAACTATCTACAAATAGATGCTTCAGCAGAAAGAAGATTTCAGCTTCACAGAGGATCATTTTTGACAATGGGAATGGGCACTTGTTCCAATAAGCAGAGAACCCTAAATTGTAAAGTGTACATATTTTGTTCTCAGGCATGTGGAGAAGATCTCTGAAGTATGCACATGGATGGAGTCAGTTAAATTAATGCACGGATATAAGGCTAGAATTAAAATCTGCTCTGTTGTCAGTTAGAAGTGAAAAAAATCCTTCTCAGCAGAAGCAACGTATTAACATTTTTGTCTCAATCAAGATTGTCACTTTTTAGAAGACCTGGATTCCTCAGCACTAAAAATTGATTTTATGTCTAATTCTGCTCTCACAAGGAGTTAAGAATATGGCATCCAGACTTCATCCGTCTACCTCGCTTGGGATATTTAATATCTGAAGTGAGTTTAGAAGCTAGCAATGTAGATGGTCTATGGGCTGTATACAAAGTTTTATGAACAATGACTAGGGCTTCAACCTATACATGTTGGTGTGTAGACTGTTACTTGGCAATGTGCTGTGTGACCTGTTCTTCACAATGAATCCACAAAGAGGACTTTATAGAAACTAAAAAATAACTGTACTTGAGACAGTTTTGTCGGAAAGTTTTTTTGGGGTGGGGGGGATCAGGTTGTAAAGAAAAAATTATTTGTTCATGAAAATGGAAGTAAAAAAGGTGTAAAAATCAAGGAGCAATAATCAAAGAGCAATAATCAAGGAGTAAATAAAAATTAGATCCGGAAAGTAAATTAATTAAGTCTAAATTTTATTAAAGGAATAAAAGGGCCTTGTTTTGTTTCCCAAAGCAAAGGTGAAAATTAACCTTAAGTAACAATTAAAAAAGAAGAATACAAAAAAGAAATATGTAAAAGAGGAGTCAGTAATTAAGAGACAATCCTTGGAAAACGTTTTATCAATTTGCGCGACAAAAGTAAATTTATCGTCCAAACGATAATAACAAAATGAAGGAAAAACAGAGAATATTCTCTCTTTTCTACTCAACATAAAAAAGTCTTACTAGAATATAAAACTGAAATATAAGACTATGCAAAAAATATAAAAATCGTCTGTTTTCAAATATCCACTTTTCAATCTTTCTCTTTCTCTTGAATTCTTTTAAAATTAATAACTTCAAAAGGTACGAATTATTGGACTTTCTTACATAAAAGTAATATAAAAAAACTCTAATTTTTATAAATTGTCCTTTTTCTTGAAAAGGAAATTTGTTCTGAAACCACTTAGTGTTTGTACTTCTAGAGATTTTCTCACCATGTCAATAAAACTTGTTGAAATTTTTCAATGAAGAGGGAATTTTTTTTCTTTCAATTATCTTTAAAAGGAAAGTTTCTTCTTAAATGCCAGAAGCAGCCGAAAATCCTTGCTTTTATTTTTCTCTTCTAACCATGTCGGACGAAACTTTTAATATTCTGGTCTTAATATCCTTTCCCTCAAAGGTAAACGTTCTTCTTCTAAGGGCAGTTTATCTGGAACAAATAATCCCCTCCCCCCGCCTTAGTAGGGCCTTTTTGCTTTTTAATTAAAGAATGTTTTAAATTTCAATGGAGCACCAAAAGACTTCTCCTTTCTCTAAGGAGAATCTTCTGGAACTTTTAATGTTCGTATCCCATATAGATAAAGTTAAAGAAAACCCAACCGTTCAACAAGAAGGTAATTCTAAATCTGATTAAAATTGGCTCCACAAGAGGATGCAGAGGAAATTCCTTCTATAAACACACCCTCTCCTTTTCTTTCACCCTTGGCTGACTACTAGATTCTCTGCCATGCCCTCCAAATAGAAAGGGGGGGGGGCAAACTAGCCTTACAGGCGAAAAGGCACACACCCCAGCACCGTCTGCACTACTTAATGGCTGAAAGGAAAAATAAAATTCCCAAAGATTTTGAGCTATAAAACAAGCTGCCAAAAGGCCATAATCAGCCTGCAGATGTCCAAACAGTTTGTGACGGTTTATCTATGAATAATTATCACTTTACATAACTGCTTCCCCTCTTTCATAACTCCTTTCTACATGGTTCTAGACTTATGTTAATTTTTGCCAATATATTGAATTGAATTAAAATAGGGACACAAATAATACAAAATGACATGTGGGGTGCCAAGGAAAAAAAATTTCACTTGTAAAATAAAAACCAGCTACGACCATGTTGAAAAAAAGAAGAAAGAAAAGGGATTTATATACAAAAAAATATATCATTGAAAATTAAACACAAAAATTATATCACTGAAAATTAAGAATGACTCATTCCAAAATTTCAGATAAAAAAGACATTGGGTTAAGTACAAAATAGTTCACAGTCGAAAACTCATAAACAAAAAAATGAAAGCAACAAATAATTTATAGCAAATGCAGTAAAATTAAACTCTCTATCAATCTGTATATGTTTTAATGTGTAGAAACTGTTTGTAAGATTTTTTTTTTATTTCAGAATTTTATTTGGGCCTTATCAACATGCAAAAACAATATAGCGGCTGTGATTATCACTTAACTTTTCTAAACTTAGGCAATTAAGAATGGCTTTATGAGAAGTTTTGTTGGGGGAGGAAGAGGCGTGTCGCTTTGACTTAGGGTTATTGGTAGGGTAAGTAATTTTTTATTTATTTATCTTTTCAACATGAAATTAATCACAGTTAAGCCATAACCTCAGTCACCATTTTGGTTTTTGTGTGTTTTATCAACATCAAATAAAATTTGAAATAAATAATCTTATAATTTCCATACATTAAAAGTATATATATTGGTAGAGAATTTAATTCTATTGCGTTTGCTATAAATCTTTGTTTGTTTACAAGTACTCAATGCATCTGTAAACATGTAAACAAGATGCAGCATGTTGAAAAAAATGGCCTCTCAAACCATGACCACCGTCATAGATGGCCCGTCAGCTGAAAAATGACGTCATCGCCATAGGTCCTAGCAAGCAAGATAAATGGAACACAGACTGTCGATAATGAGCAGACATTTTTTACAGAAAACGTTAGAAAACTTCAAAATTGGACTAAAAAAGATAAACATGATACTTTGTATTGAAACTCATCCAATATTAATAATAAAAATATTAATAATAAAAAACGAATTGAAAGGGAGAAAAGTTGTTAAAAAGTTAAAAAAAGAAAAGGAATACGATTTGATTTGTATGAAACTGAAGTTTATTCAATAGAAATAAATAAAAATGAACAATAAATATTTTTTAAATCAAAAAACAATATTTTTAAATCAAAACTGAAAAACAAACGATAAATTAGTTTAACTGAAATATGAACAATAAACTAGTTTAACTGAAATACGAACAATAAATTAGTTTAACTGAAAAACGAACAATAAATTAGTTTAACTGAAAAACGAACAATAAATTGGTTTCACTGAATAACGAACAATAAATTAGTTTAACTGAATAACGAACAATTAGTTTAACTGAATAACAAACAATAAGTTAAAAATTAAATTCAAACAAATGTTAGTATAAACAAAGTTACTAAGGCAGAAATATTTCAAACATTGAATATTAAAACTTTTCAAAAATCTGTTGTGGAATTTAATTAAAAGTTTGAATTTTTCTTTTTCTGATATTTTTTTTTTTACTAACATTGTCATTCTCTTTGCGACAAAAATTGTTTATAAGGGAATTCGATGAACTCCATATCAGCATTTTTTCAATTTGCTGAATAGTGTGACCCTTGTCACAAGAGTCAACATGAAATAATAGATTTTGATCAGCCAAAATAATTAAAGTTATGTACATGGCTAATTTTCTCTGATGAATCGAATGTAAAAAAGAATCGCATTTTTTAAGTTTGTTTATAACTAGATAATTATATAAGACAAATAGCAGAGAACCTCTGTTAATACCCTAAAAGTAGCTGTTTAATTCAGCTATTTCTTCAACAGCCTCTCTCCCGGATATTAAATTTTTGCAGCTATTGCATTTCAGTTTTTTGAAAACTGCATGACAGCAATAACCTGCTAAGTATAATATAACAGGAAGTACTTCCTTGCATTGATTAACATCATCTTCTGTTACATCTGTTAAATTTATAAACATGTAACTCTTGCTCCCTTGTCATTTCATCCCAGTTAGTTTTTCTTTGAAATTTTTCAATTCAATAGTTCGATTATTAATTAGTAAGCTCAATTTTAAAACTGACAACATTCTGAGTTTTTTTTTCACATTCATACACCTGACGTATCGATATATTATACTGATCTCCACTAAGTTGTCGATACTGACCAAATCTTGCCTCAAGGTTATCTGTCTGAAACTTTCCTGGTAATATATACACTATCTTCAGTACATTAAACAATATTTAGTCAATTTTAAAATTGCGTAAGTAGTATGGTGCAGAGCAGTATATGTTTCCTTT
The DNA here is from genome assembly GCF_053919585.1 of Euprymna scolopes. Lineage (NCBI taxonomy): Eukaryota > Metazoa > Mollusca > Cephalopoda > Sepiida > Sepiolidae > Euprymna > Euprymna scolopes. The sequence goes on along the minus strand of NC_136491.1, from coordinate 45,642,234 downwards.
GTTAACTTACCAGTTCTTCCAGGAATGCTATTCCAAGTTTCTAACCAGTCAACGAACACATTTAGGAAACTATAATTATCACTATTTAATGTAAGTGGATTAGCATATTTATTACGAAGTTGACAACATTTATATGGTGTTTTCACATTCAGTATTGTCCACCAAATATAAAATATTTGAATGTATTCTGCGATTTCCGCATAATTTGGCAAGCATTCCTGTTTTCCTAAGGTTAGCAAACCTTGAATAGTATATTCGTGGAAAATTTGCAAAACCAAATTCACATTTTGCCTTTCAAAAGTAGTCGGAGAAAGAGCTTTTGAAGTCAACTTATAACAATATTTCACAAGTGGTTGAGATTCTAGGGCATAAACTTTATGTAAACTAGAAAATGGAGCACTTTGGATGTTATCTAATTCATAATTTCCATTATAACAAAACTTTGGGAACATCATGCATTTGCGTTCATCTTTTTGGCCACGCCAATTGTTTCTAATGCATTTTAACCGAGTCAAATAAGAAGAAAAGAGGGCTAGACGTTCTAACTGGATGGGGATATACAATTGAAAGCTTTGATGGGCTACAAAAGAAAGATATAGCTTTTTTATTTATTGCATTATTATCTGTTATAACAGATAATACCTTAAACCCTATATCTTCTAAGCCAATTATTACACGTTTAATTATGTCAAATAAGTTCTCAGCTAGAAGACATAGTTGGCATAACATGCACAACATCATTATATTGTGAGAATACACTGCTAAGCATAAAAGCAAATGCACTTGTGGCAGGTTCATTGCTGTTGTTAGCTAAGCCAACAATATTACCACCTTTATAATCAAGATAAGGTTTGAAATGTATTTCATCAACAAGTAAAGATATTGTGATGTCATTCTGCATTAGTAACTTGAACTTACTTTTAATATACATGAGAAAATTGTTATCGTGTTGTTCAATGACAGGATTCATAGAAGTTGATAAGGTTAATCTTTGAATGGTTGAATAGCATGGTAAAATTACATTTTTAGTGTCTCTTAACAGTCTGTACCCTCTAGGGGAGCAGTTATATAATAAGGAAAAAAATACCATCATTTCACTCGAATAATTAACCTTATTCATTGTCATTATGTTAATTTGTTCATATATGAACTTAATGGTATTAAAATATTTAAATGATTCATCTTGCACTAATAGCAAAAATGATAAGATTAATTTTAATAAAGAACTTATATTAGAAGTTTTCATTTCCTGTTCTTCGATGTCCAATTTTTTTTCATGTTTTCCATCAAAATCTGCAGAGTGTTTTCTCCTGTTACATGTTTAGGAATTCTATACTCCCCTGTAGCACTCATTTCCACATCACTACAGGATATTCTAATGGCCAATTCCGGTTCAATCACCATAGACATTTATATTTTTGGGCATCTCTTTATATGGCATATAATGATTGTATTGTCTTGCCTAATAGAAGTCCAATAATTTTTATCTATAAACGTTAAATTTTTTTATAAATCATCAATATTATGGAAAGTTTTACATTTTATAACTCTAACTCGTCAGCAACACTTTCACATAATGCACGCTTAAGAGCAGAATTTCCTAAACGCATTTTCTTTGCGTTAGGAGACTCTCTAAAAGTGGTTGATGACGATAAATAGGAGGGACAGTTTGGTAATATTCGAGGAATAGCACCATCCTTAAGATAGGGATTTTTTAATTTAACACTAATTGTCTTTCCAGTCCTTTTATCAAATGCTGATGCCTCTCGCTGTATGTCTTCAGGTCGAAAATGAAGTTCACATACCTAAAGAAATAATTTAAAAGAAAATCGTACCATGTTTGACTTAATACAAAAAAAAAAAAGAAAATTACATGACAAAAAAACAATAAAATAAAAAAATAAGGTAAATGTGCAGAATTAGTCCACCTTCGAAAAATCCTTTAAATTACCACTTTTATAGGTTTTCGGGGGGTTCTGAAAACGAAAATAACGTTTAAAATTATGGCAAACTAGTAGTTTCCAAGACATAAAGAGATGTTAGTTAAAAAAAAGGGGGAGGGGATAATTTAACCTAAAACGACCACCCACTTTATGGCCAATTTTTTTTTTTTTTACATGGGCAACGAGCAATTTTTTTTAAAATTAGATTTTCGCCTCAAACAAGGCGAAGTGTCTCTTTGATGTAGGAATGAACACAACTAAACGTAAAATGAGCACCTACAGTTGACCTCCTCTCCCCGACACAAATTCTGTTTACACTTTTTGAAAGGGGGTGCTCATTTTACGTTAAACTGTGTTCATTGTACATTGACTCCCAACCCCCAACATAAAGGTGGCCATACTCATTTTTCTTCGCTTATATTTGTTAAAAAGAAAGCGCCCTAAAAAAAACGATGGCCATAAAGTGGGTGCTCATTTTACGTTAAATTTTTATAGAAAAGTGATCTCCAATTTTTTAAAACTAACATTTCTTCATATCTTGGAAACTACTCATTTGCCGTAATTTTAAACGCTATTTTCGTTTATAGCGCCACTAGCAGTATCAGAATTTTGGGGGAATTTTTGACAACCCTAACACAAAACTGTGAATAACATATACAAAACTCGTAATTTCTCCGTTTAAAGTGGGTTGTTTATTTTCTTTATGGAATATACTTCCAAAATAAACTATTAAAATGGTTTAAAAAATAATAGAAATATTTTTTTATTGCCAGCATTTTGTAAACACGTTTTTTTTAAACAAAAAATAATATTTCTATTATTTTTTTAAACAATTTTAATAGTTTATTTTGGAAGTATATTCTCCAAAATTCTGACACCTACAGGGCCACGACATTTACCACAAATAATTATTAATAAGCTTTTGGGATAACAAAAACAGTCATAAACTTTTTTAAAAAGTTTAATCTATTTCACGCTGATATAAATATTGCACAGTAAATAGTTGAACTAAAAAGATAAATGATTTTTCTTATTTAGAATTATTTAAACAAGGAATTCCGTTTTTACGATATCGCTTTTATTAAATTGTTAGGTGAAAGTACATAATATTTTCACCATACGCCTCATTTTAAATAAGTTTCTAAATAATAATTTATTATTTCAGCACATAACTTAAATTACATGTAAAATTCATTTTTTATATACATACTTTTATTTTTATTTTAAAATACGTTCTAAAAAAATAAATAAATAAAAATAAAAAAGGCGCGTTTTTCCTTTTGTTTTTTTTTTTTTAAATATCTCAAACATTTTAACACTTACTCTGCTATATTTATATGGAGTAAAATCCTTTCTTTTTATTGCATTAATCCACTGGTAAATTATTTACTTTTTTTAGGGAAACGAAAACAGTAACTTTTTGTCCATTTTCATAGTTACCTTGGCATTTTGCAACTATACATCTCGACAGCATGTTTAAATTTATTTAACCCTCCAAAACTTTAAACCAACTTCTGATTTAGTCATAAGACAAGTAACCAAATTTCAACAGACCGATGTTCATGGCCTCACTAGACTAAATTATAGTCGTCGCTAGGCCATCATATTACGGTAGCCACGCTCAAACTCGCACAAACAGCGATGTTTTTTTATTAAATTACGTATATTACACATATTTTTTTGTCAAACTTTTTAAATATTATAGTTTTATGCAATAATAGGATGTTTTGAAATAGTGCCGTCCGACACTTTTATAGGATTCCCTTAAAGTTAACCCTAAACCTTGAGCAGAATTATTATCACATGTTTTTACCAAACATTTTCAACAATGTCATATATATTTTTGCCATTTTTTAAAATCGAATTAAAAAATATGGGGAGTAAAAAGAAGAAAGAGAAATAAGACCATTTGTGCATCTGGGGCCAAACTCCTATCTTTGCATCATCAATGCTCTGGTCCCCATCTGGCATCAGTTGAAGTGGATGGCTCTCGTCTGGGAGAGGCCCCATGTTTTGACGGGCTTCTGGGCTTGGCCTTTGCTCCTGATCTGGAATGGAACACGTGCATCGGGTCTGTTGCCGAGGTCGCTGGAAGGATGGTGGATCCTTCTACCGCTCCAGAAGATATCTCACTACTGATGCAATTCTCTATCTATATAAAAGCCAAGTACGTCCAAGGATGGAATACTGCTGCCATATCTGGGCAGGAGCTGCTAAAAACAGCCTATCCTGCTTTGACAGAGTACAAAATAGACTTCGTGGCTTAGTGAGGGATGCCCTTTTCTCTTCCCTGCGACCTCTCTCCCACAGAAGAGACGTTGCAAGCCTATCTTTGTTTTATCGTTATTTCCATGGCAGGTGCTCGTCTGAACTCCAATCTCTGGTCCTCCCTCGCCAATCTTTTACAAAAAACACTCGTCTAGCTGAATCCACTGTTAAAAACTTTCCCCACTCTTTATCTATGCCTAAATCAAAACGTAGATTCCATGAACAAAGCTTCTTTCTTAGAACTGCATGCCTGTGGAACTCTGTTCTGTCTGCCTGCTTCTCTTCTGACTACAACCTGGATGTCTTCAAGTCCAACGTGAACAAGTTCCTGATGAACCGCCCCCTTAAGTAGACACTTTAAATATCCACACTAATGTACTGTACTTACAATAACCCTTATCCCTAAGTGGCTTCCGGGCCTTGATAAGTGGTGACGACCTTGTAAAAAAAAAAAAAAAAAAAAAAAAGCTACTATAGTATAGGTTTTAGTACATTTTTTTTTTTTATGTCAGAAAATTATTGAAGCTCCTGCAGCAGGGTTATTATGATAATACATTTTATAATTTATAATCATAGCATCCTCACTATTGAACATCATTATATTTCCACCTTCAAAAAGTAATGACTAGACACAGCTACAGTAATCAGCGACACATTTGCGTTTTCTCCCACTAGATGGCAGTGGATGTGAATCAGCAAACTCGTGTGATAAAACTGCTTCTCCTGGAGTTATCTTTGGTTCACGTTTTTGTGATGTTTTCTCCTTCGGTAAAATGTAGTCATCAAGCATACTGATAATTGGCTTAACATTAGTGTTGGGATCAAAAAAATTGTGCCTATTTTCTGATGCCAAAAACGATTCCTTTAATTATCCATTTTTATTTGATTTTCTTTAAAACAAAATCTTCCATTACTGTTAATAATAATAATAAAATAATAAATATTTATTGATTTTAAACTACCAGTAAAACTAAAATCCATAAGTGTGTTTTTACGGTTGAGAAAATATATACACATTTAACATGTGTGTGTGTCTGTGTGTGTGAATTTTTTTTTAACGTAATCGAGAAAAAATAACTTTACAGTAAGATATTTAGAGATTTATAAAGAATTGGAATCAGAATCGGTAATTGTATCGGAATCGGGAAAAATATTGGAATCGTCCTATCACTATTTAACATTGATGGGAAACATAAAACGTGTTACAGTTGTAACATACATAAGTTAAAACTCAGTTTAAAGGATCAAACAAATCAATTTTAATTAGTTAAAATTGAAAAGTACAGGTTGACATAGGATTATCATAGTAGTCCCCAATATCAAAGAGTAACGGTTTACATTTTGTATGGTTTTCATTTTGATTGAGTAAATATTTTCTGCAATCTGTTATATTAAAACACAGTGATTGTACACAGGGCAGTGGTACAGTCTGTCCTTGTTTATGGTGCTACAGCCTGGACACTCACCAAAAGATTGGAAAGAAAACTAGACAGCACATACACCTGTATGCTACGAAGTATGAAATATATCTTGACAAAATCATCCCACAAAGCAGCAATTTTAAGGCAACCTATTTTCCATATCTAATACCATCAGAGAGAGATGCCTTCGATTTGCCGGTCACTGTCTGAGGAGCAAGTATTAATTGGTGTGAGGTATTGCTATGGACTCCACAACATGGACGCGCAAGCAAAGGACGACCTAGATCCACGTGCCTCCAGCAAATAGCACATGACGCCAACTGAATCTGAGCCTGAAGATTTGAGACAGATGATGGGAGACAGGAGACTCTAGAGAGGAAGAGTCACATTGGTTCGGGCAAGGAGCCCATCCTGATGATGATGACGATGATTGTACACATCAGACCCAATTGTTTCAGTAAAACCTGGTAGTTACACTAGAAGGTGGGCTCCTCTTAACATGCTAGAAAATTACTCACACCACAAAATATCCTATATCTTTACAAAGCCATAATTTGCTCATGCATGGAGTATTGTTGTCACATCAGGGCTGGTGCATCTACCTTTAGTCTCTCACTCTTAGACAGAGTCCAAATGAGAGTCCCAAATATAATAGGTTCTGCACTATCGGCCAAGCTCCAACCTCTGTTCCATCGACACAATGTTGCATCCTTGTGCCTTTTTTACAGGTACTTTAAGGGTATATGCTCTGATGAACTCGTAGCACTTCTTGACGTACATACACCCGACTAGCCTAGTAAGCAGTAAAATCTCACCCCTTCACTGTTGAGGTCCCTAAAGCCCTCTACTCTAGTAGTTTCTTCCCTTGGACTGCTAGACTTTGGAATTCTCTCTCTGTTTCTTACTTGCTGTACTAACTTGCAGAAACTTAAATGCAATGTAAACAATTATCTAACAAGTACATGATATCATTCTTATAATATTTTGGGTTTTTTTTTATTTTTTTGGCGAGAAGTTTTTAATATTGAGGTAAAACTAGATAAGCACCAAAACAGTTTAAAAAATGAAATGTAACAATGTAAGTAAACTAGTATTTTTTTGTTTATTTTTTTTATTTTTTTTTTTTTCAGTTCCTGTTTCTTGAGCTTTGTTTTCATTTTGTGTGGTTACGCTGTTGTTGTTGTTGTCATTGTAACTTGCAAGTTCTCAAGGGGGCACTCTAATCGAATACAAAAGGAGACATGAACAGAGATGTCAGCATTCTCTGGTAGGGACACCTCAGGCGATCAGCAATTCCAGCCTTACTCTCGATGAAGGGTGTAATGCCTGGGAGAATGCACTTGCTATCATCAAACTAGAACATATCTTACTCCAACAAAAAAGTGTCTGGTGGCCTAGGTTGTCATAATGATGTCGTGGGAGGAGGTTCTCAGTTGGTATAAAAACTATCCGGAACTATTCTTATGAGATTTTACCGGAGCAGTATTGGCAACCATGGGGACTGATCTGCACAAGCACTAAAAAAAAAAAAAAAAAATGGCAGGTGTTCAACTGAGCTAAGCTTCTAAGTATGCCCCCCTCCCCCCGTTGAACACTCACAGCTGACACTCGTCTAGCTACAACTGCTAACAATTTCCTTATTATTTATCTTTGGCTAAAATTAAACGCAATTTCCTGACCAAAGTTTCTTTCCTGCCCGTCTGTAGAACACAATACCGCGAGGCTGTTTCCCAGCTGACTATAACATGCCCGGTTTAAAGTTATACGTGAACAAGTTCCTGTTGAACCGTCCTCTTAAAATAAACAGACACTACCCAAGTTCCACCATTACCTATAATCACAGTTTTGTCTCACCGATCACCTGACACTCATTACACTTATACTCGAGCGGCCTTTGGATCTTGATAAACAACGGAGACTTCTCCTCTAGTAAAAAAAAAAAGTAAATAAATAAATAAAAATAAGTCACTAATTAATAACAAAACGAAAATATCCCCAATTAATAATAGAAAGTATTTTATTTTTAAAATATTCGTTGGATTAAAAATGCGATCACTTTTGTTGGGGTAACGACTGAGACGCGTCAAATTAATATACTGAAATGATAAATATACTAAATAAAGAAAAACATGTTTTCCCTACCGTTAAAATGTGATGTCTTCGGACACTGTCAACACTCAACAAATAACTTGATGGCGTCGTCCAGTTGTCATGGCAACAGGAGGGGTAAGTTGATCTATGTATTGCTTCCCCTTTAATAATTGAAACTATTCCCGCCATTTTTTTTTTTTTTTTTTTTGTAACAGAACGACACTTGGGTAATTAATTAATGAACATATAAATTAATACTCAGGTGTTTATGTAGAATAGTGATGTTTTAAACCAACGTATTTCAGGTAAAAATATTATTACGTACTTACGTGTCATGTCTAACTTATAAATTCTCAAAAAAAAAAAAAAAAAATATGATTCAGTAGAAAAATAATAACAAATAAAAATAAAATTTATCGACGTTCATCAGTTTATAGAGTTTTATGGCTGTATTTTAATGTGGAAAAGTTCGCAACATCAAGAGGGGGTAACTGTAATCGATCATTTTGACTAAAAAAAATTACAATCCGCCATTTTTAAAGCACAAAATGTCGAAACGTAATTGTAGCTATTTTTTTTGTTGTTGTTAAAATGCATTTAGCAAATCTTTTACTAATAATGTTTTCACCTGAAATGCATTGGTATTCTACACGATACAATTCTACAATGATTAATATACTAATATTAATATCATATTACTTTTAAGATTTTGAAAGGATTTACATTCAGCGGATTATTATCTATTGGACGTTAATCAACCAGATTATAGATTATAAAAAATTAAAAAAAAAAAAAAAAAAAAATCAATATTTAAATATTTGTTGAGGGTGCTCGCTCAGTTTCTAATATAATGTTCAAGTAAATCGCCCCCCCCTATTGAAACCGTTCGACAAAAACACGCATACCCCTCTTATATTGTTCCCCTTTTCGTCTTTTTTTTTTCAAGTTTTTTTCAGTTTTTTTTTTTTTTTTCAAGTTTTTTTTTTTTTTTTTTTTCAGTGGATTATTATCGATTGGACACTAATTTACCATATTATCCAAAAATGTGGTTCCAATATTGGGGAATCAGTTTACTAAAATGTTTTATTAGAAATCATGCATGCACTCTTACAAATATTTAAATAATTGGTGCCAGTCTATAAATTGTCCACAAGTAATCTTTTTTACTATAAAAATCTGAAAAAAAATCTTTATAATGTACGTACTTGTCACTGCATGAAAATTTCATATTCCAAAAATCACGTAAATCGATCAAGTAGTTTTTTTTTTATTTAAGAAAATCAAATATTATGAGACATTTTATCGAAGAAAAACTTCACATCATGTTTTTGAATTACACACTGCTAGCGACACCTATTGGAAATGTTTGGAATATAAGACCCAGAAAGGGGCAGACAATCAACTTTCCACACTATAGAAAAAAAACTTGGAAAATTAAGATATTTATAAGTTTTTGAGGATGTTGAAAACGAAAATAACGTTTAAAATTCCAGCAAACGAGTAGTTTCCAAGATATGAAGAAATGTTAGTTTAAAGAAAGTGGGTATCACTTTTCTATAATGATTTAACGTATAATGATCACCCACTTTATGGTCATCACTAGTGTAAAAAAACTTGAATTTACGCCGCTGAAATACACATTTGCCGAATTTTTGTTGGAGGAGCGTCAACGTGTGAGTGCTCAATTTACGTAAAATTCTTCATATATTAGAAACTACTTGTTTGCTGAAATTTTAAACGTTTTTTCGTTTTCAAATTCCAATAGGTGTCGCTAGCAGTGTAGCAGCATTCAAAAACAAGATGTCGTGAAGTCTTTCTTTGATAAAATGTCTCATAATATTTGATTTTCTTCAATAAAAAAAAATACTTGAACGATTACATGATTTTTGGAATATGACATTTTCATGCAGTGACAAGTATGTGCCTTATAAAGATTTTTTTTCAGGTTTTTATAGCAAAAAAGATTACTTGTGGACCATTTATAAACTTGCACCAAATAATTAATTTTTGTTTGGCTTTTTATTTATTTATTTATTTTTCTGTATATTCTGGTAGATTAGTATCCAATCGATAATCTGTTGAAAAAATTGAGAAAAACTGAAAAGAAAAAAAAATACAAAGAGAGGTGCATTATACATGTCCACTAATTTTCGGTACTTATTTTTAAATGAATTTATTTTTTTATGTTTTTATATATTAATATTTTCTTTTATACTTCACGTTTTATTTAAGAATTCATGAACAATTTAGAAAAGAATTACAAAGATAAATAAAAATGTTATCTTAAAATTGCAACCTATCAAGATAATAAAAAGCTTAATATATTAGATAGAGCAATTAAATTAAATAAATTAGTATAAATGCTGGAGTCCCTCAGGGGTCCATCCTTGGCCCAACTCTTTTCCTGATCTACATTAATGATCTTCCAAATCACATCCTTACATCATTCGTAGACATTTTTGCTGACGACACTACCATCTATGGTAGCACATCTAAGACAGTAAACGACCAAGTTCTCTCTGATTCTCTCTCCTCTGATCTTGATCACGTAGTACAATGGGGAAAGGAGTGGCTGGTTACTTTTAATGCATCTAAAACCAAGCTTCTATCTTTACATCATCAACGTTCTGATCCCCATCTGGCATCAATTAAAATGAACGGCTCTCGTCTTGGGGAGGCCTCAAGTTTTGACAGGCTTCTGGGCTTGACCTTTACTCCTGATCTTAAATGGAACATGTACATCAAATCTGTTGCCAAGGCCGCTGGGAAAATGGTGGGATCCTTCTATCGATCCAGTAGATATCTCACTGCTGATGCAATTCTCTATCTATATAAGAGCCAGATACGTCCAAGGATGGAATACTGTTGCCACATCTAGGCAGGAGCTGCTAGAAAAGACTTGTCCTGCCTTGATAGAGTTCAAAATAGACTTCGTGGCCTCGTAGGAGATGTCCTTTTCTCTTCCTTGCAACCTCTATCTCACAGAAGAGATGTTGCGAGTTTGTCTCTGCTTTATCGTTATTTTCATGGAAAGTGTTCGACTGAGCTTCAATCTATGGGCCCCCCCTCGCCAAACTTTCACAAGAAACACTAGACTAGCTGAAAACATTATCAATAATTTCCCCCACTCTTTATCTGTGCCTAAACCTAAACATAGATTCCATGATCAAAGCTTCTTTCTTAGAACTGCACGCCTGTGGAATTGTCTTCCGTTTTTCTTGCTTTCCAGCTGTCTATAATATGGTTGTCTTCAAGTCCAACATGAACAAGTTTCTGATGAACTGTTCCACTTAAGTTAACAAATTTACCGAACTTCCATTACTATCGATTACTATATCGTCCTTTTGACTACTTTACACTCTTCAACCCTTATCCTTGAGTGGCCTATCGGCCTTGATAAGTGGTGACGCCTATGTAAAAAATAAATAAATAAATAAATAAATGAATAGGAAAAATATTTGATAAAAATAAAATTGAAAAAATTACAATATGTACTGATTCATCGAATTAAAACAAGTAATTATGATAATGAAAAATCCTTAATCCACGGATTATCAAAGACATGCTTTTTTCATCAGAGGATAAACATTAGTAAAAAATGTGTCACTGGCTAGCATAAATTTGAAAATATATTTAAAAAATATATATATTTAAAAAATATATATATTTAAAAAATATATATATTTAAAAAAAATATTTTATGTTTATTTCTATTTTCATGTTTATTTTTATCTTTATTCTATAAATAGATTTCTTTTATTTCTGTATTTTTTCACTTTACCTGATATGTATTTTTATATGTTTCTATACGTCTTTCCCTATGTATCTTCCCTATTTTTTTATATATGACCCCATATATCCTATCAGAGGTTGAAATCTAATTATTGGAGATCAAACCCGACCTGTTGTTTTTGTATGAAACTGGCATTACCTCAAATGCTTCCTCAGTTGATTTCACGATCAAAGGATATTCTAACTTCACAAAAAAAGTCTAGAAACTTATTGAAGGCACCTCGTACCAACATCAGTGTGTGACATGTGACACCAAGCATCAGCATCAGAAACATCAATCGGCCACATAGGAGGAACAACAACAAACAGCATCATCTATTTGATCACCTTTCACATGCAATGTTATTAATGCCAAGATGCAATAACAATTTTTCAATTTACCGAATTTCCATTACTAACGATTACTATATTGTTCAATTGACTACTGTATACTCGAGTTATCCTCGAGTGGTCTCTGGGCCTTGATAAGTGGTTATGCCTACGTAAAAAAAACAAAAAACAAAAATGCAATAACAATTTTTCAATGATTCATTCGTTGACTTGTCTATTTTACTTGGTTGATTGGATTTTAGAAACCATATAAAAATAGGGTAGAAAAAGACTAGTAATTTTTTTTTTTTTTTTGTAGAAATGGTATGTAAAGAACAGAAGAAATCATTTCCCACTAGATTGCAAAGTCAATTTTGTACTTTGTCAAGCTAAGAAAGAGTGCATTGAGTGGAACCTCCTTAAATGTGGCTGCAAGACAGCGTCTGAGAACGTATCTGACTCTTATATGAGGTAGAGGATAGTGATGGGATGATTCCATTAGTTTTCCTGATTTTTTTTTTTTTTTATTACATTTTTTTTTTATTACATTTTCACCCCAAGCAAGGCACATTGCCACTTTGGTGTAGGGGGCTACTATCAGGGGCAGCAACTACTGGGGCACTATGTTGGGATTTGGGCAGCAAGATGTCAGTTCACGTTACACTTAAACTTCTGCATGTCAGTACAGTTAGGGAAGCAGGGACCTGGAATAGAATTCCAGAGTCTAGCGGTTCTGGGGAAGAAACTACTGGAGTAGAAAGATCTTTTACATCTACGGATCTCTACTGTGTGGGGGTAGGATTTAGCTGCCTGTCGAGTTTGTCGAGGGTGTCTACGTCATGGGGGCACAAGTGTCTGCAGTTCGTCAGAGCATTCACCATTAAAATACTTGTAGAACAGGCAGAGGGATGCAACATTTCGTCGATGGGACAGAGGCTGAAGCTTAGATGCCAGTTCAGGGCCTATCAAATTGGTGACTCTCTTTTGAACCTTGTCTAGGAGTGAGAGACTAGCAGCAGATGCACCAGCCCAAATGTGACAACAATACTCCATACATGGGCGAATGGTGGCCTTATAGAGGTACAGGATACTTTCAGGTGTCAGTAGTTTTCTAGTACAATAGAGAGAGCCTACCTTTTTCGCAGCGGCCCTGGCAATATTTTCAATATAATTGTTCCAACTCATGTTTCCTGTGAACGTTAGGCCAAGCAGTTTGAAAGATGTACTCTCAGACAGGGAGTCACTGGCCATTGCTATTGGTGGCAGAAAAGGTTTCTTGTAATTATTAAAGGAAACCAGTTTAGTCTTGGCAGCATTGAATGTGACCATCCATTTATGTCCCCATTCCACTACAGATTGGAGGTCATCCTCTAGTGTTTTTGCCATTTGTTTAGATATGTGTTCATTTGTTTTCCTGTCATGCCTGTTATAGAATATACAATTACTAATTCTTTACTAAATTCACAATTCTGATACAATTACCAATTCCGATTCTTTATAAATCTCTTAATATTTAACCATAGAGTTGATATTTCCTTCCAGTTACCATAAAAACATATGTTAAATGTGCAGATATTTTCTCAAGCGTAAAAATACTTTTTTATGGGGGTGATCTACCGATTTTAGTTTTACTGTTAGTTTAAAAATCAATAAATATTTATTATTTTATTATTACTACTAGCAGTGGAAGATTTTGCTTTAAACAAAATCATATAAAAAAAAAGATAAAAGAATTGTTTTTGACATCGGGAAATAAGCACAAAATTTTCCGATACTTATAAATTTCTGATTTTTCCAATTCACATTTCTGATTCTGATTAATTACCCGAACACTAGTCAAGGATTATCAGGAGATGGTTACTTTCTGGAGCAGTAGAATGATCTAACTATTTTTCAGAAAGGGGTAAGGGGGAGCTGCATAATATATGTCTGTCCTTTTTAAGGCAGTCCAGAGTACCTCCTTTTAGTGGGCTGAAATTTTCATATTAAAACCTGACCTTATATCTAACATTGCCCTTATGGGGAGGCAAGTGAATGGAAGATTTTGTGTTGCAACATTTTATAATCTGAAATCCATGGTGTAACAGATAAACTACGAGGAAAAGTTCAGTTTAAACTGACACTCTTTTGGAGGTTGAAGGTTCAATTCTTAGTGCAGGCAATACTAAGAATACAATTGTGAGTTACTCCTGATTTTTACACAGCCAATAACAGTCATCACATTTACAACACTCGTCAACAGCAACAACGTTTCCCTGTATGCCAGAGATACTTCAAAGACCTCCCATGCTTCAAATACAGATGCAGATACCAACACCCGCCCAAAGAGTTTCGATGCACACAGCCACCATCATACAACCAAAGTCACCACAGCACTACAGCAGCAGTTACAACCGTTACCGACACAACAGCAACCACTACATCCGCAGTAACAGGGAACACAACGTAGATACACCATATCCGACATATAGATCCATGTCTACTTCACATTCCTATAAAAAATCCCAGCAAGAACAAGAGGACAACTGTCTGCGCGTTTCAGAGACTATATCATGTTATATCGCATATCCCTACATATCTCCATGAATAAACCAGAAACCAGCAATAGCGACGCTAGGACAAATATGTTCGTCGGTACAACGCAAATGAACACAATAAATACACATGACAACTTCAAATCCCATTTCTTTAGATACACACATCATTAGAATAACTCGCACCTTACTTCGACAAAGAAAACTGCTAGAGAAAGCCGCACAGCAAAAGAAAAAAAACAAACAAAATACAAAACGCAAACATCACAGTAAACGCAACTCCTAAGCATATAAACACCAATATATAATTTACAAAACATTGGAATCTCTCAACACCAACTAGATTATATTCACAATTTTATTAGCTTCAAATCGATATAACACATGCATACATACACCAAACAGACGGTTCACTACAACACATTATAGCACGTAAAACAAACAATCAAAAAGCAAACTCAAGCCAGCGATTAAAAAACTGTCTTTGCTACATCCGCTTCATGACTATAAAAATACCAGTTTTTTCGCAAACCGACAGATCGGTCCTAGCATGGCGTGCTGTGAACTCGCTCCGTCTTCACCCGCGATCCTGATACAAGCCCCTTTCCTTCTTCGGCTGATACCAAATCATCACCTGTCACCAACCTCGCGCTAAGCGACATCAGCTAACAAGGATCGCTGCACACACTAAGCCACATTTCTGCCATCACCGCCCCGCACCCAACCGAACCCAAAGAAACTTTGATCGTTGACGAATTCATCTGAATGCCCGACCAACCATCATAATGACGACGCTTTAAATCTCTGATTTGGTGAGAAATAAAAAAATATATATATTTAACCTTACTCGGTCGTCTGTATTTTTCTTGCAACCATACGCTTTTTTATTTCAAATATAATACGGCACAGCTAACTACAACATTTGGAAAAGAATTGCTGATTTCCTCTCAAAGATGAAAAGACCTTTATGTCAAGTTACCTGACATGTTGGAATGTGTCTCAAGCGAATTCGAGACAAGGGAAATTTGTGAGAGAATCAGTTTTACCGTATTAAGTAGACATTAAAATGGAATATGCGACAAATTCGAACGCATTAATTATCCCAGGATAAAAAGGAAAACACAGAATACGTCGTGGAGGTTTCAACCCACAGAAGAAACGTTGCGAGCCTGTTTTTGTTTTAGTGTTATTTCCATGGTCTAGAAGTGTAAGCCCTTTTGAGTTTCAGAACAGTTTCAGATGGTTCGCTGTTACGCACAAGTCCTGGGAGGTGACTTGTTTGTAGTAGACAGTTCCACAGAACAAAATATTCTTACCGTGTCGAGACGGAAAAAAACATGTGAAATTGCTCCAGAAAAGGTTTAATATTTATGAAGCAATTCTGGTTTCTGATTGGTTGGTAGCAGAATGTGAATTAATTTGATTCGTCAGTTCTTAGCAGCATCATTTATAAATAGAATCGTCCGACTGTGTGGGATCATACCCCATTAATACAACCAGAAGTCTTTTGTACTGCGCATTATACTGTAAGTGAATTCTCTCCTCTCTGTCATTTTCCTTTTCTTCTTCTTCACCGAGTCGGATTTTCTTTTTTTCCACACGACGCTTTTTTTTCCCCCTACTGTTTTACTGTTATTTATAACAGTTTTTTGGACTTTTTCAACCGTTTTTTAAAACGGTTCGGCTATGGCCGCTCCTGCGAGCCAAACGTCTGTCGTCATCAACATGGAGACGAAGAACGTTGCAGCTGCAACGCCGAACCCGTGGACCAAACACCCGAAAGTGGACACAGACGTGAACCAGTTTATTGAGAAGGCAAAACAATGCCTGGACAAAGTTACAAGCACTGGATTGATAGAAGACATCCCAAAACTGGAAGAAATCAAGAGGAGGTGCTTAACACTTTTCGTCGTAGATAGGAAGACGAAGAAAGTAATTCAAGCTTCAGTCGACATAATCATCAACCTATTAGCCAATGCCGGATTGAGACCCTTACGCGTCATCAAATGTAAGGGTTACAATACGTGGAGCGCTCTTTTCAACACCTCGCAGGAGTGCCTCACTATTTCCCAAAAGGAAATAATTACTAAACACCACATCCTTAGAATGGAATACATGGGCAAGAGACGCACCACAGTCTCAGTATTCCACGTTATTCATTATTTCACGTTCCTCACTACATAGACGGCGAGCAACTAGGTGCCTTCTTCTTAAAATTTGAGGAGATGGTCCACGTGGAAGTAGACGAGTTCCATGGAGTATGGGCATTTGATATACTCCTAAACAAAGAAGACTTCCTAAGTATCCCGTTCTTCCTGGAGGTAGGAGACGAGAAACTACCAATTATAGTAGCCGGCAGACATCCCACATGTTGGAACTGCGGGGAAATCGGACACCTCACATCCGAGTGTTCACTCGAAAAACCCCAACCAAACCCAAAGAAAATTAAAGGCCAGCACTTGGGAACCAACGTACAAAGTGTTTCTAACCAACCAACCAACCAGCAAAGTGACCAACGACACCGAGACCCTCAAAGGAGAACCCTGGAAGATCGCCCTGGCAAAAAGACCCCCGGACGTATCTCCCTCGACCAGATGAGGGAGGAAGCGATGCTACAGAATGACCCCGGTAGGGAAAAATACATCGAAATCGTCAACCTCAAAAAAAAACTGGACTCCCAAAAAAAACAAACACCCCAATCCCCATGCAAGTCACCTCCATCCAAAAACATCAGGCTCATCACTCAGTCCCCCACTACATCCAAAACTCCTTCCCCTTTCAAAATGCCTCCTCCAGTCACATCTCCCTTCCCTCCAAAAACACCCAAACTAATACCATTAAGCCCCCTTAAGAAAAATAAATCCTCCACTCCTGTTCCAGCCACCTCTAAGTCCCCTCACAATACTCCTCCTGCATCTCCTGAAAAAAACCCTACTAACCCTACTAATATGGACACCACCCCCGCAATTGATATAAAGAAAAAAAACCTCTACCTCCCTGGAAAAGATATTTGTATACTTAATTCAGCTGCAATGAACAATAATAAGAACTTTAAAGGTGCTGACCTCAGCAAGTTAATCGATTTCAGGGAGGTAGGGGGGAAGCTAATAGACACCCCCACCAATTTCCCCAATGCAAGACGAATACTTACCGTCATTAGAAAGAAAGAAGAGGCAAAAGACTTATGGCAAATGCTGGAGGAGGCAAATAAGACTTTTAATCTTTCCCCTCCCCTAGCCATATTCAAGGACTCAGACATAAAAAGCTTAAAAAAATGTTGTGTTGGGAGGGTCCCGGTAAAAATGCACCCCTCCCTGTATAGGATAGCCAAACTAACCTATCCTCTGCATGTCGGCGGTATCTCTCGTGACGGACTCATCGATACTGCGATGGGTACCTATTCCCTCACGAGAGCTGTCGGCATGCTCACGACCGCGATGTTCGTTTCTGGTTCTCAACCCTAAGGCACAATCATGGATCTCAAGCTTGCTAGTGTGAATGTTCGAGGGCTAAGGGCCGACTCGCAAAAATGGCGCTGAAGTTTGGACCTGCAGCACCTTGGAGTGGATATTTGCTGTGTGCATGAAACCCATTTTATTCCTGGTGACCATTTACGTGCGCTGTATAAGACCTTTAAGGATTATTCAGCGTACTTTAATTCTCACTCTAGAGGGGTCTCCTGGCTAGTTAAAAGGTCCCTAGATGCGTCGTGTGACTCGTGCTACATGGATACGGAGGGAAGACTATGCGTTTTGGATGTTACCATAAAGGGTAGGGCATTACGTCTTATTGGGGTTTATACACCCAATAGCCACGTTGAGCTAGCTGCCTTTTTTCGGCGAATCGAGCAGTTCATGGATACTTCTCGAACGGTTATCTTAGCGGGAGACTGGAACGCGGTCCTGGATCCCGAGTTAGATCGATTTGGGTTACCTTCTAGGGGAACTAACAGAGATCGGGATGCTGTTTTATTTCGTGAATTTGTGGATAAGTTTGATCTTATCGACAAATTCCGAAATGAAGAGCCCCGTGACTTAGTGTGGACTTGGACAGGTAGACGCGGCTCCGGTCCGATACAGCTCTCGAGCTATATCGACCAGTTCTTAGTTAGGAGAGTCGATGTAGGAGTATTGAATTGTCCAAGTTTCCACAACATAGTTTACTCGGATCACAGACTTGTCCATGTACGGGTAAACTTAGATAGACCTAAGCCTAGATTAGCCGATTACTGGAAGCTCAACACGTCGTTATTCGATGTGAAGGGCTTCCGGGAAGGACTATTACTAACCATACAGTGGGAACTGATGGGGGCAATTATAGGGAATAGGTGGTGGGTAAAAATTAAGGAAGCCATTAGTTCCTTTTCTGCCAATTTTAGCAAAAGACTCAACCTAGAATCTAGGGCAGCTAAAGCGACGCTAGAATCTAGATTAGATTGGGCGGTGGAGGAGGGGGATAGTGCTAGCGTTAATTTAATTAAGGCTCAGCTTGCCTCCCTTACTGAAAAGGAGCACCAAGATTTAGCGATTAGGGCTAGGTTAAAAAGAATGCCCCAGGAAGCAACAAACATGGCCGCTGAACTGCATGCAGAGGAGCTGAGGTAAGCGGCCGATAGGCACATCGCTCATGTCACATTGCCGGACGGGCGTACCGTGACCACAAACCAGGGTGTGCTGGAGGCGTTTAGATCTCATTTCCAGGAGCTTTTTTCCATGGAACCTGGTCTGTCATTAGAACAGTTCGACACCTATTTGGCTGACTTTTCTCGTCTTTCGACGACCAAAGCGGCTAGGTGCGAAGGTGGCATAACGGAGGATGAAGTCATTGAAGCCTTAAAGCGGGTCGGCCTTAATAGGTCTCCGGGGATCGATGGTCTGCCCTACAAAGTGTATTTGAGGTTGTCGCACATCTTTGTCCCTTTGCTGACGGTTTTATTTAACTCATGGTTTAGGAACGGCTCAATCCCCAAGTACTTTACCATGGGTGTGATAAAACTTGTTCGTAAAAGCAAAGATGGTGGGGATGGGTTAGGTAATTTCAGGCCCTTAACGATGCTTAACGCGGAGTTAAAGATTTTGGCCAAGATTCTTGCAAATCGTCTGCAGCTTGTCCTGGCTCGTCTTGTTAGCCCCGAGGAAATGTGTGCTGTGAAGGGCAGGACAATCCAGGATAACTTGCACACGATACGCCTGATGATAGAAAAAGTCGACACTGAGGCCGCGCTGATCAATTTAGATCAGTCCAAAGCCTTCGATAGGGTTGACCACCGGTACCTGGGGGCTGTTTTGTCGGCGGCTGGTTTTGGCCCGCAATTTCGCTCGTGGGTTCATCTTCTCTATGCTAACCCCGCGGTGATGGTAGAAGTAAATGGGAGGAGGTCGAGACCCTTCAGTTTGTCACGATCAATTCGTCAAGGGTGCCCGTTATCACCCATGCTGTACGTGCTCGCAATAGAGCCATTTTTACGCAAGCTAAGGGTGAACCCGGTCCTACGCAGAATCACTTTGCCAGATGCGGATGCCCAGGTAAAGTACTCCGCCTATGCCGACGACGTAACTGTGCTTGTAACGAGCAATGCTGAGATTAGTGTCGTCGGTGTAGAAATCAGATTGTATGAATCGGTAACAGGGGCCAAAATTAACTGCGACAAGTCTTCAGGTTTGCGCATCGGTGCCTCGAGGGGTATGCCCCTTCAGGGACCCTTTAGTTGGAGCGCCGGGCCTTGCAAGATACTCGGCATCTGGTTTGGTCTTGATCTCCAGCTGGAGAAAAATTGGTCGGAGGTTCTGAAAGCGGTCCGATCCGCAGCTGCGCTGTGCATCAGTAGAAACCTTTCATTAAAGGGGAGAGCGGAGGTGTGTAATACCCACATCTATCCAATCTTCATTTATCGTCTATCAGTGCTTCCAATCCCGTCAGATACACTGCTATATTTGCAGAGGGCTCTTTTCAACTTTTTATGGCTTGGAAAAGCCCCCATGGTCTGTCGCGATGTCTGCTACCTACATCCTTCTGAAGGCGGTCTAGGTATGCCAAACGTGGAGATTCGGCTCCACACATTACGGCTCTACTACCTAGATCAAATGTGCACACAGGATAGGGAAGACGGTGCCCTCTAGATGGAGGACACCAAGAAAGCCTTTCTGGCTTTGAGAGGGGTGCATAAGTCCAAGGGGGAGGCACACAGGTTGCCCCGAGGTGAATGCCCCTTCTACCGCAAGTGCCGGCGCGCGCTGAAGTTCCTCTTAAGAGTTAAGGAAAGCCTCTCCAACGCTCTGCTGTTGTCCCGAAAGGCATTATATCGGGTGCTAGTGAGAGGATCCGTAAGGGATGTTATTGGTGAGGGGCTCCCTTTGACGAAGGGGTAGCTCCGCTCAATCTGGCCTTGGGTGCCTGGGTCAGGATGCCTCACTAATGACGAGGCATCCTTGACCTGGCTGGTAATTTGGGATGCTCTCTGGGTCAGTAAGAGACTTCACTCAGCTGGCTTGGCGGTTTCGCCTATTTGCAAGCGATGCGGCGATGAGGTCAAGACTTTATGTCACGCCTTCGTCTACTGTCGCATCGTGGTGCCGCTGATTGAGTTTGTTACAGGTCTCATGGTCCGCATACTGAACATATCGTTGTTAACTTTGGTTCCTATCAATGTATGTAGCAATTGGGCTCCGACAACAGATAGGATTAGAAAAGAATTGTGTTTGACCTTGCTAGCAGTTATGAGAGGTGTCATTTGGAAAACACGTATGAGAGTCGTCTACGGATCTGAGGACTTCGCTCCCCTCGACCTTATACGAATCTTCCGTTATCATTTGAAGAATCGTATCAAGGCTGAGAGAGTTAGACTCTCTTCGTCAGACTTTGTTGAAAGGTGGGTGTCAGTTGCGTGTGTGTGTCGGGTGAGAGAAGCAAGTCTTGACTGGTTCTTGGATGTCCCTTAGGTAAAGAATTTTGGGTAACAGAAACAAACGTCAGCCCTGACTCGTTTAAAGTCTAGAGTAGGTCACGGTTTAGGCAAGATTAGGACCATTTTTTAGGCTCCTGTGTTCATAACCTAACTAGTGTGTGATAGAGATCATTAGGCCCTTTTTAAGTTTGTCCCGTTTTTTTTTTGTTTTTTTTAGCCCCGCTCCCTTCCCCAATTTAGGTGACAGATCGCTTGATTCGCCAGAGATGCGGGTCTCCTTTCGAAGTTTTCGTAAAAGGTGTTGAAATAAAGCGTTCGGACCCGCATCACCTTTTTCGACTGGCGAATCAGCGCACCTGCCACAGTTTAGTAACAGGGGGGTCTTTTGTTACTAACATTGTATATACCTCATTGTATTTTGTACTATAAAATTTTTATATCCCAAACCCCCCTTTTCTTATGGGTTTTAATTAGTTTACCATGGTATGATGTTCTTATGTTGAATGACGAAGGATGTATACGCTGATGGATGTATAGTATGAATGTGGTATTGTGGTGAAAGTAGAGTGAATGTAGGAACTAGTTAGGTTAGATTAGTTAGCTTTAGACAAAGAAGACCGCCCTTCCCCCTCCCCCATGTTCGGTCTTGTGCCAAATTTTTCTAAAAAATATTCTGTACATATTTTTCTGAAAATAAATACTTACCCCATTAATACAACCAAAATATTGCAACACATGGCAAGTGCTCGTCTGAACTCCAATCTCTGGTCCCTCCCTCGCCAATCTTTCACAGTAAACACCTGGCTAGTTGAAACCACTGTCAAAAATTTTCCCCACTCTTTATCTGTGCTCAAATCAAAACATAGATTCCATGAACAAAGCTTCTTTCTTAGAAGTGCACGCCTGTGGAACTCTCTTCCGTTTGCCTGTTTCCCACCTGACTACAACTTGGATGTCTTCAAGTCTAACATAAACAAATTCCTGATGAACTACCCCCTTAAGTAAGACACTTTATCAAATCTCCAATACTAACGATTACTACGATACTATCCCATTGATTACTGTACACGCAAAAACCCTTATCCCCGAGTGGCTTCCGGGCCTTAATAAGTGGTGACCACCATGTAAAAAAAAAAAAAAAAAGAACTATGATTAAGAAAGCTAATAGAGTCTAAAGGAGTAGTGGATACCACTTAAACGAGGAGATGATGATGATTGATTCTTAAAAAAGGAATCGGACTAAAAAAAAAAAGGAACTAATACACTTTCTAAAATGGATTTATATGAACTTTGAATTGCCTTCAGTAAGTGAATTCACCCTCTCTCTCTCTCTCTCTCTCTCTGCTCTGCTCTACTCTTTCGAAAATGTTATGATACAAGGATTTCGCTTGTAAGACAGGTGTACAACTCACCAGCAGATTACAGACTATTTCCTATCAGAACTTTCACTTTAATAAAAAATAATTTTTTTCAAGTTCTTTTTTTTTTTTTCTATTCTTTTCTCCCATGAATGTTTCTTTCTCTTTATCTATGTTGCAGGTATCAAGCTAAGAAGAATTGCGTGGGACATAGCGGATAAAATTTTCTTCACACTATCATGTTCAATCGAATTCAACAAATATCTGTTGAGTCATCCTCTTGAATAAACAAATTTGGTCCATCTCACCCATCATTCCCAATCCTCTCGTAGCATTGTTCATTATCACACTGAAAATCTTATTAACCTAAGGAGAATAAAAAATGAACCTCTGGTTGATTTTTGGCAGTGTTGTAACTTTTGCTTTCCTTATTTGGTCCTTTAGTCCTCACATTCCTGACAAAGGGGGAAGAATTGCTGTTTTCTGGGTCGGAATCTATACATTTCGCACTTATCGTTGACTTTTTTTCGTTTTTTTTTTTTTTTTTACTTTGATGTAGTAGTTTTGTTTTTGTTTTTAGCTTCTTACATCAAGTGGCTTCATGCCTTGTCTGAAGCGATTTCTATTTAAAAAAAAAATCCTCAAGTAGTCATTTGCTGTTAATAAAGCAATAAAGTAGTGACTCATCAGTATTAAAAGTACAAAAAAAAAAAAAAATAAATAACGCAAGTGATATAAGTGAAAGGGGACGCGTACCTCTGGAGTCTGGACGTCTGCTGAAAAAAAAAAAAGAAAGAAGGGACCACTTTCTTAATTATTTTATGCATTTATTCCTACATGGTCGACTCGAAAAAGAAATCGATGGCTAAAATATTAATATGGGCCACTAGTTTTGGATCGTTCTTCTTTATCCCCCCCCCCCTCCAGATTGAGGTTAACGTGAATAATATTTTCCCCTCCTTCTTCTACCTTCGACAGTCGGAAAGAATCGATGCTTGGCTTCGGCTGCTCAAGCAGTTATTCCAAAGGGCAGATAACTCGTGCAGACAACTATAAGAAAGACATGTTAGGAACTTAGGAGTACCGTAAGCGACGCAGCTAGAGTCATATCGCGAATGAATGGACTAAGCGGAAGCCGAAAGAAAGAGACGATGGCCAGCTCGCAGGCCGACTCTCCTCATCACATCCGTAGCTGGACCGAAGCCGACAGCAAAGATACCTGGAAAGTGGTCAGATTGGGCACTTTGAACTATATTAACCTGTTGTTTAAAGCTCTTGTATTTCGTCCGATCTCCATCACGTTTGTAGGTGTTGTGCCGACATGTGCTTACTATTATTTTTACCTGAATTCCGAACAGCGACTCTCGCTCGCCTCGCTGCTCTTTCTCGCACTCTGTTATTTTGCCGTCATCTATATATTGACCATCGTCGGCTTTCATTATTACTTGTACGGGCCTCCCCTCAGTGATATGACCGATGTAAAAACGGTGTATTTCTCTGACGTCGATAACCATTTCTGGGTCGCTGAATGCAAGGGGCGAGTCGTCGGTACGATAGCCATTGTGAAAAAGCCTCGAGCAGAGTTCGATTCCGGCTTGACCAAAGTAGCCTGGCTTCGTCGAATGTTCGTCCACCCTGATTTTAGGCGACGGGGTATCGCCAGCGACCTATTGGACTGCTCTATTAATTTCTGCAAAAAACAAGGTTACAATGCCATAGAACTCATCACGACTGAAGTGAATGAAAACGCCAAACAGCTCTACCTCAAAACTGGTTTTAAGTGTATCGCTTTGAAACCCTATTATTATTTTTACGGGCTTATATCAATTTGGACCTACGAATTGATTTACTATATTTGAGTTCCATGTGGAAGATGAAAGAAAAAAAGTTTGCAAAAAAAAAAAAAAAAAGTCGCGTAGTGAAAAGTAACTCAAAGTCCTCTCTGTAGAGCTGATACGGGCAAGTTTTGTAGTACTTGTGTAGATTAGTAATGCTTAAAACCAACGCATTTCGGGTAAAAACATGAACTTGCGTGTCATGTCGAAAGTAGTATAAATTCAAAAAATCACGAAGAATGATCCAGTAGAAAAATAAGTAAAAATGCGTTGATTTTTAAAACATCACTAATCTAAACGAGCACCGTTTTTGTTAATGAACATTCTAGCTTCATGCTCACTTCTTTTAATATGCACTGCCAAAGAGAAAAGACTTTTACACGCATCCACAATTCATTCATTCGCATATCGATTGGAGTTAGATCCAATTAAAAAAAAATGTCCATACCTTTATTTGTAACTTAACAAAACGCATTACAAACGGTCACATTGGACTTTTGATATCTTTAGAACGCAACTAATTTAATTGGTTTCTAAACTATTATGGAAGCCACTTTGAGTTTATTTGAAAAACACAAACCTTTGCTAAAACTTGATGATTGGTTTTTCATGCAATTCAAGGCTGTCTGAATTATGTCCCTTTAAATGTCACCTGCACTGAAATGTCAAGTACTTGTTTAAGCGCACATTTGTCTCCTGTGTCTGTTTATTTTTATTACTATGGCATTAATTACTAATTATTGGGGTACTTGATGGGGACCGTGGGCTCTACGTAAACATTTTTTTTTTTTAATGGTTGCTCCCTGAAAGTGCATGCACAAAAGGTTTTCATTCGTTTATTTAATCACGAAAACTTTGAAGTTACTATTTGAGGCAAAAAAAGGCCAAAAGCATTATTTGACTAGAAAAATTAAATGTATCAAAAAATAAAAATATTTAGTGGTGAAAATATAATTTTAAATTAAAAAAAGCACGAAATTGATCAAATTTAATAAAAAAAAATTAAAAAAATAAACGATTAAAAAATAATATATATAATATATATATATATATGAAGAAAGTGAAAAAAACATTTAGCGAATTTCAGAGAGCAGCAGCAGCCTTAAAAAAAATCTGTTTACGCAGGGTCCACGTTCCGCGTGAAGTATTGATTATTAACGAACGCACGTTCAAAATCTATATTTGCCTATTTTGAATGCATCAAACAAGAACTTAATGTTCATTCCCGCTCTAATTTGTTAATTTCTATGAATTTAAGATAATGGATTTTTATTGCTTACAAACTTTTTTTTCTGCTGGAAACTGAAAATTGGGTAATTGTACAGTTTAATCAAGACATTAAAAAAAAAAAAAGTTATTGTACGTACTCGTTATGGAATAAAGTTTTCATACAAAAAAATCACTTAATTTTAGATATTAAATCCTTTATTCATGCTAAACATAAACTTAGGCACAAGGCCAACTCAAAAGTGTGTGTGTGGGGGGGTCCTCTTTGTCATTCTAGAACTAAACCAGTTTCTCTTAATAGCTAGTATCTTCTTTCACCATAATACCGCATTCACCCTTTCGTACTAGGGGACATCCTATTTAGAACCAATTGTTTTAAAACATTTTTTATTTGCGTGTAAAAACAAAAGATAATGGTATAATAATTTGTGTCAAGCAAGTAATTTTTTAGAGGAAAAATCAAATTTTAATGAGATTGTTCGTTCGTCGCCATTTGCCTATTTCCGGGAATGAGGAGGTGGTGCCTTTTAAATGAAAAGGTGATTAAAAAAAAAAAAAAAAAAATGAAAAACGGATTTTAAAAGGACATGGAAAATTTGTAAAATTAGTGTAAAAAAAAACAAATTTATCTAGGTATTTTTTCGGTATTATTATACAAACACCGTGACAGCGAATTAGTAAAATCTTTTACGTAGTATTCTGTTACGTTTCGGTGTGCTGAACACGAATCTGAAAACTGGGTTAGGGTACATTTTTTTCTACTAATTCGCTGTCACGGTATTTGTATAAATTTACCATTTTTTTCTGCCCATGTTTCAAAATCTCGTCAAATTTTGACAAACTTTAAGCACTGATGAGTTATCTCCCCTGGCGCCCAACCCCCCTCATCATCCGCGAAAAACAAGAAGGCTGTGACTTGATCGATCTTGATTTTCCTCTGTAAAAAAAAAAAAATTTGATCAAATTAAATGATTTTTTTAATGAAAACTTTATTCTATAACGAACGTACAATAACTCTTAATATTTTCATTTTTTAATAATTGACTGAAATGGGTGCAAATCAATAAATGGCCCACAAGTAATCTTTTTTTACTATAAAAAGCTGAAAAAAATCTTTATAATGTACGTACTTGTCACTGCATGAAAATGTCATATTCCAAAAATTACGTAAATCGATCAAGTAGTTTTTTTTGTTTTTTTTTATTTAAGAAAATCAAATATTATGAGACATTTTATCAAAGAAAAACTTAACGCATCTTGTTTTGGAATGATATACTGCTAGTGACATCTATTGGGAGTGTTAAGAATATAAGATCGGCAAGGGGCAGACAATCGACTTTCCACACTAGAAAAAAAACTTGGAAAATTAACACATAAGTTTTTGAGGATGTTGAAAACGAAAATAACGTTTAAAATTCCAGCAAACAAGTAGTTTCCAATATATGAAGAAATCTAACAACCAAGATGAGGAAGTCAGTCCGATTATCTCAATCAATGAAAACACCTCGTCTCAAAAATACAGACAATTACTAATATGAAGAAATGTTAGTTTAAAGAAAGTGGGGAATCACTTTTCTATAATTTAACGTATAATGATCACCCACTTTATGGCCACTTGAATTTACATCACTCAAACACACATTTGCCGAATTTTTGTTGGAGCGTCAATGTGTGAGTGCTCAATTTACGTAAAATTCTTCATATCTTGGGAACTACTTGTTTGTTGGAATTTTAAACGTTATTTTCGTTTTCAACATCCTCAAAAACTTAAATGTCTTAATTTTCCAGGTTTTTTTCTATAGTGTGGAAAGTCAATTGTCTGCTCCTTGCCGATCTATATTCCAAACACTCCCAATAGATGCCGCTAGCAGTGTATCATTCAAAAAAGATGGCGTTAAGTTTTTCTTCGATAAAATGTCTCATATTTGATTTTCTTAAATAAAAAAAAAAAACTACTTGATTGATTTACGTGATTTTTGGAATATGACATTTTCATGCAGTGACATGTACATTATAAAGATTTTTTCCGATTTTTATAGTAAAAGATTACTTGTGGACCATTTATAGACTTTCACTGAAAGATGATTCCTAAAGAGGAATAATAAACATTTATCGACTACAAAATTTCGTTCTAATAATGTAGAAGCGCCAAAAAGAAACTTCTACAGAACTCAAACTTTTAAAACTTAACCTTACGTTTAGGGCGGCAAAAATGTTTGGTTTGAATTCTGGAGAGGCACTGAAAAAAAATTACTTTATTTATGACCCTTTTTTCTTTTCGTACTACTGAATAATTTTACTCCACTATAAAGTTACTGAAAGACTTTCTGTGTCGCCATACTTAATTTTGGCTTAGTGTTGGTTAACTCTTATTTCTATAAGTAGAAACAAAAAAATAACCCCACCACCACAATAATGTATTTATTATTCCTCTTTAGGAATAGTCTTTCAGTCAATCTCATATCAATTTTTAAAAACCATTCTCACTGAATATATAACAGTAGCACTATTCACTCAGCGTTGCCCGTGTAGTGATATATTGTGAAAATGAATTAAAATATAATCATAGTTACAATTTTTGCCTTGAAAGAAAAGTAAAGGATGAGATTTGCAATATGAGGTCAAGTAAAAAAAAAATAAAAAACTGTTAACCCGGTAGTGTTTTCTTATATATGTATATATACTAGCAGGTCGCATAATGTTACCTGGTCAACATGCTTAAATATATTTTAATTTATGTAGATTTCGTATTTAATATAGAGCTATTAATCTATTGATTATATTATAGTACTCAATCAGTATATAATGATTTCAACAGTTTACAAAAAAAAAAATATTGGGTGTCATCAGTTAGAATCGAAACCAAAACTTTTAGCTCTCCAGCATTATTCTTTACCATCTGAGCTAAGGCCACATGCATATCAAAATTTTACAAATTAACCAACATAAATGTATATTTGTGCTTGCATAAAGGATACACATTATTTCAATTTATGCCTGCCAAGTTCCAATTTTTAGCAGTTTATTTTTTGTCTTTTATTGCTAAAAAACAAATCCAATTTGTTCCACAGGTCTGAATAACTAAAAAATTCAAGTCTGTAAACAAAAAAAATTGACAGTTTGATAGACACTGTGTGTGTGTGTGTGTCTCTCTCTCTCTCTCTCTCACATTAATAAATATATATTAAAGTTCAGATGTATTGAACTAAAAATCTTTTTTAAAGGTGCTCAATAGAGCTATAAGTGAAATTATATAAACACCAGAAAGAGCCTACATGGATTAATTTATATTTCGATGTTGTCTCCTCAAAGGTTCAACAATCTGAACCCCTGACAAGATGATTAGCATCATGGAAATGTAGATTAATTCACATAGGATTTTTCTAATATTTATGTAATTTCACTTGTATATTAGTAAATTATGAAAATATATGGCAATTAAGCTACACAAAATATTCTGCATTTCATCCTTAAGTTATAGGGAATTATTGAGCTAAAATTGATATATAAAATAATGTAATAACTCATAGCGTTTTGTGTAGATAATACATGAAATAATAAATATATAACGAATTTGAACACATTTATTTTAAATCTTTAAAAATTAAAATAATTTAAAATTATTTAAATGCTTTAACGTCTTTAAATAACCTCTTTTCTGAGATGTTTTTTTTTCCGTTTTGTTTCTTTGTTTTCTAAAAGAAAATCTATAAAACAATAAAACAAGCTTCATTCTTTGTATTTTAATATATTTCTATTTTATGGACCTAACTGATAATTGCACCTACTGACCTCAGATGGAATGGAATGAAAATTTTAGTGATTTCTTTAGATTCCTTGAAAAAAAAAATTTAACCCTTACTGAAACTTGTTTGAACATATCTAATTATTAACATATCAATCTCAATAACGCACAAACATTGACTAACACTTTTATTATCATAAAAACTAAGTCCAGATATTGCTTTATTCATCACGAATGAGAAACGTTTTAAAATATTGCAAACATTTATCTATTTGTTTAAAAATGCATCAAATATAATTGTACTAGCTGTATTACACATTGCCCAGGGATTTATTAGTTGCACTGTTTTATAATCATTCGGAAGATAGAAATTGTAGTTTTGGCTATATTATTTTTTCACCCCCCCCCTCCCCAACAGGTCCTGGATATGACCTAAAACTATATCCGATGGTGAGGCCCCACCTTGCGGGCTTTGGGGAGTGTGGAGCCACCCTTTAATTGCCATTGCTCCCAGGTCCACTCTGACCCGGAGTGGTAGTACCTGTTAGGGTCCCAACTATGGGTTAAATAGAATCTGACGTAAAAAAAAAAAAAAAAAAAAAAAATATATATATACTCCATTAAAAATCATTCCTCAAAATAACTAGATTCGGCATTAAATAACCTGAAAAAGGTTGATATGCCGTAAAACAACCCCCCCCCCAACAAGTTGTGCTGGTAATTGAGTATAAGAGACTACTATTTGGGATTATATCTAATAAGGGGGTGTGGAGAGTTAAGCAAGATGTCTGTTCATATTACATTTAAACTTCTCCAGGTTAGTACAGTCAGGGAAGCAGAAAATAGAGAAAATTCTAAAACCTAGCAGCCAAAGGAAGAAACTATTAGAGTAAAAAAAACATTTTCTAGCATCTAGGGTCCTCAACAATGAAGGGGTGGGATTTTGCTGCTTGATAGGTTAGTCGGGAGTATATACATTGTGCTAAGAGTTTATTCCATTATAGTACTTGTATAACGGGCACAGGGATTCAATATTGTGGTGATAGGACAGAGGTCTGAGCTTGGCAGACAGTGTTAGACCAATTTGATTTGAGTCTCTTTTTTTTTTTTTTTTTTTTTTTTTTCCGGCTCAGTGAGACTAGCCCATATGTAGCAACAGTACTCTATGCATATGCAAATTGTGACTTTGTAAATATTTGGCAATATCCTCAATGTATTTGTTCTAATTAATGTTACCTGTGAATGTCAAACCAAAGAGTTTGGAGAATGAGCTCTCCAGTAGGAGTATTTGTCATGGTAATTGGTAGTTGAGGTTTTTGTAATTGTTAAAAGAAAGTCTAAGCATTTAATGTTACCATTCATTTATTTTTAAAGGCCAGAATCATGAGAAACGCCATTTTTAATTTCTCTCTAGCTAACAGCAGGGTGACATTATCAATTACGTAAGCTACATCTAGGAAAACTGACTGCTCAAGAATCATACAAAATGTTACCTCGATAACATAAATCCAAAATTACTGAAGTTTACTAAAGATGAAGGCATGGTGTGTTATTGAGCAAGCCATCCAAACAGAATCCTCAAGCATTTTTAACAAGAGCCAACCGAATAAAAATAAAAGTTTTTAAAAAGAGGTAAAAAAAAAAAATATATACACAAAAAATAAATCTTACCTACTTGGATATATATATATATATATATATATATATATATATATATATATTACATTTTAAAGTTTCTTCAGTTCAAAAGAAACAGTGTTCACTCTGTTCAGTATGTTCTGCTGAGGTTGATTTTGACCCCCATAAGACATTGAATGAAAAATAATCATGGCTTCCCTAAGCATTGCATGATAATCACTTGAAAATTAAACAAAATGCTGGTAAAACATTACATTTTTGCATAATTGATGGTATTTAATGGATGTGCTTTGTTAAAAAGGCCCAAACCTTCTAAATCCTTTTACAATATCTTTCTAGGCTGAAAGGTTACTGTGACTGGAACTTTTTAGCACAAGTTAGCATTCAGCAAAACTTTCACCCTTCTGTCTATGATAACTTTCAATTGAAGAATTGAAAATAAGATTGAGAAAGGTGCTCTCAACTGCAAACTTCTCATTCAAAGTTGAATTCAGTAAAAAACAGTCTCTTGTCGATGACTTAATGATTCAGGCACTGTCCAAGCCTTACTCACATGGGCATTGAGTAAACCCACTGTCTTCTTAATACAAATTACTCATTCCAAAGGATTCTAATAAAACAATAATATATAATACTTATATTCCTAATTGAACTTGCATATATAAATGCTTTAATAATGTGAGTTTTGTTTTGGATACATTTTTTTTTTTTTTTTTTTTTTTTTTCTGATAAGTCAATCAGTAGAAAATCAAAGGTATACTCTGTATTTTGGATACCTAGTGTTGATAAAATGATTGATCAGAAAATTACAAAAGACGTGGTTGCTGAACTCTGACTTTGTATTATGTGTTATATATGCATACATACTTCCCAGGACAGGTAAAATTTCCCTGACAGAAGTTTTGTACCACTTTGTCCCTTTAATGAAAATTAAAATCAAGATATAATTATACTAAACTTTATGTCTAGAATCCTTATTCCAATTTTTATTGAAATCCATTACAAATTTTTTCTAGAAAATGTCTAAATATTTATGCTTTTACCTTAAGGAGTCTTAAGAAACTTAAATTCAGGGAATTTTGCTTAATTAGTGTCTAATGATTATGAATAATACAAATCTGAAAAATTCAAATTTTCAAATGGTAGAAAAAAAATACTTAAAAGAAATTGAAATTTCATCAATATTTATTGATGTCTAATACCTATTATTAAAATTTCACAAATCTGAGGTATCTGAATTTTAAGAAAGACTTTCACTCCTTTTTGCATGATACTAAATTTAGCCATCTCTTAGGCCTAATAGCTGTGTTCCAAAATTCATAATCCTCGGTTAATTAGTTCGGGAGTGAATCTTGTAATTAGAAACATAAAACTTTAAAGCAGGTTTTCTTTCATTGGAAGTTGGATAAGTTCTAATTTTTTTTTTTTTACACAATAACCACCAAGGCCACTCTCAATCCATGAAGCAATATTTGTAAGCATATGTTGTGTAGTTTCTCACTCATTTTCATAGAGGAAGAATATGACTTTATGTAAAAGATTGTTTTGGGCATTACAATTTCAAAATTGTGTAATAATGAATCTTATCAAGTTTGTAAATTTTTGTTTTTCTTCAATTTTTATAAACATTTATTTATTTATTTTTTATTTCAATTCTAACATACCAGGTTATTGAGCATAATATTAACTCATTTAAATGAAGATCTAAAGAGCATCTTTTCAGGTTATTCTCCATCCTTTTCAATGCCAATTCATTTATTCCACCTCTGTATGATGTTACCAATGTGTTTCTAAAATGATTTCATAAAAGAAAAAAAATAAATTATACATTTTCTTTTCAATTCTTGTTCCCTCCCAAATGCTAAGTCACATAACCATGTGCTACAGAAGAAAAAAAAACATAACACAGCGAGAGATTTACAAAACTTGTTATTTCCACTTAGACTTGGGGTTAGTGGTAAGATTAAGGAAAGGCGTGCCTTATTTTTATTTATTTTTTTTTTTATAAGTTTTAAAATTCAATTTTAATCTAAAGCACACACATCTCTCATTGTCTGCCAGGTTTTTTTTTATTTATTTTTATTTGTTTATTTTATTATTTTTGAGAGAGAGGAGTTTATTTCATGTATTCATGTAACTATGATTTTCATAAAACCTTACAGAAAAAGTGACCTACCATTTGGGGAGTGGAGCAGAAATTTAATACTGCAATTTTACTAGAGTGTACTCTAGTTAACAAAGAAAAGCAACTTTGCTTGTTCTTTTTTAATTTGGATAATTAAAGTTATTTAGCTGTGAATTATTGTTACATGGCAACATTGTGCACAAATACATTTAGTCATTGTGTGAATACCACCTATCAAGTTCCAACTTCTTTAATTTAGTATTACTGAATCATTTGAGAACTGAAAAGGGTTATCTGTACCATAACATGTACAATTGGGTTATTCTTGAATGTCCTTGGTCACTGAATGACTGCCCATAACTAATAGAGCTGATCGTACTGAAGTGGATACATAATTTTGTGGGTTTGATTATACTGAATTGTGTATGTTTTGATTTGGCTGTTTTTTTTTTGTTGTTTTTTTTTGTTTGTTTTTTTCGAAGCATAAAACCATTTTATGTATGTCATTTATACAAGACTATTCACAACACATAATACTTTGATCAAAGTAAACCAACCTCTTATATTTAA
Source organism: Euprymna scolopes (assembly GCF_053919585.1). Taxonomy (NCBI): domain Eukaryota; kingdom Metazoa; phylum Mollusca; class Cephalopoda; order Sepiida; family Sepiolidae; genus Euprymna; species Euprymna scolopes. The sequence goes on along the minus strand of NC_136491.1, from coordinate 45,608,474 downwards.
GCAAACACTGTTAAAAAAATAACAAAGCTCTGTTTAATTATACCTTATTTTTTTCTTGTCATTTTTGTGTTAAAATCAAGAAGTTTAAAGTCTCTTCTAAAGTCTGAAAACGATCTCCTGGCACTTCACTGTCTTCAAGCACTCATTTCACAACTACTTGTTGATATTCTCTTTTTATCCAGCTTTTTTGTCCATTTGCTGATTAGTCAATGAAGAATGGAAAACGTTTGTGATACACATGGAACTTATATTTCTTTTTCCTTTTTTTTCCACTCAAAGATAAAAAAGACAAATCAAACAGGGTATAATTAAGCAGAAGTGTTTTTAACGTTTCTTTAAATGAAAAAAAAAAAAAAACTTACTGCCTCATATATATATATATATATATATATATATATAACATAAACTCCAGGATAATTTCAAAATGGCTCTTGTGTTTACATTGATTTTGCATGCTGGTGAGGCTATTCTAAGATGGCTGTTCTATATTCAGTGACACCTTCTGCAATTGAAGGATGTTTTTTTTTCAAAAAAACTTAGCATCTGATCATTATAATTCAAATCTTTTTATGAAGCAGCTTTATATATTTATTTTAATTTCTATTGTTTGTCCTTATGAACATTTTTTTTTTTTTTTTTTTTAATTTTGTATTTTTGTACATTTTCCAACTTTTAGTTCTTTTATACCTTCATTGATTGTTTCCATTTTCTTTAACCTTCTCTCTTTTGTATATCTTTTCAGTCTCCCTTCTTCTCCGCTTTTTTCCTGCTTTTTTTTTTTATCTATGTTTGTTTTGTTTTTTTGTGTTTCGTTTTCTAAATTCATAATTTCAAATTTAAATAACATTTTCAAAATATCAAGTTTTTTTTTTTTTTTTTTTTCATTTTCTTTGACCCTCTCTCTTTTGTATATCATTTCAGTCTCACTACTTCCTCTCTTTTTTCTTTTCTACCCATCTTTTTCCCCATACAAAGATAAGAAAAAGTTAATAAATCAAAAAGATCTTTCTGGTTCGTTTTCCTTCTAAATTCATATTTTGAAATTCAAATGACATTTTCCAAAATTATCAAGTTTACAAACAGTGTGTGTGCGTGTGTGGGGAGGGCAGTATGCACAAGTTAGACTGTAAGCTTTTGAGAAAAAAATTCATCCAAACATTTGTTCACTTTCCTCACTTACTATTAAATAAACCAAAAGCTGCTTCTACTTATTTTAGATGAACACAAGCTTAATATTATAATCATATTTTCACCATTTCTATCATATCCATATTTTTTAATTAATTTCCATGATCAGCACCAGCATAAAATAAAATTTGGAAATGTTTATAGCCGAAAGATACAAAGGGGAAATGTGATGTAGACAATTACACTGAAACTTTTACATATCAAAACTTAATGGGAGAATTCTTTTAATGAACTTATTCTCCAGATCATTTTATTTTATATTTTACAAAGAAACTTTCTTTTGTTTATGAACTATTACTTAGTATATATTTTTTTATTTATTTATTTTTTTTTTTTTTGCCGTCCAGCTTTATAGAAGTTTGGTCCTCACCTGGTCTGTAAAACCAAGCCCTATATTTTGTAAAAATCATCAAATGAAAGGGAGTAGGATAGTCCTTCTATAAACAATATATGTAGCTAAGCATTCTTGGGTGTAGGTTGCCAAGTTTTAACAGTGAAGAAAGGAATAGAAGTGTGACAAAGTTGGTTGCCTGCTGAAAATCTCTCTTTAAGTCAAGATTGCTTTGCTCAACATCTAAGCGAAAGAGGCAGGAGAGGGGATGTCTTTCTGCATTGTTGCCCAGAAGTTTTCTGACTAGTAAATCCCAAAGGATCTCAAAGTAGTGCTTGAAAGGTTCATTCAAAAAAATTAATACACCCTGGAAGCTGAATGATCATTGTATGACCAAATCATCCCACAGGGGTTATTCTCTGCAAAAAATAAAGAAATGTTAATATTCAAGACTGCTACACTTAAAACAAACAAAATAATCTCAAATAAATGAGGATTTGTATAAACCAAACTGAATTCTGAAAGTATTGTATTTTGAGAACCTCCATTATGGGTTATAGATATAACCTTAAAATGCATGCAGTGTTAAGACCCAAATTAGTTCACCTTGAGGAATGTGAAGTTATCCCCTAGTTACCACTACTACGAATGTCCACTTTGACCCAGTTAAAATATCCCACTTAAGATTTGACCACCATTACACAGTGGGTTACTTTTAATTAAATCCAATCTCTTTTTTTTTTTTTTTTTTTTTTCTCATATATTAGAACATCCGTCCGTGGATGGGTTCTACTTTATTTGATTATATCATTTTTTTTGCTTTTTTTAGTCAGACAATCAAATAATCTTGTAATTAATGATTGAATTTAAATGCTCTGTTCAAATTGGTGAACTTCATAAGTATTCGCAAAAAAAAAAAAAAAAAAAAACTGGCAAAAGATTAGAACTTTGAAAAAGAAAGTAAGAAATAGATTACAGGTTAAGCTTCTGAATTTTTGAGATGAGGATTAATAATTTAATCCCCCACCCCCCAATGTTTGACAGAAAGATCTGCCATGTTTGACAAGATAGACCTGAAAGAGGTTGGAGGTTACATTAACCAAAACATCATGTGAATAACACTCAAGATGAGAACAGTAGTCCATAGAATCTAAATAATATGAATTATCAATCTTCATCTCAATAATTCAGAAACCTATCAGCTGTTCTTTTGCATTTGTCCACATGGCGGGTTTCACAACGGATTTTTGTCTCAACTCAACACATTTCAAGGCTTAGTCCGAATGAAGGTCACTTTTATGAAGATCATTGTGCAAGACATTTACCTTTCTCTCAGTCACTTCATGACAACTTCTCATTTAAACCTTTCATCTTGCCTTCGATCAGTTATGCTGGAGCATCTTAGGATGTTGTCATCACAGATGTGCTTGCATAATGTAATTCGTGAAAGCATTTTGGTTTTCCTAATGATGAATCTTTGCTCTGTCTTCCTTGCTATGGACAAACGCTCAAAATGACATCCCACAAAAGTAGTATGTTTCTGAATTTTTGAGATGAGGATTGATAATTTGTATTTTTTTTTTTTTAAATTTTTATTTATTTTTTTTTATTTATTCGAACTACTGTTCTCATCTTAAGTGTTATACTCACAACGTTTTGGCCGATGTAATCTCTTTGCTCAATTAAAGTATATATTTAATAATTAAAAAATAAACTTGTTTCTTATGAGTATCTTAATTCTTATTGACTCCATATATTGCTGAAGTAATTTAATGATTATGACTCTGGATTTGTACCAAAATGGACAGGTTAATTCAATAAATTTGTCAAAGAAAAAATTGGCATATTATCATGTCAAGGGGCCTCGAATTTATATAGACTACAGTGGCCCAACACATTGAATTGCTGCATCATTGTCACATTTCAGGGTCCAGAGATTTTTAATGAAAGTGTATCTCTGGTTCAATTAGTGTTACAGACAAAATATAAATATATACATGACAATTTCTTGTCTGTAAGATTATATATAGTTGAAAGGTTGAAGGATGTTTATAGACAATAAAACACCGGTTTTTTAAGGAGACTAATTTTTTATGTGTGTAAAATGTTTGGGTTTTTTTGTTTTTGTTTTTGTGTTTTTTTTTTTAATCTTATACTAGTCATTTTTACTTCATAGCTTTTTTAGCTATGAAAACAAATACAAAATATTTGTTTTATATTTTTATAAAGGGGAAAAACATTTTATTGCAATGCCATAATTGAATTTGTTTTGTTATATATAAAGAAGTTTGTTTTTTAAACTTATGTTTTTGTACATTTTTTAACTATAAATATTATTTTATATTTTTATTTTTTTTTCAAAGTTTATGTAATAAAATATTTTAATTTGAATCTCGAGTTATTCACTTTCCTTGCTTCCATTTTTATTTTACTTACTAGTAGTTGACATACCTTAAGACCTAATAAAAAAAAAAAGAGTTCCACTATATATTTTATTTCTTACTAGCATGGGTGCCCGGCGTTGCTCTGGTGTTTGGAGGTGTGTGTTGAGCAAAAAAAAAAAAAGTGGTAGTAGGAAGGCAGGCTCGAACCCATACCGAAAAAAATGTGATGTCTTTGCTGTTACGACCACTGCCAAACCGGAATTGACGTAGGTTTAAATTAAAGCTAGACAATCGAAAAGAGGGGATGACTTTCGAAAATATCGGCGAAAAAAGCCACCCCTCCCTATAGAAAAGTGCCCAGTTCAGGGTGAAGAAATTAATGTTTTTAGCCAATTTGCAAACATATATATATTTTGCAAACATATATATATAAACTTATATATTTGTAGCTCAAATTTTCGACCCAAACCAATTAAAAAGCTTGCCCTATCTCTGAATACCCTTTATGCAAAATTTCAAATGTTTACACCAGAAATTGTCTTTAGTAATTTGGTAGAGATCACAGAGGTCAATTTTTTTTTAACTTCGACCCCTATTATGACCCCTTAATATTTATTGTTTTGGGCTCCAATGAAGTTATTAAGTTAGATCCATGTCCAAGGAACCTATATTTAAAATTTCAATTATTTATACCCAAAATTGGCAGAGGAGTTTGGTAGAGTTCTCAGTGGTCAAATCGTTGAACTTTGACCCCTTAACAGCCAAATTTCTGACCGAAAACGGATTACAAAGATTTTCCCAAATCTCACTACCGTATATATCACATTTCGAATCTTTAGACTGTGTAGGGAAATGTACGCAAACAGACAGACAGACAGACATTTTCACTTTTATAGATATATAGCTTCCAAGTGATTTTAATCTTCAATTTTAATAATTATAAAAATGATCTATTATTTATGTTTTTGACCTTATGATGGATTCTTTATCAATCAGAGACTTTATACCTTGATATTTTCTTGTCCTAGCTATAATGGCTACTTGTGTTCATTGGCGGGTGATAGAACTTCCATAAGTTCAAATAAAATTCTTTCAAAATAGTTCTTTTGGGCCAAATAGAATTCAACCATGCTTGAAATAAATAAAATCAACTATAATATTTTTAGATTTGGTATTTTATTTGCAATTTCACATGCACTCAACACAGTAAATGCTCCGGTGAGTGCCTAATTCTAAGATGTAATTGAGGAAGGAGGGAACCAATGCCGGCAACAGAATCAAGCAAGTTTAAGAAAGGAAAAAAATTAACAAGCTGAAAAAAAGAATTGACCTTATTTTGGCCTTCAAAGTTTCTGCAAATGTAAAAATAAAAAAAAATGTGAAAAATAAAACAAAACACTTATTTTAGAAGAGTATTCAGTTTGGGCTAAAAAATTTAATCTAGATTGACACCCAGGATTTTACAGAGCCCTTAAAAAAGGAAAAGAGAGCTCTTTTTTATATGCAACTGGAGTGGAGCATGAACAAATGCATTTGGGACTAAAGAGTGGTGTTAGAGCTCTATGCTAAAAATAATTAATTTTTTTTTTTTTTATATGATTAAATTACTAAAAATGAAAACAAATTTTGGGATTTTTTATAATTGTAGTAAATGTAATGAGAAAGCAGTGGGGTACACATGAAAATTCTGACCTTCGTAGTTTTTAACATCAAAGTAAGTGATTTTTCAACTCGGTGCCACATTTATAATGAACAATTTTTCTTAGACAGGCAATTGTTTAGAAAAAGCCTCTCTTGTGGAATCAAGTCACTGACTTTTGAAATCATTTTCTTAAAAATTTAAACTTTTTTCTGTTTATGACGAGTATGTGTTCTTCAGAACCATCTGGTCTATTTTCTGCTTCTTTTGTTTCAGCTTGTTTGACTCTATAGTCTAGTAGTCTCCATCAATTCACTGTTTAGATGTCTTATTGTAATACAATTTTCTATTCCAATAGCTTTTTCCCAAGAACTGCAAGCTTGCTGATTGTTTTCCTCCTACTTATAGCCTTGGTCTTTTCATGACTAAGGTTAATAGACATCTCTTGTCTTTTAGATAATCATCTTTCACTCTTGTTATCTGTTTATATCAAGTAGCTTCACACATTGTCTGGAGCGATTTCCATTAAAAATAAATATTGCTGAATAAATAAATACACCCTTTTTTAATTAATGGACAATTTATTTTTGCATACAATTTTGACATTATTGTTGATGCTGTGTGTATTTACAAGAGAAAAGTTACAAAAGGTTGGTTTTTAATATGGGAAATTTCAACTCCCCAAAAAGGGGTACTCTGGCTTGGAACAAAATTAAAAATTACCTTAGGCTAGGATTTCTTCTTCACTTCATTCTGGCTTGGAACAAAATTAAAAATTACCTTAGGCTAGGATTTTTTCTTCACTAACCAAAACAGAAAAGGTTTAGTTTTGAACCAGAGGAGATACTACATTTTGCCAAAGCCAAAAGACTACTACTACTACTACTACTACTACTACTATTATTATTATTACTACTACTACTTACTTACTTACTAGGAGTAGTCACACAAGCCATCATCAAAGATTGCTCTTTGAGAATAACTTGTGGTGTTCCCTGGAGTCTGAGTGACAACAAGTCTCCCAGATTCCCAGTACTGTCCACCTCTTTCGATAACCTTTGTAAAAGAATTTGCATTATCGCAACAGCCGCTTACCATTGATTTCTCGTTAGTCTTCACTGGAATTTTGATGGCAATGTCTTCGCAAGGTCTCAGTCCTCTTTCCACTCAACTAGCAGGGGTGTGGTTAGTGCTTTCTCTCCTCGGTCTTTCCATCCCCTTTTATTTGGTTATTATTATTTTTATTATCATTATTGTTATTATTATCATTTAAAGAAAGTTATTAAAATTAATTTTTAATGCTAATTAACTAAAGAAATGTTTTTATAACAAATAAAATACTGTAAATTATTGTACTAACAATTTTATGCTATTTTAAAAATACATTTTAAAGATTAATTTCTCAACAAAATATTTTTCTTTCTAAAGATAAGATTTACCTTGAAAATTAAAAAAATATAACATGACTGGTTCAATATATTATGTTAGTAAATAAAAAACTTATCAAAATTTTTTTTTTTTCATCTTACAATATCACCATTTATTTATTAATCTGTCTCATATTCATAAGTGTTTTTCTACCAAACTGCGTTGTCATAGCCTTCAAACACTTTTAAAAATATATTGGTAAAAACGTTTGATTAAAACGGAAATTTTTCATTGTTTTTTTTTTATTCTAATACCTTTTTAGTACAACACTAGAAAAATGTTGCAAATTGGCAGTATTTTAAATGAGCAAACATGGAAAATAAGTATTTAAGTATAAGATTTAGCTTAATTTATACCTTAAAACAAAAATGAATTTTAGAAAATCTCAAACTATTAGCAAAATAAACATCCCCACCCATATTGACAAAATCCTTTAATAACCCACACCTATATTTTGACGACCCATTGGCAAAATGATAGGTGCTGTATGTGCTCTACGATTATCTTGACAGATCAGATCTAGGCTATGTATTAGAACAGAAGAATAAGCGGTTCTCCTGTAACAGATGTCTCCCTGATTCTACTTTCGCCTTTTCTCACTCACATGCCCCTATTCTGAATTGATAGCAGCAGACCGATATCAGTAAACTTGTTTTTTCTACCAAAACAGTCGTTAACAATGTTTTTTTTTGTTTTTTTAAGTTTAACCTATTTCAAACTGATATAAATTATTGCACAGTAAAAATAATTTAATTAAAATAAAAATCATTTTTCTTATTTCGAATTATTTAATCAAGTGAAAATGCCATTTTTTACTTGATTACTAAATTTGAAAAAGCTATTATTTTTTTTTTCATGTGTTGCGGAGCCGAATGTCAATGGTAATCGACCCTACACCTAAAAGATGACACAGGCAAGAAAAAGATGAAAAACGACAATGGCAGAGAAGAGATGATAAGCACAGTAGATACCGTCGTGAACGAATATAAATCTGTTCAGGTTTATTTAAAAAAAAAAAAAAAAACACTTGTTTATATTTGAGGTTCACATAATGGCCGCAAGACGACAGTTCTTTTGAAGAACGGGTTGAAAACTCGTCTTTGTTGTTAATATGTCACTGTCATGCAGAAGTGCCCGAATTATTTTGATAGTATAAATTTAGTTTTTACGGTATTTTTGTTTATTAAATTGTTAGGCACCGTAATTTACTAGAATAACTTTTAAAATTTATTAAATAATTCGAAATAAAAAAGAATTTTGTTTTAATTTAATTATTTATATTGTGCAATAATTTATATCAAGTTTGAAAGAAGTTAAACATAAAAAAACACATCATTAATGACCGTTTTGGTAGAAAAAAAAGTCCACTGATATCAGAATAAGGGCATGTGAGCAAGAAAAAAACGAAAACAAACTCCTATCCTTACATCATCAACGCTCTGATCCCCATCTGACATATATTGGGATGGATGGCTCTCGTCTGGGAGAGGCCCCGTGTTTTGACAAGCTTCTGGGTTTGATCTTTACTCCTGATCTGAAATGGAACACGTACATCAAGTCTGTTGCCAAGGTCGCTGGAAAGATGGTGGGATCCTTCTACCGTTCCAGAAGATATCTCACTACTGATGCAATTCTCTATCTATATAAAAGCCAAGTACGTCCAAGGATGGAATACTGCTGCCATATCTGGGCAGGAGCTGCTAAAAACAGCCTATCCTGCCTTGACAGAGTACAAAATAGACTTCGTGGCTTAGTGGGGGATGCCCTTTTCTCTACCTTGCAACCTCTCTCCCACAGAAGAGACGTTGTGAGCCTATCCTTGTTTTATCGTTATTTCCATGGCAGGTGCTCGTCTGAACTCCAATCTCTGGTCCCCCCTCACCAATCTTTCACGAAAAACACCCGCCTAGCCGAATCCACTGTGAAAAATTTCCCCCACTCTTTATCTGTGCCTAAATCAAAACGTGGATTCCATGAACAAAGCTTCTTTCTTAGAACTGCACGCCTGTGGAACTCTGTTCCGTCAGCCTGCTTCCCACCTGACTACAACTTGGATGTGTTCAAGTCCAACGTTAACAAATCCGCTCCCTTAATTAAACACTTCATCAAATCTCCACACTAACGTAATGTACTTGCAATAACCCTTATCCCTGAGTGGCTTCCGGGCCTTGATAAGTGGTGGTGACCACACACCAGTCACACCACTGTGTAAAATAAAAAAAGAAAAAAAGTAGACTTAGGGAGACATCTGCTGCAGGAGAACGGGCCATTCTTCTGCTACGCCCAAATTCTAATAAATAGCCTAAATCTGACAAGTCCACATTCTCCGACAGAAGCATTTCGGCAGTAAGCCACCACGACAAAGAAGGAGGTAATGTTTGGTGGGATTTACTACTCCGAGACAGAGTCCAGTTTTGTAAGAAACTTGAACATTTACTCTCCACGCACACACACACGAGACAAAATCTTAAGCAGAACGGTAGGAAGAAACCGGAAGCGAAGTGCATTGTGGTCTAGATAGAACGTAGTCGGTATTAACATCCGCTCCCAAAATGGACGAGTAAGTATTCCCTTTTAATTTTATATATTAAAAAAAATAATGAAATAAGTATTATGCGTTTATTTACAATCAAGATTTTAATTTAATTTAGTTTTAATGGCATCGTTTTATTTTCCTTTCTTCCAGCTTGAAACCTATGGGTATGAGCTGGGCCGAGCAGGTTGAGCAAGAAGGCAAGTTTCTCTCGTCTCCTTTTTCTTCTTTATTCCCGGTCTTTTTTCTAACAAGTGTCGAGTGTTGGTTATTTAACGATAGTTTTATCGTTAAATTTTTGCTGATTTTTAATCGGAGATGAAAGCGAGATCTTTATTAGTGTCACATGTTGTTTCTTATAAAATATCAAATAAATGCTCGAATATCCCTCTTTAAAACAGCTGTCGGCGATGCCTCCACATGACATTCTTTTGATTTTAAGTAAAAATAAATAAATTTGCAATGAAATAAATGCGATGTAATCTTTTAAATAAAAAAGTTTATCTTTTTATATTTATTTGAAGTTAACTTTTTCTTTGATCAGTTGATTATTAATTGCAAAAGCAATCAAAGAGGTGAAGTTGAAAAACAAGAAAGAAAAAAAAAATGGCACGTGTTTCGCTAAGAAATAATTCATCTCTTGGTACTTATGCAGAGAAGGTACCGTGCTATTTCTTAGATATAGTATTTTGAAGTTTTACGGTATCTTTTTATTAAATTGTTAGGGGAAAATACATAATCGTTACGAAACACCTCCTCCCCATGTTAAGAATGGGTTTCTAAATAGCGTTATTGTTTGAGCACGGTTTGTCACTCATTTTCTCATAAGTCGTTCTAGAATATTTCACTTTCACTTGAATTTGTAATTTAAAATGAATATTTTATACCTTTTTTTCTTTCTTTCTTTCTAGGTTTAGTAGTTGTTAACCACTTATGGCCCAGCATTTAATTTTTATTATTTTTTGTTATTTCGGTATTTCTGGTCTGGAAGACCGAATGGAAACTTGCCATTAAATAGTTGATTTTTAGGGTATTCGGCTCTGTTCCCTATCTCCAATTATAAATGCGAGCGAAAAAAAAAAAAAGAAAAAAATGGGAGCTTCTCGCTAATAAAGTTATGAGACCCCCCCCCCCCAAAAAAAACTCGATTTGACCCCCCCCCCCCCAAATTAATGAGACCTGGTTGGATTGTTTTCGAAACGATCCCGGATTGACTGCAAAGCACAGCAATATTCAAAATGGCGATCAGTGAATTCATAAGGAATACTGTGAGATATTTTATCTCCCTTGTTTTTGCTCACAGACAGTGGCAAAAAATTAACACAATAATTACCACAAAGCATACCTAAAAAATTCGACACAAATTTTATTCGTTCTTCATTGCAAAAAAGGAAATACCGGGTTTGTATTACTGTACACATAGATTCGAAAAAGTTGTCAAAAAAAACAAATATATAACAAATGTTATCAAAGGCAAGATAAGTTACTTTTCTACCTAACTGGATATATTTTTTGTGTTTTTATTCAATGTAACATGTTTATTCAGCTCGAAAAGCATACAGTGTTTACCGATGTATTGGAAAATTCAAAATGGCGCCCGACACTCTCTTTAACACGGTAAGTTCAGGAAAAGATGTTATAAATAATAAACTAGACAAAATACTGTTAGAAATTCGCTCATTATATGTTACCGTGACATAAGTTGACATATATTCGGTGTTTTTTTAATAGTATTTTTTCTAGTTTATTATTTATAACACCTTTTCCCAAACTTACCGTGTTAAAGAGAGGGGCGGGCGCCATTTTGAATTTTCCTATACATCGGTAAACACTGCATGTTTTTTGAGCTGAATAAACATGTTACATTGAATAAAAACACAAAAAATGTATCCAGTTTGGTAGAAAAGTAACTTATCTTGCCTTTGATAATATTTATTTGTTATATATTTGTTTTTTGACAACTTTTTCGAATCTGTGTACAGTAATACAAACCCGAAATGCCTAATTTGCCTCTGAATAGAACTGCTAACAACCTCAAAATGGTATAGTTTTTTTATCTTCATCAGGAACTGGCATTCGGGTACAACAGTGTTTAAAGATCTGATTAATTACAGCTGTTGAAGGGATTGGTATGATGCCTTCTGATGAAAAGATTCAATTCTTGACTTGAGTCGACATTACAGAAGTTCATAATTGATGTTCATTTGAAGAAAGTCATTAATGACCGGTCGATAATTCTGACCTTAAAAAGTCTTTGGGAGACATATGATGATTCTTGTACATGTTTCCAGGACTTTCTGCTACATTTGATATTCAACTTTTTACATATAGTCCAGTGGAGATATTTACACACTATATTGTGCTGTCCCCCAGCAGAACCTTACAGCTGAATCTCCAGTTGCTCATGCATGTACTTGTAGTGGCTATAAGGGGTTAGTTTATTGCTAATTACCTGAGGCACTCCTACTGGGGAATATCGATGAGACTGCCCAGACATTTTTTGCAGGCCAGAGTGCTCCTTCTCTGGGGTGCTGGCTCCTCAATCCCACTTTCTGACCCGAGTGTTATTTCTCCTTGTAGAATCCATCCAATTTTAATAAAATTTTTAGTATTTAAAGTAATTTACTTAAAAGAATTATTTTCAAATAAAATAAAATTATTTTATATTAACATTCATTTATCTAAATTAATAAACGCAAAAGTTTTTTCCATCTCTAATTATATTATCAAAACAGCTTATGCTTAATTCTGTGATACAAAGCATTTTGAAATACTCTGTGTGCGCATATATATATATATATATATATATATATTAGTGCTTTACTAGCAGTATCAGAATTTTTTGTGAAAATAGCGAATAATTCCACCCCATCTTTCCAAGCTTATAACTCCTCGAAAAATGCAATTCAAGCCCTAATTTTTTTTTTCAATAAAAGGAGCAAGGACCAAGATTTCATTAAAAAAAAAAAAAAAAAAAAAAAAAACGTGTTTTTTTTTTAAAAAGGTTTTAAACTTCGGACTTTACAGGTAAAATTCGACGAGAACACGATGTCCGTTTTTTTTTAAATTTGAATATATTATGTATTGACCTTTTCTCTTCAATTTGTGAGTAAATAATTATGTACTTATCCGAGTCGAAATTAATTATTATTAGACATTTACAAAATTGGAGGCGTGAATTATTAGACCCCCTGTCTTTCCAAGCTTATAACTCCTCGAAAAATGTAATTCAAGCCCTAATTTTTTTTTCAATTAAAGGAGCAAGGACCAAGATTCCATTAAAAAAGAAAAAAGAAAAAACAAATAACGTGGTTTAAAAAAAGGTTTTAAACTTCAAACTTTACAGGTAAAATTCTACAAGAACACGATGTCCGTTTTTTTTTCAAATTTGAATATATTATGTATTGACCTTTTCTCTTCAATTTGTGAGTAAATAATTATGTACTTATCCGAGTCGAAATTAAGTATTTACTTTGTAATAGACACTTAACAATTGGGATGGGGGGGGGAACCGTGAATAAAAAAAAAAAAACGTTTGTCTAAAATATTATATTCGGTTTATTGGAAAGAACATAAAATTTCACATTGACCCTGAAAATATCGTAAAAATAGAATCAATAGAAAAATTTTGATAGATTTTTAAAATTTAAAAATTTAAAAATATTGAGTTTAAAAATTTAAAAATATTGAGTTCGGAAAATTCATTACTGTTTTAAAAAAAAAATAAAAATATTTTTATTACTTTTAAAACAACTGTAATAGTTTATTTTGGAAGTATAATCCATAAAGAAAATAAATAACCCACTTTTAACAGAGAAATTACGAGATTTTTATATTGTATTCGCAGTTTCGTGTTAGGGGTGTCAAAAATTCCTACAAAAATTCTGATACTGCTAGTGCTTTACTTATTTGTACTTGTATTAGCTATCATCCCTATCGGATTAAGCTGGCTTCCACCTGAACATGAACTACATCTCAAACAATCAGTCGAGTGTCACTAGGTTGCAGGATATGTCTAACAACTCCTGATTCCATTATCGGAGACCAACTACTTGTGGGCCTGGTAGTACTGCCAGATCGTCTTAATTATTGTCACTCAGGTTTTCAGCTGCTCACTGACACATTTGTGCCTACCAAGCAGAAATAGAAGAAAAGAGGACCTTGTGAATGAGCTCTCCATCTGGTCGAGGAGCTGAATGTTCAGAGCACTGTAAACGTTGAAGGGCTGATGGTAGAGGGTGTACGTTTAGTCTTTGGCAGAGAGTAGAAACTGGAACACTATCTTCATGGCAGCAATGACAGTCATTGTCAAAAACTTCCAGTTTGTGCAGATTTGCTGCTCTCATAGGCCACATCTCACAGTCTGAGAGGAGGATGGTCATCACCTGATAGATGTGTGGGACCACAGAGACGGAAGAATGCAGATTATGCTGCTCGTATTTGCCATCCGATCTCGGCAGCTACATATCCAGTCAGTGTTATAGTAGAGCCAAGAGAGTCAAAGGAATCCATATTATCTAGGTGAATCCTGTCCAGTGTGAGCAGCTGCCGGGTACCCTGATCAATTAGCAAGAACATAACCGTTGTTTTGGAGGTATTGATGCTCATCCTTAATCTGCAAGCGACAGTCGAGACTCTGGTTAACTCCTCACTAGTCAATCCAGGCATTTTGTAAAATGTACTTGACCAGTTGTCCTAAGTAAAAAAAAAAAAAAAAAAAAAAAACAATTAAGTTTGTAAAATTTTTATTTGTGAGATTTAAAAAAAAAAAAAAAAAAAAAAAAAAAAAAAATGGTTTTCTTTATAGAAACTGGCTGATTATAATTTTTTAGATAAATTAACAAGGATCTGTGTTCAAATTTCAGCCACCTAATTTTTTTGAACAGTTTTTTTATTCAGGTACAACCAGTTTTTCTGCGAATGTTGCACTGGCATATTCCTGATCAGTGCCTGGTATATTCTGGTAACTTACATCAACCGCCAAAATATGCTACTTTTTAGCTAAATAAACTTTTTTTTTTTTTTTTTTTTTTTTTTAATCTGGATTGGAAATTTAGAACAGAATTGGTAATTGTATCGGAATCGAAAAAATATATTGGCATCGTCCCATCACTATAATGTACGAATATTATATGAATAATTACCTACAGTGAAGAATGTGGCCAATAATCACTTCCAGCATCTTTGTAGGATTTTTTCCTCTATTGGTTGCTGTGGTGTTCCTTGCCACATTTTCCGGAGACTGGTGTTGATAAATTCTTTACTTCTTTATTACTTCTCTTTTTTAGATGAAATCTCACAGCCACTTCCAATTGAAGATGACGAAGATCTTGATGAGAAAAATGGCATTAAAAAAATCATTGAAATAAAATGGAATGAAGAGGAGGGTAAAGATGTCAAGGTAAATTCTTTTCTTAATCTTAGTTATATTTCTTTTCTTTTTTTCTATTTTTGGTCTCCTGACAAAAGGAGAGTGGCCCTGTAAATTCACCTTTGTCCGTTCTTCTGTCCACACTTTTCTCAATAACTATGCCTTGGAATTTTTTGAAATTTTGCCCAAACATTAAACATGATATGAGTAAAAAAAAAGTAACAGAACAGATTTTCCGGGAAAACTCTGGTTGTGTCCCCTAGGGGTGTCTTTCGGATTAAAATGGCTAAAATTTACACTTTTGTGCTTATTAAAAAAAAATTGATGCTTTGGATTTTTATAAAACTTTCTGAAAAGTTGTAACTAACTGATTTCTATATCATTTTGTTTGTCTATACTTCGCGATAACTCTTGGGTGTGTTCCAGGGGCTCTTTTAAGGCTAATAAAAACCCTCCATTTTTATTTTATTTTATTTTTTTTTTTTTTGACTATTTTACCATATTTGTCCAAAATTGTCTGAACTTAGTCATTTTTTTTTTTATGCCTCGTTCATTGTACACTCACTTGCTTTTTTTTTTTTTTTATATATATATATATATATATATATATATATATATATATATGATTCCTGAAGTTATGATTAATAAATCCTCCAACCAGCAATCTTGAAATTTAGATTTTGTGGATTACTTATTTATCAAAACAACCCTGTTTTAAAAAAAAACAACAACAAAAAAAACGTTAAAATGTTGGCCGGGAGTTTGGAGGTGTAAAAGAAAAAAAAAATGTTTTAGTAGAAAGGTAGGCTTGAACCCCGAACCGTTGCCACAGAGGTGAAAAGGAAATGGAAAAAAAAAACCTGCGACCTAACCATCTCGACCATGGGAATAGATGAATTAATATATGTGTTAAGTTGACGTTTATAAAGCGAAATTAACAGGTGCGACAACGTTAAGTCGCGTGATGTTTGACCTAGTTTTGCGCTGGAAACCAGTTTCTGTTTTCCCCGCTACGCGGCGATCAAAAAATATCTCAAAAATAGCTTGTAAAAGTCAGATAAATTAAAGATTGCTGCGACCCGAGTCATAGATATTATTTAGACAGCATATAAAAAGTTTTAAGGAGTGAGCCAACCGAAAATCACGGCGAAAAAAGCCTTTTGTAGACATACACAAAAAGCGAACACACACACACACACACACATACATACATACACACATTTTCGCTTTTATATATATATAGATTTATTTATTTTATTACTTTTATTTTATAAATATTTTTTAAAAATATATATTATATATAAAATATATTATCTAAAAAATAACCACACATCTTACATTTAAAAGCGATAAAAACCATGCATGAAATCTTACAAGGCATCCTGGCTCATTGGTAAAATGCTAGATTGCTGATAATGTAGTTGTGAGTTTGATCCTTGTTGATGACAAGTGATACCCAGAAACACATGTCCATGGATATGAAAGTATTTTTTCAAATATTTAATAAATAGAAAGAAAACAAAAATAATAAAATAAAAATATGTCCTATCGACGGGGGCAAAAAATAAAGGAGACGTAATCTCTCTTTCTCCTTTTCACCACTTAAGAAGCAAAAATTAAAATACAAAAATAAGTAACAGTTCAAAACTGCTTATATATTACTAAAAAAAAAAAACAGATTTTATTTATATATATAATGGTTTTATAGATTGGTTTCCTAGATGTAAATCTAATGAAATGTGCATGATTATTAAAGAGTGCTCAATGTAGGATAGCTGGTAAATAGTCTTATTATACAAACATTATTGGTTACATATGTGCATACGTGTTTTAGTGGGATCCCAATTCAAAGAGACCACTTCATCAGACCAAAAAAGAAAAAGAAACAATGTTGAAACTCATTCCTTTTTTAGTCTGATGAAGTGGTATCTTTGAATTGGAGTTCTACTAAAACATGTATGCACATATGTACCTAATGTTTGTATAATAGAAATATATAGTCTGTTTAACGCAAACATAACTTGATCTTACCAAAACTAAGAAATATTTTAGCATGTATTTTGTTTTCTTAAAGTATATAAGAAAAAAGCCTTGGGGAAACTAATATTGAAGAATTCACTTTAGTATAGTATGTGTATATATCTGTCTGAAATGTGAACTACCTTTAGATTTATGTAAATGAGTGGATGCCCTTTGTGAAATTTTAACAGCAAATATTATACGCTGAGAATTTCACAAATTTCAGGGTTGTTTTTTTAGAGAGCATAATATAAATACAGCCTCTCATTTTGCATTGAATTTTCAGTTTGGCAAAACTTTACTGTTTGGGTGAGGGTCAATTTTATCAATCTTGAGAAAGGTATTTTTCTAGTGTGTGTATTAACTCAAGAGTCACAATTTATTGAGGCCAAAAGCTACTTAAAGATATAAGATGAAATGATTGTGTTATCAGTGGAAAGATGAATGGTCTCAGTATTAAACTTAATTAGTGGAATGAACTAAGCTTGATTGCTTATGGGGGAGAGTTTATGGCAAGTATTTGCTTACATTAGATTTGAAGACAACTTTGTTATAATTGGTACTTTTGCACTTTAGTGCCTGTTTTTTCATGATTCTCGCTCAGCAACGCCCGGAGAATACCAGAAACCACTGAATTATAACAAGCAAATGCAAGTATTTAAAAAAAAAAGAAAATAAAACAAACCTGCTATAATAAATTCACAAAATTTACTGTTTTTCTGGGGGGGGTAATAAATTTTTGTTTCTTTGAATTAGTGAACAAATATATTTGGAAAGTTATTTTGGTATTGTATTCATTAAATAATTGTAAAAGTCTTTACATTTTTTGTGAGTATTAGGGTTAAATATTTTGTTTTTCAATTGAAACATTTTTAATTTGTTTTTGGTATTTTTTAACAATTTTTTTTTTTTTTTTAAAGATTTTTATTTGTGTGTTTATCATTTATTGTGGACTAGGCTTATATTGTTGTAGCAACGTGTGGTTTCCTGAGGATAGGCTACTTCCTTAAGGGTAGTATTTTCTACCAGTTGAAGTAAAGCAGCCAATGAGGGCAAAGTAGGGTGAGACGGGTTGTTAGAGAATGTAGGAGGAAGTTCTTGAACCAGATAGCTTTCTGCTATATACTTTATGATAGAGAAAAGGATTCTTTCTGAATTTTTGTTCCATAAATTAAATCCTTGTTAAGCAAATTTCGATTGGTTCTACATTCTTTTATTTCGTTGTTTTGCCTCCTTCCACATCCTCTCCTCATGATTTGTGGTAGCTCTTGTTGTAGGGTCCTTCAGATCCTACTTTGCAGTATGCTTTCCAGCAATCGGAGACTATGGTCCTTGGCAATATGTATTAATTAATGGAAGGAGGGTTTCCAACTTAGTCTGGAACAGTTACAAGAAAACTCTTCTTCTCAGCAGGGTCGTATCTTCCGAAGACCCAGAGCGGTTCACCGACCCTCCCAACATTGTTTTTATCTATTAAAAATGGATTTGTCAACTTCCACCATGTGCCCTGGGCCTCTGATCTTCCGGGGATTACTAAGGCAAATATCCCTAGTAGTGGGGCAAGTTATCTCAATATTCCATAAGAATCTTTCACTTAGTGATACACGTACCAAATGAAAGATTGTTTCAGCAATTTGCCCCACTATAAGTTTTTCCAATTGGTGAGAGTGTGATCCGACCTGATGTCGCACTCTTGTTGTAGGTCTTTGTGTTGCCATTTTGTATGCCCACAAATAAATAAATCGTATAATCGTAGGTAGCTAGAGATGGGACCTCTCAAAATATTTATGGTGCAAGGAGGTCCAGTGTCTGCAGTGGTCATCAATGCACGTCCAGCCAAAACCATCTGTACACTCCGTTTTTTCATGATGCATTTTCGCCGATATGTTTTACACCTCCTTTCTGTTGCTAGCGACCAGTTTTCCTGACAAAACGCGAGGATGGTTTCTGTAGATTTACAAATTATTTCCAGCTTGGAATGATTCATTTTCCTCGTTTATTTTTTGTTTTTTTGCTTGAAGAAATAGAATGATACTCTGTCCTTTCTTTATTTTTCCTGTTAAACTCTTTCCTTTCTTCCCCCTCCCCCCCAATTTTTACCCTCTGCTTGTTTGAGTCTCTTTTTAATCACTTTTTATAGTCTGTCAATTTCTGTCGTTCGCTGGGCGTTGCCAAGCAAGAGTCACAGAAAAACAGGCACTAAAGTGCAGAAGAGCTTTTTCCATGGAAGAAATTTAAGTATTTTTCATTTCTGGTAGAAGTCAGGTTCTTGTTGTGAATGTCTTAACAAGGAAAAACTAGAGATTTGAGTTCAGTTGATTATTTTCTCTGAGAATAATTAAAGTAGCGAGAGACTGGCAACAACTCTTGTGAGAAAGACTGTAAAGAACAGAAGAGACAACCCCACTCCAACCTCCTTAAGTTTCTTCCATTTTAGATCTGGAATGAAAATCCTCTGATCTTATCAAAACATTTATTTTGGCACAACAATGATCAGAGCATTAGTGGTGAAAGGAGAGAATCTTGGTTTTAGAAGTGTTAAAAGTAACAAGTCACCCCCCCCCATTGCATCACATACTTCAAATCCAAAGAGAGAATCCACAAGATCTTCATCATCAGCACTCTTTAAGGTGCTGTCATGTTTGGCAAAGTGTTGCTTCTAGAATAATTTATAGACCTATCAGATAGAAAGGGTACAATCGTTGTGAAGTCATTTCTAGATATTCTATAGCTAGCAAGTTTTTGAAGCAACCCTTTGTGCCAAACCTTATTGGAACTCTTTGCTATGGCAAAAGTTTTAGATAAACATTGGATTAATTTTTTTTTTTTTTTTTTTTTAACTCGTTGAGAAAAAAACTTGTGTAAACATGAGCTTTTTCTCTTTCTCACCTTAGAAATGTATTTGCAAACAAATATATTTTGACATTTTCTTACAGATCATCAAATCTTACAGAGTGGAAACTAAACGACTTACCAAATCCATTGCCAAAAGAAAAGTAAGTATTGCTTCACTTACAGCTAAAATTTTACACTTGAGAGTATCCTTTACCATCACAAGGCTATCATTCATCCATGTCTGGAGTATTTTTGCCACATTTGGGCTGGTACATCTACTACGAGTCTCTCCCTCTTAGTTCAAAAGAGAGGGGTTTTTTTTTGGGGGGGGGGGGTTTACACAGGCATCACCACATTATCAAGGCCCAGCGGCCACTCGAGGATAAGGGTTAAAGAGTGTACAGTAGAAATTGGACAATATAGTAATCATTAGTAATGAAAATTTGGTAAATTTGATAACTTATATGGAACGGCTCATCAAGAACTTATTTACGTTAGACTTGAACACAACCATATTGTAGTCAGCCGGAAAGCAGGAAAACGGAAGACAATTCCACAGGCGTGCAGTTCTAAGAAAGAAGCTTTATTCATGGAATCTACGTTTAGGTTTAGGCACAGATAAAGAGTGGGGGGAATTATTGATAGTGTTTACAGCTAGACGAGTGTTTCTTGTGAAAGTTAGGCGAGGGGGGACCATAGACTGAAGCTCAGTCGAACACTTTCCATGAAAATAACGATACATCAGAGACAAACTCGCAACATCTCTTCTGTGAGATAGAGGTTGCAGGGAAGAGAAAAGGACATCTCCTACGAGGCTACGAAGTCTATTTTGAACTCTATCAAGGCAGGACAAGTCCTTTCTAGCAGCTCCTGCCCAGATGTGGCAACAGTATTCCATCCTTGGACGTACCTGGCTCTTATATAGATAGAGAATTGCATCAGCAGTGATTGATCTACCAGATCAATAGAAAGATCCGACCATTTTTCCAGCGGCCTTGGCAACAGATTTGATGTACGTGTTCCATTTAAGATCAGGAGTAATGGTCAAGCTCAGAAGCTTGTCAAAACTTGAGGCCTCCTGAATTCATTTCAATTGATACCAGATGTGGATCAGAATGTTGATGATGTAAAGAGAGAAGCTTGGTTTTAGATACATTAAAAGTAACCAGCCACTCCTTTCCCCATTGTACTACGTGCTCAAGATCAGAGGAGAGAGAATTGGAGAGAACTTGGTCGTTTACTGTCTTAGATGTGCTACCATAAATGGTAGTGTCGTCAGCATAAATGTCTACAAATGATGTAAGGATGTGATTTGGAAGATCATTAATGTAGATCAGGAAAAGAATTGGGCCCAGGATCAACCCCTGAGGGACACCAGCATTAATACTATGAGTTTCTGATTTTTGCCCCTCAACTACTACTACTCTTATGAACCTATCAGAAAGAAATGATTTAATAATTAAGACATTTCCAGCTATACCATAGCTAGAGATCTTGTGAAGTAAACCTTTATGCCATACCCTATCAAAGGCCTTAGATATGTCAAGAGCAATTGTCCTAGAAAGGTTGCCTCCGTTGAGAGATTTGCTAATCCTATGAGATATAACTGTAAGCACATCTGCTGTAGATCTAGCAGAACGGAAACCATATTGAGTGTCACTAAGGTTATTTTTGTTGAGATGGTTGATTACTTCTGTATTTAACACAGATTCCAGCAACTTACTCATGACGCACAGGAGACTTATTGGCCTGTACTGAGAGGGGGATGAGCGATCACCTGAATTCTTAAATACAGGGCATACTGATGAAATTTTCCAGGGAGATGGGAAACTATTCTCCTTAAGGCAACGTTTAAACAGTTTTGTAAGTATGGGCGTTAGTTCAGGTTGAATTTTTTTAAGTACTATAATTGGAATACTGTCAGGGCCAGTTGCTTTACTGGAATCAAGGTTTTTCATTAGCTTGGCAACATCACGTACAGATATACGTATATCACATAGCGTGTTTTCTGATACAGGAGGAAATATTGGGAGTTGGCGGCCTTGGTCGCAAATGGTAGAATTAGCTGCAAAGTTCTTGGCAAAGAGTTTGGCTTTGTCTGATGCTGACGAGATTACCTAAGTTCCATTGATGATAGTTGGGATAGAGCACACGCTTCTGTTCAGGATTCTGTTTGCGATTTGCCAAAACTGGTGGGAACCAAGCCGCTGCTCAGCTACTTTGGACTGAAGGTATTGAGCATACAACTCTCTTGTGTTCTTTATTACTTTCTTACAATGGTTGCTGGCAGTCCTGAAAGCGGCTTTAGTTTCCATACATCTATTACGTTGGAAGCAGTGGAAAAAGTGATTTCTGTGCGCAATGGCAGCAGCACATTCTGGAGAGAATCGTGGCTGGCTGTTAGGTTTTTGCTGCAACTTTTTCGAGGGTATGAAACGGTTTATACCTACAATTAACCATTCCTTCAGGTCTGATACTATAGAGGACACCTCCTTTTTAAACATGGAACGCAGAGGTAGATCCGATATAAATGTACGGAAGCTATCCCAGTCAGCCTTAGTGTATTGATATACTGTACGATGGAGAGGTACATCTGGGGACTTATTACATTTCATTTTTATCTTAATTGATACAACAGAGTGGTCAGAAGATCCAAGAGGAGACAGAACAGAAACTGAACATAGTTCAGGGCAAGTTGTGAGAAAAAGGTCTAGTAGGCTCGCATACTGGGCGTCATTGTCGGGCACACGGGTGGGTTCCTGAACAATCTGAGTGAGGTCATAGGCAATGGAGAAATCATGACAGAACCTCCCCTCATCATCGGTCTTGTTTGAGTGGGTCAACCATTCGACGTTGTGAACATCGAAGTCTCCACATACGTGAATGTTAGCTGAAGGATAAGCAGATAGGACTCGGTCAATTTTCTCAGATGCCAACCTAATAGGTCCCCCGCCCTATCCTCTAGGCTTCAACCTCTGTTCCATTGACGAAATGTTTTACAAGTACTTTAATGGTAGCTGCTCCGACAAACTATAAGCCTTTGTACCCTCTTGACGTAAAAACCCTCAACAAACCCGACAAGAAGCAGCAAAATCCCCCCTGTACACAGTAGAAATCTATTTTGTAGCCTTCTACACTAATAGTTATTTCCCTAGGACTGCTAGACTTAGGAATTCCTTTCCGGGTTCCTGTTTCCCCGACTGTACTAACATGCAGAAGTGCAAGTGTAATGTAAACAGACATCTTACTGCTCAACTCCCTACATAGTATTCCTACAAATTATGTCCCAGATAGTGGGCCCTTACATCAAAGTGGCACTGTGCCTTGTTTTGGGGTAAAAATGCAATAAGAATATATATATATATATATATATATATATATATATAAACTGATTACACTGGTCCGTCTGTCCTCACTTTGCCTTTTTTTTTTTTTTTTTTTAATTAATTTTGTATCTTTTTAAAACTACTAATTATCTATTAAAACAAACATTATTTGCTTTTGATGACTAAAATTAATTTTCTTGTTAAAAATGTTTACTAAGTATCGAATGTTATTTAATATTTTCATTGTTTCCATTAAACCTTTTAACTAGACACACTTAAGTCTTATGATCTTATTTGGTTTCATAACTTGAAATACAAATTATTTTATTTATTTATTTGAATTTTCATCTTGAGTGTTATTTTCACAATGTTTTGGACGATGTAGCCTCCAACTGTTTACAGATGTATCTTGTTAAACTTGTAGATCTGCATGGAAATTCGAACGTAACCCTTTATTTAATCCATGGCAGTAGAAGTCTTAAGTAATTCACAATTGTATTTTTAGTATTGCTCACACTGAAGATTGAACCTTCCAACCTCCAGAAGAGTGTCACTTACAACTGAATTCTACCAAGTACTTTATCTGTTATAGCACAGATCCTACACATCTGTTTATGAAAAATCAGACTTTTTTTTTTTCTTTAGATACAGAAAACCTTGCTTGGACACTAACCTAGTTTAATAATACTGAATTAACAATATCAGTGACTTGTATACACTTTCTGTTTCTTCACATTTATTTTTGTTTGAGGTATTTACTTGAAAAGGATGTTAGAGGATAGATAGTAGTTACGAAAAGTTGTAGATGTGTATATTTGCTTGAAAACAGCATCAGTCCTAACTGCTAGCTGCTTTGATCAACCTCGGTCCAAATTATTTAATTATATTTAACAATATATATAAATATATAACAAGAGCAGAAAAACAATTATGAAGAAAAATCATATTACTTGAAAACTGATTACTTGGTAGAGTGCGAGTTTAATACCAGAAATTGGAGATACCTATGTTGCAGAAGTGACGGTATTCATCAAGTTGGCTTGAAATTAGTAATGCTCACCGACCATAAAAACGCTTTAGTTATTTCAAGATTTATGGTAGTTCTACTAAAATAGTTATATTTCAGAAACCAAAGCACTTAAATCCTCAAAATACCACCATTTTGTTTGGAAATGAATACCATTTCACATGCTTTAATAAATAATAATTTACATATTTCAAGAGTTTATTTATTTATATTTTTTTTTTTCCTAAATATTTTTCATACCTCAAGTAATGAGTAAATGTTTTTATTTTTATGCATTAAAATTATAATTCTGTTTTCTCTTTTGGTATGAAATGTTTTTAAAGAAGGTCTTCCCTCAAATTGTAACCATTTTTCAGTGAAAGTAAAAGATTTAAGTGGTAGTGCTAATAATTACAACCTAAGCAACAGTAGCTGTTGTTTGATTAATTTGAAATGGAGTTTTGTGAATTATGTTTATTTGGAAGAAAAAAACAAACTTTTAAAAATGATTGCAGTTCATGATTCTTTTATAAAATTTTCA
Source organism: Euprymna scolopes (assembly GCF_053919585.1). Classification (NCBI taxonomy): domain Eukaryota; kingdom Metazoa; phylum Mollusca; class Cephalopoda; order Sepiida; family Sepiolidae; genus Euprymna; species Euprymna scolopes. The sequence goes on along the minus strand of NC_136491.1, from coordinate 45,583,873 downwards.
AGAAATATTCATTTTCAAATATATTTAACTTTCAAACTTTAGTTGTAGTAATAAATGATCTTATGACTGCGACTTAAAAAAAAAAAAAATTAGACAAGATTCTACTCTTTTAGGCGATTGTGTGAATACTCTAAAAACAACTTGGTGGAAAAAAAAGATAACAAAAATAATTGGTGGGAGTCGTTTTCACATATAAATGTAATGTATGATGAACCCTCATTTCTTAGCCATTCTTGCCTTTGATATTTTTTCGATTTGAAAAGTTATATAAATTACACTACTAAAACTAAGTCCAAGTGACAAGCTCACTTCCTAAAAGTACCTCCCTTGAACCTGTCGTACCATCAACCTTAAATCTGAGTGATCAAGTCCTACCACAAAAAAATCCCTTCAACTCTACCACTAAGTCCGAATAGCACCTACTTCAAAATAAAAATCCTTTCATAACTCTACTACTAACCATAGGTACAAGTGGCAAGCTAAAAATCATCTTAAAACCACACATAATTGTCTAAAAAAAAAAAAAAAGGACCAATTACTGCTCAGCGCTAAAATGGCCTGGAAATGGTGGGTTAGTTTACATTAAATTTATATGTACAACTAATCTTTTACTTTAAAATAATTTTTTTCCTGCCAAGTTTTCAGGGTATTTATACATAATTGTCAATAACTCGAGTCTGGGTGACAAGCCTCCTCCTCCTTGTACAAACTCTTATAAACACAACTGTCTATATATATATATATATATATATATATATATATATAAAATATTATTTATATGCATAAAAGTATACCTATAGACATGCTAGTTTCTAGCTTTTAGTCGTCGTCAGCATATCTAATATATAAAAGGCAAGATGCGTGTGAGCATTTGTGTATGTCCACGAAAGGCTTTTTGCATCGGGCTTCTCGCGTTGGTTAGATTCCACAAGAAGTTTTTGGATACTTCCCAGATCGTAATATCTCGTATTTGCAAGCGAACATTGTCTTTTTTAAACAAAATTCCCAATGTGCCATCATCTCCAGTGTTTATCTTTTTCGTATAAATAAAGCGAAACTTATTGGAACGCAACTACCTGGCCTTCGAGCCAGATAGTATCTGTTCTGTAATTGGTCCTTCATCAATTTAGGGGAGACCCTTCATACTGAGATAATTACTATTTATTTGGATACTGCAAAAGTGCCCCCTTTTGAACGGAGCTGGTTTTCCTCCCACATTAAAAACGAGCTTGTCTAATTTGCTTTCGTGGGAGCTTTAAAAGCAACACCGTTTCTACAAGTTATCTTGACTACGTTAAATTTGAACGCTTTAGACTTCCAGTTGTGTCATGGAGTAGCAGTAAGACGCCAGATTTTCTTTCAGTTTCTTTTTTCCGCATTCGCCTCATGTGTTCTTCAAGCCTGCCTGCCTGCCTACTTGTTAAGTGTTGAGACATTATTTTGAACAAAGATAGCAGTGAAGAATCAGTGCAATTCCGATCCTAAGTGTAACAAAGATGGTGGTGAAGAATCAAATGCAGGTTCGTGACAGAGACCGACCACAGCGAACTGATTGAAGCCAAAATTCAACAATTTTTATAGTAACTTTGGAAGCTTCTCATTGGTTGGTTATTATAACTTGTGATTATAAAAACGATCGTTGAATGGTGGCATACCCCATTAGGAGTCCAAAACTACTACCACTTTTTTTGCTCAACACGCGCCTACAAACACCCGGGCACCCACCAGGTTAATGTGTGTGTGTGTATATATATATATATATATATATATATATATATATATATATATAAATAGAACTCGCATGATTTATTTCCCATAGAAAAAAAAACATTACAATACCCCTAAAATCTAAAATTATTTTAGTTTTTTTTTTTATATATATATATATATATTTTTTTTCTGGCAAGTTTTTTCAGTATGTTCATATGTAATTGCCTAAAATAAGAAGACTCGCATATTTTGGTGTGGCAGGTGGGGCCGATATCACAGCTGTTAATCTACAATACTACCAAAGAAATCTTGCAGTATATTCATTTTTAAACAATCCTAATATTAGGTTTCATTTTTTTGTGCATAAAATGCATTACAATTCAATTTTGAGTTCTAACTTTTTCATGCATACATGGAATTATGGTATTGCAATATTTATGTGCATTTGCTGCAGATTACTTGGAAACTTCATTTCTGGAGATTTTTCAGTAGCATATTCTGATTCCTTGCTCAAAAGTACATTTATATGGCAAATTTCATTGCTTGATCTTATTTAACAAAGATATAACATTTTCATTGGAAAAGTAGTGTAAAAATTGTGACAAAACACATGCAGAGAAAACTATCCATACAAGCAAGGCACAAAAATAGTCATAACTTATTTTTAGTCAGATTTTAAAAATTAAAGTTCTTTCATAGATTATCAAGCTCTTTTTATGCAATTAAGATATTTTAAACAATTTCAATTTTTCATGTGTATTGCTCCTTGAAATGAAGAAAAATTACTATCAACTTCTTTAGTTAACTTTATTTAACAATTTTGTAAAATAAAATATTAGATGACAAAGCAAGTTGGTTTGGCAGGCATGTATTAGAGTGAAAATATAATTGCATTTATTAATTTAGGTTTGTTAGTCTCTGCTTTTATTTCCACCTTTTGTCATCATTGACAAGATATGAGAGAAAATTGCATGCCTGTCTACATTTCTTTCTTGAAAATAACTCCTCAATTTACGCACTAAACTCAGAATGAGTGAAAAATGAGAAAAAGCATGCATGTGTGGAAGTGCCCTATTGCTCACACAGCTATGCAAGTTGGGTATAATGGTGTGTGTACAGAATTACTTTCAATTATTTAACTGCTACATTGCCTCCTGCTTTAGCTTTTAGCCAATAAAGAGATTTTTTATTGGTTGTAGCAGTACATAAGAATAAAATTAAATGAACATGCACATTGCAACAAAAAGGTATTTAAATATTCATTTTGATCTGAAATGATTATTTTTTGCTCAAAAGAAAAAAAAAAAAGGAAAAAAAAAAGAAAACTGAGTTGCCAGCCAACTGGCTGAGGAGTTGATGTTAAATTGTGCATCAGGAGTACTGATGGTTTCGAATGAGACTCCTATGTGTCTGTACACTGTAGCTTTCTTGCAGGATTAAACAAAGGGTCCAGGCAGTGATCTCATGTCTCATATTTGTCCAGAAGATTCCAACTGGAATCAATGGTATGACATATTCCAATTCTGCTTGTTTCTTCTTTAGTTTATCAATGGAAGATGTTTGGAAAAAAAAGCCAATCTGGCAACCCTGGACAAGAATATTGGTGACCTGCCTATGATGTAGACTCGTTTTCAAATATCAAAATATCATTGTAGTAATAATATATGATCACTGTTGTAATGGTGTGTGAAAGGAACTTGACGTGCAACAGTTCTTCACCAGAAAATAAATAAAATATTGCTTATACATTCATGCTCACACAATTTTTACTTTTTTTTTGTTTTCTCCAGATTTTGTGAATGCTTTGCTTTCAAGTGTTAATATTTTGTTACTTTTTTTTCAAATTACACCTATTTCCCTTTTAGCAATGGAAGAAATTTGGATCTGCTGAGAATGACCCTCCTGGTCCAAATTCGGCCAACACTATCATTTCAGAAGAAATCACAATGACTTTTATTAACAATAAAGATGTAAGTTTTTTTTTTTTTTATTATTCTTTTTAGACTATTTAAATTTTGAATACTTGCAAAAATAAGATGTATCTTATTTTTTTTTTTTTATCCATTCAATTGGGAAGTCTAGGTGCTGTATGTACTGCGCCGGGTCGTAGAAATTTCAAGGTTCATATCTGGGGATACATCAATTCATTGATAGAGGTACACTCCCAATCTTTAAGACATGTATGTAGAAGGAAACTCTGATGTAAAAACCTGCAGTTTACTGTATACTCTGTCCTGTGGCAGTCGTCTGCATCGACAAAGGTTAGCAGTAATACGTTTTACTAAAAAGTGTGGATGGTTCTACACAAAGCCTTCACCCCTATAAACAAATCATCTGTGTGGGTTTCCGAGCAACTTAGTTGTTGTGGCGGAAGCTCATATGTCAAAATTGACGGGAGAGTCCATCATATATATATATATATAAGCAGGGCTACTCAGCATTGTCTGGGACCATAAATAACAAAATACAAGGCGTTAAAAATATGTAACTATTTTCTTTTAAAATCTCTCTCTCTCTAATCTCCGTCCTCTTTCTCCTGTTTTCCCAATTGTATAGTATGCAACACAAAATACTGAAGCCATGTGCTCGCTCTTTATAACAATCGTCATCCCAGTGCTGTGTGCCATAGTTTTCTTCTTTCATCGTGTTCTGACTGTGTTATCTTGGCAACCATTTGAAGGCACTGACTAACAAGTATTAAAACATTAAACAAGATAGAAACAAAAGAAAACACAGGCTCAGATATGTTCTATCATCACCGGAAATGACCCTCCAAATGCTAAAGTCCGAATTTTAATTTGAGGTCAACACTTTCACTTGGCTGAAGTTGACCTATCTCGGGTCCATCTTCGCTGTTTTGATCTGCTCCAAGCTGCCAACTATTATCAACTGTTCCTAAACTCATTTTCGACTCTTAAATTCATTGACTCTGGAATTGGAAATCCTAAAAATCTTTTTTTTATTTCAGTGACTAATAAGCAAAAATAAATTGCCTTCTCAGCCACTTTCATGACTCTTCGAAAACTACTGACCATGAGACGTCTTACTGTCTTAAGAATTCAAAAGACCTCAACAGCTCCCCATTGTCTTTTTACTAGGATTCTTATATTTATTCTGCTAGTAAACTATTTCCTTTCATTGTAATAGTTTTTCCATTATTTTATAAATAACTTTCTAACACTGACATAAAATACTCATTTTTATCAGCAGGCTATAACTTTCGCCTGTTTTTAACAGGCAAAAAGTTTAGTATGTGTTCCGACAATTAATTAAAAAAATCTGAACTTTTGGGAATCAGAAAAGATTTGCCTATTTTCCAATGCCAAAAACGATTCCTTTAATGATCTTTTTTATTTGATTATGCTTAAAACAAAATTTTCTATTGCTGGTAAATAATAAAATAAATATTTATGGATTTTAAACTAACTACTACTACTATAGATCAACCCCTCCACAAATGTGTTTTTACGGTTCATAAAATACATGTACATTCAACATGTTTTTACAGTAATTGGGGGGGAAAAATCTAAATTTTAGAGTTAAATATTTAGAGATTTATAAAAAAAATTGGAATCTGTAATTTAGTAGAAAATTGGGGAAAATATTGGAATTGTCCCAATATGTCGTCAATAATTTTAGAAAGAAAAACGTTAATATTTTTATTTTAAACTTGGTAAAATATTGACAAAAAAAGGAGAAAAAAAAATACAGGTATAGGGCATAGCGAAAGAAAATAGGAGTACAGGACAGAAAGAAAAATCTTACCACCCTAATTCTATTGAAGCGGGACTGCTTGTTTACAGTGATCTTAAACCAACACATTTCAGGTGAAAAAAATTATGAAAAATGATACAGTAGAAAAATAATTAAATATATATGTGTGTGTGTGTGTGTGTATATATATATATATATATATATATATATATATATATATATATATAATTTATTGAGTTTTAATATGGGAGAGCTGCGAGACTAATTTTAGTATGACAACCTGATTTATCTCCCTTAACTTAAATTGCATTAAATTAAGAGTCTACCATTTTTAAAATAAACGTAAAAATGATTTTTTTTTTAAAATACATCTAGCACATCTTCCATTGGATCATTTTTCGTAATTTTTTGGAATTTATACTAATTTTTCCATGTGACATAAGTATGTAACGTTTTCACCTGAAATGCATTGGTTTAAAAGATCAATGTAAACGAGAACCAAATCTAATTTAAAGATAGAAAAAAAAAAGGTTTCATAATTCCACAACAATGTAACATGTACAGATATGTCATATTTTTATATCTATAACCAACTTTATTCTGCTTCCTATTCTTCAGGCTCATATTGAATCAGATGAAAATCCTCTGCAGAAACTAAAGAATACAAAATTGGTCTCTTGTCGTATCTGTAAAGGTGACCATTGGACCACACGGTGTCCATACAAGGACACTCTTCAACCGCTACAGGAAAATCTTAAAGAAGGAGAAAAGAAACCAGAAGCAGCTGCGGGAACTACTGGTACCGGATCTACTGTATCAAAGACTGGAAAATATGTGCCGCCTAGTCTTCGGGATGGTGCCAATAAAGGAAGAGGGGAATCGATGAACAACAGCAAACGAGGTCAGAGACTCTTATTTGTTTTGTTTGGTTTTTGTTCTAATGTGAGTTGCCGTTTGGCAAATGAGGCAGTTTCATAGTCAAATGAGGCAGTTTCATAGTTCAACTTCTGCAGGGTTAGTTTAGCAACGTGTGGTAAGGCATTGTCATGGAGGAGAATTGGGCATTTTCTGTTGAGTAATACTGGGAGTTGTTGTCAAGGTTTCTGATTCATTTCATCCATTTATTGACAGTACTTTGCTGCTGTAATGGTTTTGCCTGTAATCAAAAAAACTAATGGATAAAACCTTTTGGTGCAACTCTGGCTTCGGGAAGTGTTGTGGAGCTTCGTCGGCATCTAACCACTGAGCTGAGCGTTGCTGGTTGTCATAAAGAACTCACTTTTCATTACAAGTTACAACCCGACTGAGAAACGGGTCTTCTTGAGTAAAAGAAGAGAAGACGAAACTTCATAACTGCCTTTATTTTGGTTGTCATTCGATTCATGAGGCACCCATTCATAAATTTTTTTTTTTGTCTTTCCAGTCTCTCTCAAGTAGATGGAAATCATTGTATATGTTATGTCTAATTCAGAAGCAATTTCTCAAATAGCGTTGATTGGCTTTGACTAAGGCTCTTAATTGATCGTTGTCAACATCCGATGGCCGACCATACGCTTATCATCTTCAAGGCTCTCATCGCCTCCACGAAATTTCTTAAACCACCATTGTGCTGTACATTCAGTAGTTGTTCCTGGTCCGAATGCTTTGTTGATATCGTGAACTGTTTCAGCAGCTTTTCAGCCTAGCTTGAATTAAAATAAGAGAATTGTGCAAATTTGCTTTTTTTCCATGTATTCAACATTCAGAAAAGACAATTGTTTTAAAATGATTGTAATTTAAATGATTAGATAGAGTGGAAAAGACTCCTTTAAAATAATATATAAAGTAAAGGTATTATAACGAAAACTTATTTGAAATCAAAATTAAAAATTCTGCAAGAATTCTCTTGGCGACCTAATATTAAATGATTTTTTTTTTTATAGGTAGCTGAAAAAAAAAAATACTGTATTGTTTTGTCATAAGGGAGCTAACCCTGTAGTTAAAAGTAAAAATAGTTATTTTCCCCATTTTGTAAATATGGTTTGGTCAAGTGCAAAGTGTATTATTTGTCCTAATACTATACGTAGTCTTTTGTATTCTCGATCAATGAAGAAAAAGTGCTTTTAAATTGAGGTGATTATTATTTCATTTATTTTTATTTATTTTTTTTACCTAATCCAGTGCTCAATTTTTGGGAAGGTGGATTTTCCTCGCATTAAAACCAACTTTGCCCATTATGGAGATATAAGAAACAACTTGTACCATGATACAAGCAAATTTAATGATAAGCATTGAGATTCGAGTTAAAGACAGTGTTTGAAAAGGCTATTTAAAATTGTCTATAGATGATGATAATTGCTTTTTTGTTTTTCCTTTTTTAAAACGTGTTAAATGTTAAAATCTATTATTTTACATAAAACCTGAAGAAAAACATTTTTAAAGAGTAAAGATGCTAATATTACTTTCTTTTTTTTTTTTTTTTTTTTTTTTTTTCCTCTCCAAAATGGTAGCATAATGAGATTAGCTAAACAAACAAATCCAAAGGTTATATTTTTTTTTGGGGGGGGGGGGTTCTATTAATACTTAATGCTAAATAGATTTTAACTCAAAAATGTTCTTTTTAACAAAAAAAAAAAAAAAAAATATTGGTTTTTCAAATAATCTGTCCCCAACTCTAATCTCAATGTTTACGGATTTTCTTTCCTCTCTTATTCAATTTATTTGTATCTGCTATATTTAGAAAATAAAAATCTGATTTTTCTGTTTTTAAATGTTCCATTTCAATTTTTTAATTTCAGATGAATTTGCTACTATCAGAGTCACAAATCTTTCTGAAGACACCCGTGAATCTGATCTTCAAGAACTGTTTAGACCTTTTGGAACAATTCACAGAATTTATCTGGCCAAAGATAAGAATACTGGACAGTCTAAGGTAAAATAACCTCTATCTTTTTTAACCTATAATATAAACCAAAGCTTTCAAATCAACAAGCAAATGGGGGTAGGGGTGCTAATTGCATGTCATGTAAGGGAATAATTGGATGCCTACTGTCGGCCTTGTGGGCAAACAAATGAGGAAAGCTAGTGAATAATTAATGGAGCTCAAAATGATTTTTTTTTTTTTTTTTTAAATTTCAGTTTAGTTTACACTATTGCAGTTTTAATTTCAATAAAATTTAATTAATAGTAAAAAGATAATTCAATGGTAGTGTTTTATTCATTTCTTTTATCTATTTCTATTAATACTTTTATTGAATTATTTCTATTGGAAGGTTCTTAATGCATTTTAGATATATTGTTGAATATCTCTCTCTCTCTCTCTCTCTACTATTATATAAAAGTCACTTTGTGTGTGGGTGTGAGAGTTCTTTCCTTATAGGTTCTGAAATGACTAAGCTTATCTTGTGCAAATTTCACACAATGGTAATTTGTGTCTGGCAGTGTTCTTCGGTATGTTTTGTACATAAATTCATCCGATAAGTCTTGAAAATCAAAAACATCTGATCTTAAAAATACTCAATAGATAAAAAAAAGACTTTTTACAAAGGAATGTTTTACATTACTTCAGCCAAAGGAAATAATAAAATCTCAGCAAATCATTTTTTTCTTACAAAAAAAGAAATACATTTGTCATCTGGAGATATAGCTCTGTGGTAGAACATTTGACTACAGATCGAATGATCCCCTGTTCAAACCCGGATATACCTCACCATTTTAATTTTTTCTTATTAATGAGTTTGATTTACGATAAAAGAAGAGTTACCATTTAAAATTGCCGCAAATCATTTCTTTGCATATTTTAAAACTAAACGTCAATCAGAATTGACTTTTCCGGAACATTCATCAAGCTCAAATATCGGTTAACGTGATATTGTAAACAAAACACAGACGGAATTTGATGAATGACATAATTTTTTTTTTTTTTTTTTTTTTTTTTTGCGAATTAGGCCACCAGGCAAATTATTCTTAATATATAATAATCAATAGAGGATTTATTCTAATAATACATACATAATCTGCATAAACTAAAATATGTTTAAGCATATTGTACGACTGTTCAATGTCGAGCAGCCAGCTAGTATATTTTTACTGGAATATTGATGTTGGAATGAGCAATTATGAATCTGTTATTCTCACTATAAACTCTAATGGAGATTATGTCGCCTAATAGTGTTTTTGGTTTTGTTTTTTGTTTTTTTCTTAATCCTAAACAACAAGGAACTTTCTAATAGATTTAATAATTTATTTAAAAAAATTTTTTTCAGGGCTTTGCCTTTATTAATTTTCACCGGCGAGAAGATGCTGCTCGAGCAATTGCTGGTGTTTCTGGCTATGGTTATGATCATTTGATTCTCAATGTTGAATGGGCCAAGTAAGTTCTTTTGATTTTCTCAAATGTAATTCAAAATTGTCTCCGTCATTGATTTGGATTATGATCAAGTCTTTAAAAAAAAGTCAAAACCTAATTTTCATAACTTCGTTTATAACACTGAACAAATTTTTTTTTTTTTTTTTTTTTAAATGAAACACAAAATATTTATGAAGCTGATTGAGTGAAAAAATTAATTCAAAAATAAAAACTATTCTTTTTGTTGTGATGAAAAAAATACAATAAGTAATTATTACAAAACTTAAAATTTAAATCAAGAAAAAGTCATTGTAAGGGAAGTTTCATAAGTAAATACTTTTTGAATAACAAACAACTGAAAACAAATAAATTTTCTAATTTGTTTTGCATTTTTTTTTTTTTTTTTTTTTTTTTTTTTTTTTAAAGATAAATAATACTAAACCAACAATAGCAAACAAGTTTTTTTAGTAATTTTTTTTTTCTTTTGTCTGCTGCTATTTCGTTGGCTCAGCATTTTTTATATCTTCCAGCGTTTTATGTAAATTGCTCAGAAAATTCTGATGATAGTATGATTCTTCGTAATTACCCAAAGTCCATAGAAATCTGTTTTCAAAAATTTTTTTTTTTTTTTTAAACGCAAATACACGTCCACTATCAATAATGTTTGAATTTTTGACTTATCAATTTTATGGAGTAACAAGTAGGTGGAAGAAAAAAATAAAGAAGCTTTAACGGCATTCTTATTTTAATAAGTATAATTAAAAACCACCTCCATTAAGTTATTTAAAGAAAATAAAAATATAAATGAGTTAGCAATAAAAAAGTTCTTGTCCAGACGTCCTCCTTTAATGAAAACAAGAATAGAGAAAAATTTATATGATGTATGTAGCAGTGACAAAACAAAAATATCACATTTGAAAAATCCCATAAATTGATGAAATAGTTTTATTTTTAAATGATAAAATCAAATTGTATGAGTAACACAAGAGCAGCAGTCTTGTCTGCCATTTTGAAAATAATCTTTTAAAGGAGGGTTAACACAATAATTCAAACTTGCAAGATTTATGTATTATTGGATTCTTTTGACAACTGTTCCATCTTGAGCGTTATTTTCACAATGTAATTTCTGACTTTCTTCAAGGACCTGTGACGTAGTTAGTGAATAAAGTACTTTGGTAAAATTCAGTTGTAAATTACTCTCTTCTGAGGATTAAAAGTTCAATCCTCACTGCAGACTATACTAAAAAATACAACTGCAAATTACTTCTGACTTCTACCCAATTGTGGTTGATGGAATGAGAGATGCTACATCCATGGATTAAATAAAGGATACTGTGCAGATTCCTGAATTGAAAAGAAATACTCCTGAGTTTGACAAGATATACCTGAAGAAGGTTAGAGGTTACATCAATCAAACTTGAAAATAACACTCATTAGAACAGTAGTCCAAATAATATGAATCAGCTTTTTATTATTTAAAAAAAATTATTTTTTATATATTCATTTAGATTTTTTAACACAAAAAAGAATTTTATGAAATCTACACAGTTTATCTAAGTTTTTATGCTGGTCAAAGATGGATGTGCAATGACCAAATATGATCGATTTTAAATTGTTGAAATCTATTTAAAAATTTGAATTATGACATTCAAATGTCTAATTATTGTCTGCTTTGTTTCTTTTTTTTTTCCAGACCTTCAGGAACAGCTTGATAAGTATAAAAAATAGTGAAAGCCATCTGAGCAGGTGTACAAGAGGTCACCAATCCACGGAAATTGTTATTTGATAACACAATAAACTTTAACACAAAAAAAGAAAACGGTTGTTTTGTTATTTTATGGAATTTTTTATATTTCTCTCTATTACTCTCATCTCTCGCTTTCTTTTAAACTAGTTTCCATGAGATCACTAATGTTAAGCGATTTTTTTATTAGAGAAAATTTGGAGACTCTCTAATATTAAAAAACAAAACTGGGTCAGAACTTATTTACTCTACTAGCCAAGGGTTCCACTTGCCATAAAATCCAACAATCAGTTTCTGCTTTAAGATTTCCTCATTCCAAAATCCATATGTTCATTTGTTTATTTTTTTTTTTTTTTTGTATAATTATTAAAAAATATTTTCTTATAATTTAACATTTTTATATTGATAATTGTATATTCATGAAGCGGTAATGGGTCATTTGGATAATTTTTATTTTTTTATAACTTATCTGTAAAAAAAATTAGCATTGTCCTAAAATATACTCAATTTGATTTCTTTCATGCAAATTTAACTTAGTCTTCAGTTTAATTATGTATCTGTGTACCCATATTTGTGTATACTTTTTCTGGAAAAGTACTTGGATAGAGCTGAATTACACTATATGCATTTTCTTGCCTAGCGACCAAATAAAAATTTTCCTCTGCTTTAATTTAACTTTGATACAAATTTTTTTTTTTTTTTTTTTTTTTCACTCCTGGCATATGTTCAAAGATTTCATGGTCGAAATTTGATTGAAACTTGCATTGCAAAGATTTTTAATATTCAAATTATTTTGAATTTGGTCTAATTCGACCAAATTCAAAACAATTTGAATATATTAATCAACATTCAGACATTAACAGACTAAACACTAAAATGACAAAAAAGTTGACATTGTACACTATAAGATCATCTGCTTAGGCTGTATCTGGCCAGAAAGGCAGGAAGTATGGGTTTCAGAAGTTGACCATCAACATCATGCTATTATTATGAGCACTGGGCAATATCTGAATCCCTAGCTCCCAGAATCCAAAATTCATGATAGTACATCAAAATTAGAAACAAGAGCCAGCAGAACAACCTCCATCATGAACTTGGTCGAACATTTGGGACAAATGAAACAGGAACACAAAACAAGCCTGCTATGAAAAATATGCCAGCTATGAAAATAGTTAAAAAGAATCACCAAAAATACACACTAAGGCCTTCCATTGCAAAAAAAATAAAAAAAATGGAAGAATGTGCCAACCAAATCAAATATTTTCTTGATTAATTGATCCAGGAATATATAAATAAGGAAAGCTCTGGAGACTAACTAAATCTAGCTTTAAAGTTAGTTTCAGTAAAGTTGTGATCTTTTCTGTTTACAGCTTATCTAGTTGACATAAACTATCTGTTGCATGTGTTTCCATAGTATGCCGCCTTCCAACTTAACTCAGGAGGATACCCCATTTACAGCTAAAATGATAAGAAAATGGAAAAGGAAACTTTCTAAAAATATGTTGATCATTCAAAATTTGTAAACCTCATCCAGAAGTCAAAGAAACAAGACAGTTTTTCAATTTCCTCTCTCTCAACATAAATGATCTTCAAGTGTTGCAATCAAATCACTGAAGAAGATGACATCGTTGATTCTCCAAGAACTATTCCACAGCACATGGTATTATCATGACTTTAAAAATAGCAACTACCCAGATAGGATTTTAGTTTAAGAAATCTGGTGACTAAGGTGGATCAGATCGCCTATCTTGAAAGACAATGGATATTTCCCATAAGGTAGTTGCACATGTAATTGTGAAGCCAGTTTGTCAACGTGATTATGTTGTATATCTGAATATTCTGACAGATGATGGTTTAATTCTCAGTGCGGGGTGACACTCGAAATACAATTGCAACTTTACCCAATCGTGACTGATGGAATGAGAGCATGCTACACCTGTGGATTAAAAGGTTCCATTTGAAATTCCATGCATGTTCCTGAGTTTGACAAGATAGATCTGAAGAAGGTCAGAGGTTATATTGACAGAAACATGAAAATAAGAGTAGTCTGAATAATCCAAATAAGATGAATAGCCTTTGCTTATTTAATTTTTATTAAAGTGGATATTATAAGCTTAGAATTTTTATCAAATTCTATCCATGTTACATTGTTTACAAATGAATATGAAATAAATTTAAAAAAACAAATCAAAAAGGAACATTTTTTTTTTTTAAATCAAAGAAACTCCAACAATTAACATAAATGTTCAATTTTAGACATGTTAAAAAGTTAATGTAGACATTTTGTTGCGATTCTATCCTAAATAATCTGCCAAGTTTAAAAACTCTTGTGGATTTATTGGAAATATCAGAAAGTTTGATTGTATGTTCTGTGGATGACTTTATGGGACAAGAAAAGGCACAAAGCATTACCTCGTGGCCTACAATCACCGCAGATTCGCTGGAGGAGTGCAACTAAAGATTACTGATATGGAGAGCAAAGAACTAGAGTCAACATGAAAACAAAATTTCTTATATCCAACGTTGGTATCAATGTCCTGTACGATGCTGGCATGTTTTTCTATGCTGTCTGTCGCAGAGGTGTAAGGGTAACTGTTAAATGCTCATAGTGAAAACTATGGGTCCACAAGAGTGTGATGCTTTTTAATGAGGCTGATTGTGAACACTGATTATGTTTGTCACAGATGTCTAGGTGTTGCCTGCCCCATTCATAGTCAAACAGTGACACTTATGAATGTTGATGCCCCGTCCCCCATGGGCAATGTGTTGAATACTGATGGTAGCTGTGATGCTTGGGGAAAGTCCAAGAAGCTGCTGCTAATCCTTACATCTAGGCACATTTCAGCTTAATGACTATGCCATCATCAGATGGATGCGTGGCAACAAAATACTGGATAGAATCCCTTCAGTCAGGTTCTATCAGAAGCTTGATAGTGATGGGAGTTTGGATGTCTTATGTGCTCAGCATCTCTGGAGATTTGATCATGTATAGCTTGCCGCCTTCTGCATCAACTCGATAACATACAAGGTGAATTGATTGCTTGCAACATGATTGGTATCAATTCTTTGGGTCGGATGGAGAGCAGATGTATGACATTGCCTGGTATTCTCCACCTCAGTGTCCAGGAAATCCACAGTATCTTAAATACCAAAATTTGGCAATGACTTCTCTTATTTTTTTTTTTTTTTTAAATCTTATTCTGATTTTTGGTTTATTTGCTTGGTTTTACAGCATATCAATCATTTTCGGGTTATTTAATGCTGAATATGGTATTTTGGTAAAAGTTTTTATGTTTCAAGTTCTGTATATCTTCAAATATTTATTTATGGTGTTTGGTTTGGCTGTTTTGTATTGGAAAATTGTTGTTTTTGGCTTTGCAGAACATGGTTGAGTTTTGCAAAGGAAAAATGTCAATAAAATCAATATTTGGTATCCTCAGACAGCTTGATCTAGTAGCACAAAATCTTATTCTGGGGATGCCTATTGTATTCTTGATCTGAAATTTTGATTTACCAAAGCTTTTTATTCTGTGTGCAAAAAGATTAACCAGGAATTAAAAAAAAAAAATAGTATTAAAATTGCATTTTTATTGTGATTCAAATTATAAGGTAACAATTTCTCTGGAGTAACTTGACCAACAAAGAAAAACAAGAAGAAAAATGAGATTATACAGAGTCCCACTTCAAAAACAGCAGCAAATTTATCATAAATAAGTGGAAATAGAAAACGGTTGTTAACAAAAAACATTCTTAAAACAAGAAAAATTAAAATGTTTGAGGTGTTCAATATGACTCTTCCGTGAACAGCTTATGACATTGCCAGTTTGACCAACTGGATCTGAGCTAGGCAGCAATGTCCTTTACTCCATCTTGTTGGTATGTCACTTTATCTCCCATTAATTGGTTTCAGTAGTCTGAAGAATTCAAATAATCAATCCTCCTCTAAAAAAATTTCAGAAACGTAATACATAGTGACCACTAACTTACCCACAATTTGATGGCCTGATGCCTAATTTATAAATGGAATTAATTTTATTTGTGAATAAATAATTCAAAATGTCAAGGGACATGATCAATCACTCTTTAGATATTTCATATTTGATGCAGTGCTCTGGAACTATTTTAAATAACTGTCACCATTAATTTCTTTTGTCTGGCAACAAGATTTAGACAAACTTCACCAATCTAAATGTTTGCCTGTTAACTAGTGTGGTCCAGTGATTGACTTGGTCAGCTGCTTCTGAATGTTATTCTGTAGTAGGGTGTTATTAGCCATGTCAATCGCTGGTTGAAAAAATTTTAATTTTTATAAAAAATGACACTTGAAGGAAGAGGTGGGGCAAATATTTTATTATATATTGTTTATATGGTAGGATGCCCTCTCCCCCCTCCAAAAAAAAAAAAAAGCTTACACCCCAAACCCAAGATTATATATCAATGTATTAGCCTATCTTCCAGGTGATTTATACCACAAAAAATAACCACTAGGCCATAAAGTGTTTTCCAGTCTCTTCTGTTGAGTATCTGATCTTCAAACTAAAACCTGAGTAAAATATGATTCTGCTCAGTCACATCAAGTAGCTATCGTCCCAGACATTATCTCATTTAGGAGGAATGATTGGTTTATTACCACACACTATTATCAGAGAATGCTAACAAGTCTAATCCAGGCTATTTTTATAATCTTCCAGCAGCATATCTCAGGGAAGGTGGATCCCCCATATTAAAAAAAAAACTTTGTGTCTCATCCAATTTTTTTGTGGGGGGAAAAATGCAAATGCTAATAATAAGCATTGTTATTATGTTTAAAAATTTTTAGATAAGGATTGATAAATTAGATTATTTGGATTATTGTGTTATTCACATAATGTTTCGACCGATGTAACCACTGACTGCCTTCAGGTGTATGTTGTCAAATTCAAGGATCTTTCTGTTGTACTTGGGAATCTTTCTGTCAAGCTCAAGAATCTTTCTGTCAAGAATCTTTCTATCGTACTTGGAAATCTTTCTGTCGCACTCGGGAATTTTCATAGAATTTCAAATAGGGCATTTGACATCTATATATCTTCTATATATGTAAAAGCGAAAATGTATGTATGTATGTATGTGTGTATGCTTGTGTGTCTGCTAAAAACTTTTGACAGTCGGAACAAAAATTACCAAACTCGGTATCATGTTGAAGCTCCATCCTTCGCTCGAAAAATTAGCCAAAAACGTTCATTTTTTCACTCCGAAATCGACAATTTTCGACGGGGGGTCAACAAAAACAGTCCTCTCGTGATGACGACCGGTTCTACGCATGTGCCAGATGACGTCATGACTTGATTTACTTTAAATAGTTGAAAAACTGACTAAATTTCATGTACGTTGCATTAGCTCAGTTGATTAGCGCGTTGGTTCGTTATCTAAACATTTTGGGTTCGAATCGTGGTGTGAGATATCTTCTTTTTTTTTTTCGATTTTTTAAATTTAAATATTGAACCCGTGTTATTTAAGCCATTTTTCACGTAACATTCGTTTTTCTGTTTTTTTTTTTTTACTTCGCTTATCCACCCCCGACCACACACCCAAAAACACCCAGGTACCCACCAATTTTTTAAATTTTAATATCGAAACAGGCTTATTTAAGCCATTTTTCATGTGTTCGTTTTTTTGTTTTCTTTTTACATTTAACATCGTTCGTTTGCCTTACCTTAGTTTTTTTTTGTGTTTTTTTTTCAATGTTTTGATTACCCCCCCCTTAAGTTTTAACGCTGTTTTCTTTTTTTACTTTGCTTATAACAAACAAACCTAATCATTGACCTCATTTGCTATCGTCGTCGTAATGCTCAAGACTTCCGTGTGCGCACACGTCAATTTGGTTCTTACTTAAATAAATTCAAACATCTTTTAGTAACTCATTCTGACTGGCCGATTTTATTTTCAAACTTCACCTCAGGGCTTCGGGTTCGATCCTACCAACTTTTACCCCCCCCCCCCCCCCGGTTTCTTTTTTATTTAACAGCACACACACCTCCAAACACCCGGGCAACGCCGGGTACCCCCGATAGTATATATATATAAGCGAAAATGTGTGAGTGTATGTATGTACTTCGCTTTTTGTGTATGTCCGCGAAAGGCTTTTTTCCGAGAAGCGATCGGTCAGCTCACTCCTTCTGTAAACTTTTTATATCATGTCTAAATGATAATATCTAAGAGTTACAAACAGGGGTTGCATGTCTATTTAATTTGCCCGACTTTTACCAGCTTGCCGCTTTGAAAAACGAATGATCTGACTTGCAGCGCAAAACTAGGTAAAACACCACGCCACTTCCTCACACCTGTTTATTTCATTTCATAAACATTCACTTAACGCCCTTATCAGTTCCTTTCCCTCGTGGCTGAGACGGTTAGGTGTCTGACTTTTTTTCCTTTTCGTTTCCACCTTCGCGTCAAGGCTTCGGGGTTCAGTCCTACCTTCCTACTAAAACTTTTTTTTTCTTTTACACTTCCAAACATTCGGGCAACGCCGAGTGCCTCCTGCTAGTCTATAATATAAGTCTCACCTGTCTTTTTAAATGTATGTACGTATGTTTGTATGTCTGCCTAAAACTTTTGACAGAGGCGACGGATTTTCACCAGATCTGTATCGTTTTGAAGATCAACCCTTCGGACAACAAATATCTAAAAATTGACAAAAAAAAAAAAAAAATGAATTCCTTCACCCTCAGCTAGGCACTTTTCTACAAGGTGGGGGTCGCTTTTTTTGCCGATATTTTCGAAATATCCCTCTTTTCGATTGATTAGTCTTAATTTAAACCTTTGTCACTTCCGGTTTGGTGATGAATGCAACGGAAAAGACGTCACATTTTTTTTTTTTCACATTCTTTTCCTTCTTCGTGGTATGGGTTCAAGCCAGCTTGCCTACTACCACTTTTTTTTTTGCTCAACACACACCTCCAATCAACCGGGCAACGCCAGACACCCAGGCTAGTAATAGAGAAAATACTAGGTAAAGTTCACTTGCAAGTGACACTCTTCTGGAGGTTGAAAGTTCGATCCTAAGTATGGACAATACTAAGAATACAATTGTGAATTACTTAAGACTTCTACCCAATCATCACTGATGGAATGATGGCATGCCACACCTGTTGATTGAATAAAAGGTTTTGTACGAAATTATGTGCAGATTCCCAAGTTTGATGGAAAAATTCCAGAGTTTGACAAGATACACGTGAAGAAGGTCAGAGATTACATTGGTTGCCCGAATAACATTCAAGATGAGAACAGTAGTTTGAATAATCCAAATTAAGCGTTATTGTTTGTTTGATTGATAATTTTTTAAAAATACGTTGCTAGGTGTATTCAAATTGTTTAGCTTCCGCCCATCACCTTACTGTATTTCTTTTGTTTTTCCACTGAAACATCAATATCCAGCTGTTGCAGGTATAATAGCCTTTGTAATTATGGCAGGGGTGAAAATACATGACATTGTGACTATATATAAAAAATTTTTTTCTTTACTTTTGTTTTATTTATGTAAGGAACAGTCTTAGAGAAAAAAGTATAGGATCAAAAAATAATATCTATAATCCTCTTATATAATAAAGACCAATGTGGGTTTATTTGCATATAAATAAATATAAATTCGCCCCTTCATGGCACTAATCCTATGCAGGTTTAACTGGCTTTTTCCAAAGGAGGAAGTTTCATGGGAGTATGAAATTTACAAGCAGTCCTCAGTTGCACGTATATCCCCGTTAGGGGAGACGACGACGTTAGGATTTTTTAATTCTTGCAGGGAGGTGTCGATGTCCTCCTACATACAGCGCCTGGAATTCCCAAATTAGTTACCCGTTTTAGTAATAATCAAGTTCAACGTTGCTTAACTTTAGTGATCTAATGTACAGCATAATTATGCTGATACACCGGTTCTTGTCAGATCACTGCAGTTAAGCACCGTTGAGCCTGGTTAGTACCAGATGGGTGACTATTTGGGAAGTCTAGGTGCTGTATGGAGGAGGACGTCGATACCTCCCTGCAAGAGTTGCAAAAACCTAACGTCGTCATCTCCCCTAATGGGGGTATACATGCGACTGAGGACCGTTTGTGAATTTCATACTCCCATGAAACTCCCTCCTTTGGAGGAAACCAGTTAAACCTGCATCGGTTAGTGCCATGAAGGGGTGGATTTATATTTATTTATATGCAAATAAATTCGCATTGGTTTTTGCTTTTTGGTGCCGAGCAAAAACTCCGACGGCTGTTGACATTGTTTATAAATTTTAATCAGGAACGTTAATTTTGCAATAAACTTTTAGAGACCGTTAAATTTCACCCGGATCTTATTCCGAAAAGCAGAATTGAGAACAAAGAAAATGTTTTTAAATAAAATAATTATTGGAATTATTTTGATAATATTTCTCTTAAAAACTGTCGTCTGCCCCTGATTACTTATTTACCCGGTAACTGTTCTATAAGATCAGGTTAATTTTATGATATACGTCACTACGACCGTGTGAATAGCTTGTTCCGGTTCTTAATTGGTGACGTCATATATTTTAATCCTTAAAAATAAACAAAAATAGAATTCTTTGAAAATAATTTTATTTCTTCACAGTAGATGAAAAGGCAAGCAAGTTCTTTAAATGCAACCTGAAAAGATTTTAGTAATTTATTATTTGTTCTTTATGCATTTTCATGGCAAACAGCTGGAGGAAACGTGCCGAATGGTTTGCGAGGGGGGCGTGTAATGTTGACTTCCGGTGTCTGCCATTTTTGAAGGCAGCAAAGAAGTCGGAGTTAGCATCAGCTCTTTCTTTTTAGTGTTTAGAGAAGAGAAAGCCACCTACCCTAACGGGAGGACAGGTGACCAAGTCGGAGACGAGTGGTGGCTTTCATCTGTTTATATTTTGGTAGGATTATATTCTAGGATTTAAGTCAGTTATGGCTGGAAACGGAATGCACATGTCGTATGGCAACGATAAGCCTCCATCGTCTACCGGTAGCGGCGAAGTGGATATTGCCAATGACCCGGCTAGTAGCGGATTTTTTACCAACGACTTCAAAAAGTATATTTATTTGTTTATTCATTTATTTATTTTGATTATAATAGTTCACAAGAAAATATTAGTTGTATAAAAATGTCAGCATGCAACTGAGCAGATTGCGAAAATGCAATTCTTTAAAATGCCAATATTGTATTGTTTGTTTATTAACAACTTGTTTTTTTAATAGGAAGTTGGGTTTAATTCACTGTGTTGTTTGGTTATTAAATAATTAAACCAGACTGTTTTGAAAACTATAAATTAAGGTAACGTATTAACCTTTATAATCGCGGTAAAAAGAATAATAATAAAAAAAAAAAAATGCCAAAACATTCAGTAAGATCTAGAGCTCCTAGGAACACAAAAATGAAAAATAATTGTCTCCGTCTAGAAGGATTTCTCCTTCACTGATCGGAAGTAGAAATGATGAAACGTACTATCGGAATAATAAGGTTTAAATCGCATAGCTTAGATTTTAAAAAATAAATAAGAATATATTCTGAGAATATATACCACACTTTGCTCATAGCTAAAAAGCCAAAGGCTCATGTTTTGTTATTATAGACACAAATTATTAAACAAATCTTGACCTATCTGAAACCATCATTTTTTTTTTTTTTTACTGTTAATGTTATTTTCCCCTAAAATAGTGTTTATAGATCTTTATTTTATAATATAAATTTATAATTTTGTTTATTTTATTTTTATGCACTTTACGAATCGTGCTTTTTTTTAGATAGTATTTTCAAGTTAAATACATTTTTACGGCATATTTTGTTTAATAAATCGTTAGATGAAAGTACAAAATAGTTAACAAAGCCTCCATCCTCTCCCCAGCTTAAGAGTGACTTCCTAAATGTTCAGCCACGGTCATCGGTTGGTAAAACTATACAAACACCGTGACAGCGAATTAACCCTAACCCTAACCCCTAACACTAACCCTAAACCTAACCCTAACCCTAAACCCTAACCCTAATCCTAACCCTAACCCTAACGCTGTCACGGTGTTTGTATAATAATACCTTAACATTAACTATATCAGAAACAATCTGTCATTAAAGATAAGATTAATTTCAATTATATTGTACACAACTTTTTAAATTATAATTTCGCATTTCCCAAACGAAGGCCATAAGTGAAATCATTTATAAAAATTTCCAAATAATCTAAGCATGTTTCATATTCCTAGTATTTCGCCATAGGGTACTTTTGCAATTTACGCACCAGATTCCGTAAATGTTTGCTCGGGCTTGACTTAGCAGTTAATTGTAAACCGCCGGAATATGCGAGTGAAGTTGATTAGCCAATGAAAAAGCGAAAACAAACGCGCTTAGCGAATAAAATACGAAGCAGACGACTTTTAATAAATTGGAAGAAAAAAAAAAAATTTAATCGTGCGCAAATTTAATCAGTCCAACCAACTCTTATGCTAAAAAATGTCAGTTTTCCTAAAAATTCTTGATTTTCTTAAAAAAAAAAAAATCAAGTTTTCCTAGCAATAAACATTAAAAACTTACAAAACAAATCTAATTTTTCCTTTAAAATCTCTTGAAAAAGAAGAGAAGGGCGTTTTATGCATTTGTTACCACTCCATTTTTTGGTGCTAGTGCAAGTGCACTCTGCACTGCAGAGGCAGAGTGATCCGTGCTATTTTTTAAATCGTATTTCCAAGTTTAATTAAAGTTTTTTTTTTTTTATTCAATTGTAAGGTTAAAGTATAGAATAGGTACAAAACACCCTCCCCATGTTAAGAATGGCTTTTTAAATAATAACGTTATTTACGTCCGGATCGGCGGATCGGATCACTCTCTGCACTAGTACCCATTTTTTAAATAGTATTTTCTGTACAAGTGCACTTATTGATCCGTGCTGAAATAATGTTATTTAAAAAGCCATTCTTAACATGGGGAGGGTATGGTGTTCTGTACATATTCTATACTTTATCCTTACAATTGATTAAAAAAACAAAACAAAACTTTAATTAAACTTGGAAATACGATTTAAAAAATAGCGCGGATCAGTGATCCGCGCTATTTTTTAAATCGTATTTAATTTGAAAATACGGTGCTAGTGCACTTACTGATCCGCCGGATCAGTAAGTGCACTAGCACCGTATTTTCAAATTACGGTTTTACAATATTTTTTTTTTTTTTTTTTTAATTAAAATTGTTAGGTGGAAGTACAAGATAATTACAAAACACTCCCCATGTTAAGAATAGCGTTCTAAATGTTATTTTTTCAGCACGGTAACATAAGTGCATGACTGCATGAGTATCAAGAAAAATGTTTCTATTTACTTAAAACAAAAAAATATTTATTTTATTGCTTTTCTTTTTTCATTATAATTAGTAGCCAATAAATACCCCCTCCCATTGTTTAAGTTCGGTATATTCCGGCGGTTTACGTTAGCTGCCGGTCGAGCCCGAGCCAACATTACGAAGTCCGGTGCGGCGCCGCGGCGGTGGTTGCGGTGCGCAAAGGGCGAAACAAGATATTTAGTAAACAATGCTTATTTTTTTGATCATGTGATAAGATGATGTTTGGCGCTAATACACTACTTGAGTTGACTCGCGCTATATAAATGGTATTGTCCAGTTAGATTCAAGTTTTCCTATATCTTTTATTATTAAATTGTTAGGTGATAATACAGAAGTTAGATGAACACATTTAAATAAAAAGCTGCTTTTTTCTACATTTTTTTTTTAATTGTTTTTTTGAGGGGGTGAGTAGTCACAGTCAGTAGTCGCGATAACATTTATTGGATACGTTTACCAATATTTTGTTTTTATTTGAACGATTATCCAAACTTCAAAGATGTGATCCCGTGTTGGCCATGTTTTTCTTATTCTCGCATAACGCTTGTTTTTCGGACTGAATAAACGCGTCAGAATAAGTTAAAACACTAAAAATTTATCCAGTTGATAGAAAAATAACTTATCTTGCATTTGATAGCATTTATTTGTGATATATATTATTACTTTGCTGTTTTGTTGTCTATAGTAAAAAAATAAATAAATAAATACCCCAAAAGCTTACTCTAAGTCGATTGGTAACCACCTCCGACTTAAGGTTAATCGTACGTAATTAAATTATGAAAAATTATAAAGTAGAAAATAATTTATTAATAAAAATTAAATTTTTTTCGGAGAATTGTATATGAACTGAATTACAAACTGAGTGACTTCTCCTGTATTTAAAAATATGGCGTCTCAATGAATCGTGAAATCAGATGTTTATGTAATAATTACGGTACTTATACAGTTTAATCAAGACATTAAAAAATGAAAATATCGAAAAAAAAAAAAAAAGGTTATATTGTACGCATCTGTTTTGGACTGAAGATGATCTTCAGTGAAGGAAGATCTCCGAAAAAAAATAAAATAAATTTCGGTACTTCACGGAGAACGTGGGTGGACTCTGCGTAAACGGTGTTTTTATTTAATGATAGCTCCCTCAAAGCGCATGCGCAAAAGGTTTTCTTGGGTTTATTTAATCACGAAAACTTTTTGAAGATACTATTTGAGCCCCCCCCCCCCAAACGGAGGGCAAAAGCATTATTTGAATGAATATCTATGAAAAAATAATTTAACAAAAAATATTTAGCGGAGAAAATAATAAAAAAATTAGGGTTTGTTTTACTATACACATGGATTCGAAAAAGTTGTCAAAAAACAAATATATAACAAATAAATATTATCAAAGGCAAGATAAGTTACTTTTCTACCTAATTGGATACTTTTTTAGTGTTTTTATTTAATGTAACATGTTTATTCAACTCAAAAAACAGTGTTTACCGATGTATTGGAAAATTTAAAATGGCGCCCGACTCTCTCTTGAACACGGTAGGTTTTGAAAAATGAGTTTAAAAAAATATACAAAATACTGCTAGAAATTCGCTCAATATGTTACGTAACATAGGCTGACATATATTCGGTGGGTTTCTAACAGCATTTTAGATAGTTTCCTATTTTTGCCTTTGATAACATTTATTTGTTATATATTTGTTTTTTTTTTTTTGTTTTTTTTTTTTTAGGTGTTTTTTTGACAACTTTTTCGAATCTGTGTATAGTAATACAAACCCAGAAAATAAAATAAAATAAAACAAGCACCAAATAAAAGTATGAATCAAATTTACCCAAAGAAAAATTTTTTTTTAAAAATACACGCGCGATTAAAGAAAGTGAAAGAAAACGCTTTGAGGGAGCAATCATTAAATATAAACACCGTTTATGCTGGGTCCACGTTCCTCGTGAAGTAATAAAATTTCACTTAATTTGAGTAGTTTTTTTTTTTTTTTTTTTTTTTTTTTAAACGGAGAAACACGTTTTGATAACAACGCGTTGAAGATAGCCATCTTTAAATTATTTTGAACACGCCATTGGGAGATAACTCAGTTTAAAGCGCCGACGCTCCTTCCCCATCTTTAATACTAGCTTTTCTTCATAAAAATCGAACCTTTTGCTCGGTATCATAACAATTTTTGGTAAATGTATACAAATACCGTGACAGCGAATTAGTAGAAAAAAATGTACCCTAACCCTAACCCTAACCCTAACCCAGTTTTCAGATTCGTGTTCAGCACACCGAAACGTAACAGAATACTACGTCTGTTTTTACTAATTCGCTGTCACGGTGTTTGTATAATAATACCCAATTTTTTTTTACGCTGTAAAAAAAAAAAAAAAAAAAAAAAAAAAAAAAAAACTACTTGATGAAATTAAGTGAATTTTCTTTTCACGTTATCTGAAATAGGTACACGTTTTGCCTTGTCACCGTGTAGTCGTCTGCGTAAGCAACAACTTTGAAATGAAGTTCTGTACCTAATCGTAACTTTAACCAAATTATATTTTATTGTTTGGTTAAAAACTATTTGTTGTATATTTTGCTTATTTTAGATTCATCTGATATTAACTATATTCTTGTGTGACACGAAAGCTACGAACGACTGAAACAATAAATAATACCCAATTATAATAAAATAAATAAAATGCCCGCGTGACTAAAAAATAAATAAATAATAACACTAGAAAAAATACATAAAATACGATTGTTTTCTTTAAAATAAAACAAATAGTTGCATTTATTGTTGTTTTCTATGTAAATATTAGTGATGGTTGGTACGATTCCAACATTTTTTCGATTCCGATACAATTACAGATTCTGATTCTTTATAAATCTCTAAATATTTAACTATAAAATTGTTATTTATTCCCAAATTACGGTAAACACATGTTGAATGTGCAGATATTTTCTCAAACTTAAAAACACACTTAACTTTGAGCATAAAAACATTGAACGCATAAAAGAAAAATAAATTAACATCATTGGAATGTTTATTCTATTTTCTTTTCACCAATGTAATTCTTTTAAAAATAGACCAACAAATAAAAAAGATATGATTTGTTGAAGCACATTAGGTATGTAATACTGCCGATATCCACGAAAATACTGCATACACTTGTAATGCTAAGTTTATTCAAGGCATCAAAAAATTAAAATATCGAAAAAAAAGTTATATTGTACGTATCCGTTTTGGACTGAAGTTCTCAGAAAAAATTCACGTTGATTGAGTATTTTTTTTTATTTTATTTTTTTTTTTTACAGTGGAAAAACAAGTTTTTATGACAGCACGCTGGAGGCAACCATGTTTGGATTTTTAGAACACGCCATAGGGAGATAACTCAGTCTAAAGCGCCGACACCCCCTCCCCATCTTAAGTACTAGCTTTTTTTTTTTTTTTAAATCGAAACAGCTACCTTTTGATCGGTATGATAACAAATTGTTTTGTTGTTGTAAAAAAAAAAAAAAAAAAAAAAAAAAAACTACTTGATGAAATTAAGTGAAATTTTTTTCGGAGAACTTCAGTCCATAATATTCAGTCAATATTTTCATTTTTTAATGTCTTGATTAAACTGTACAAGTACCAAAAAGATAATTAAAAGAATCGTTTTTTTTGTTTGTTTTTTTTCATCGGAAAATACACATTTTTCTAATACCGATAGTTTCAAAACTTCTGATTTTTCCGATTCCTAATTTCAATTTATCGTCCCAGCACTCATGAAATGTTTTTTTTTTTTTTTTTTTTTTTTTTTTTTGTCCATTTCAAGAACCCTAGTTTCATTTTGTGTGTTTATAAATCGCTATTAGTTTTTATTGAACCAATATTGTCTGTGACGGGATCTGATCTGTAGTAGTATGAACATTATTATTTTAATTAAAATTTATTTAATGGTAAAAGTGCATTTTAGGCGCTACTTGACACTCTTCGACAGAAAAGAGGATCAAAATCTTGACAAATGATCTATGCTTACTATATTTACCTTGACAAATGACCTATGCTTACTATATTTACTTCAGATAGTAAATTAAAATGGTGCAGTTTGTCACATCCCAAAATCTTTTCCTATCCTATCTCCATGAATTTATTTGGTGCATCTATGGAAGCAGTACCCTCCTTTGTATTTTATTTTTTTTTTTAATTTTCGTCGTTTTTTTTTTTTTTTTTTTTTCATTTTTTTCAACAGAATATTATCAGATGGACACTACTCTACCAAATTATCAAAGAAATTTTTTTTTAAATCAATATCTAAATATTTGTATGGGGTGCTCAGTTTCTAATGTAACGTTCTAGTAAATCGATCACCCATTTTAGAACCACTGTTTTTAAGCCAAATTTCGCAAATTTAGCCTTTTTTAAAAGGAGTTTGGCTTTCAAAAATTCGTTTTGAGCTTTTTTTAAAAGTTGACTTCAAATTTGACTCATGGATACAGCTTTACAATATGCTCAATCCAAAAGATTAATTGCACAGAACAAGTTGTTTATGTGGACATGCCATGTCCATTCAGAAATATTAAAAAAGCAAAAATTAATAAATTTTGCTGGAGATGCTGTAAGCTTTTTACCTTTAAAAAGTCTATTTTTAGGTGTATTCGAGTTTGTCACACAAAAACAAACATGGCAACCAGTAAAAACAATACGGAATAAAGACCCAAATACCCCTAAAAATCAACTTTTTATAAACAAGTCTTTAGTTGGTACGGTAGCGTACATTCATTGTCCTTAGATTGTAAATGTCTGGTGACACCACTTGAAGAATGCGTATTTAAAAAAGATTTAAAAAATTGTCCGAGAATAAACCGTCCTTGAAGATGACCATAAATATGTAAATAAAATAATAGGAGAAAGCGAAATTCAAAAAGTCCAAACTGCTAAAATAAAAAAAAAAAGGTGAAATTTGCGAAATTTGGCCTAAAAACGTTAAGTTGTTCTAAAATGGGTGATCGGTTTACTAGAATGTTACATTAGAAACTGAGCACCCCTTACAAATATTTAAATATTGATTTAAAAAAAAAAAGATTTCTCATAATCTGGTAGACTGGTGTCCATTCAATAATAATCCACTGGAAAAAAAAAAAAAAAAGAAAAAAAAAAATACAGAGGGGGTTACCACTTCCATATGTACGCCATTTATTTACATATAGGTTTCGTGACGAGAACTTGTTTCTTGTTATGTTAATGATTATAACTGACTATTATTCCTTCTTATATTGTGTTATTGTCGCACATTGGATCTAATAATGTGAACTACAAAATAAAGTAATAAGTTTTTATGGTTTTATTTAAATCTTTTAATTTACGCACCTAAAATGCAATTTTACCTATTTAAATTTATGATCAACAATTTATAATATCATATTTTACTTAAGTAGCATTAAAAAAAAAAACACTTCAAGAGCAACACGTTTATTTATTTAAAACTTCATTTTTATCAAAAGGTTAGTTTAAAGCAGAGGGTCGATGCTTATTCATTTTTTATCTATTAAAAACTACTTATTGAAGTAGTAATTGAATGTTATTCGTAAAGAAAAAATACTAAGGCTCATACTTAGAATGTTAGTTTTAATATTAACATAAAAAGCAACAATTATGATTCGTGTCATTTTTTTTAATTAAAAAAAATATTTTAACCTTTGCTCCCTGTTATCAAAAAAAAAAAAAAAATGATTTTTGCGATTACACGTCAACACTCTGGATCCTGTAAAAAGACCTTGAAAATTAAAAAATATCTATAAACTGAACATAAAATGACTACATATCGTAAGACAGAACAAATAACTATTTTATTTTGGTATTTCTAAAATGGCCATCATATTTGAAAGACAAAAAAGTGATTACTCGTTTCGTTCTATGCTGGGTGATTATCATGCATTAAATTTATATAAGAAAATGATTCTCCCTCTCTTAGGTCTAAAATATTTTATTTATTAAAAGAAAAAAAATCCAAGTTTTTCCAGTATATTCATGTTTAAATCGAATAAAAAAAAAATAGAATCTCATGTTCATTTTGTTTGCCGACAACATTTGTAGTCTTGTTTCCCATATAGTAGGAAATTCAAAAACAAGACTCTGATTCTTATTGGTATGACGTCTGAAATGGCTCTACTATTTTGCTTGCTTTTTAAATTCTAGCTTGTTAGGTTATAAATCTGATAGTCAACCAAGTCTCAGACAATTGTAAAGGAACGAGTATATTTATGTATATTTATCTCAGAGTGACGCATTACCACTGCTGAGAGTTTGTAATTTAGTATTTCTGTGTGTTCTCCTAGTTATTTCTTTTGTGTAATCTTCCTGTCTGTACTCTGCTTTTTAATGTTTGTCCCTTACAAATTGTAAATAAACTAAATGTTATGTTAAGCTGTTTCTATTTTTTTCTGACATCCGGTATCTATTTGCTTTCTCACAAAAACAAAATGTGACACAAGGTCGTTTTTAATGTGGGAGAAAACCAGCTCCTCCTAAAGAAGAACATCATATTTATTAATAAAAAAAAAAAAAAAAAAGCCGCATAAACATAATTGCCATGTGCATGGAGAATACTTATTCGCCCACACATATGCAGCTAAACTGATGAGGTTAATAGTAAATATTCAAATTTTAACATATTCATCTGCTTCTAAAACAAGTATAAAAGAGATTAGGTTTAGCATTAACTTCAGAGGAATAAAAACAAATGATGTGAAACATTATTTCAGAACAGCTTATAGCTTTAAGTAATTTTACCTGATTTTTTTTTTTTTTTCCACTAACAATTTAGTTTGCAATTGAACCTGTACATGATGCTCAAGACAGATAAAAACATAAATTTTCTTCTCTGACAGGCAGATTTATTTTTACTTCACTGGCAAGAAAGAGCAGGTGGCCATTTAGTCAGTCCCCCTTATGGCCACCTGAAAAAAATGTATGCTCTACGGAATTTATAATGCAATCAATTTGTACTGAGTATGAGTTTAAATTACATTTGGTGATGAGACCCCAGTTGAAAAGTGTGAAGTCACTCCTTAATTTTGACATTATTTTCAGGTCCACTTTGGTCTAGAATGATAACTTTTCAATGTCAGACTCTCATCTATGGATTAAAAAGAGCCAGTACTGAATATGACATCTGTTTGTATATGCATAAATTTACATCATGAATAAATATTTGAAGATATTAAGAACTTGGAGCAGAACCATTTTTTATTAAAATTATTAGATAAAAGGTTTTGATATGCTGTAAAAAAAATTTTTTAAAAACACGATTAGTGATGAAGGTTTGTAGAATTAATGAATTAATATCATAAATGTTTATTAACATTGTATTATTTGGATTTTTCAGACTACTGTTCTCATCTTAAGTGCCATTTTCACAATGTTTCAGTCTATGTAACCTTCCACCTTCTTCAGGTGTATCTTATTGAACTCTGGAATTTGGATGGAATTTTGAACGGAACTTTTTATTTACTTCAGCATGCTCTCTTTCCATCAGCGATGACTGGATAGAGGTCCTAAGTAATTTTACAATTTTATTTTTCGGTCACCCACACTTAAACATTCAACCTTTAGGAGAATATCATTTTTACAATTGATTTTTCCAAGTACTCCAACCACAGTGCCACGGGTCCTTGTGGAAACGTAATATTGTTTGATCAGTTCATTCATAAGAAAACCACAAGATGGCGACCTTGAGTCACATGTTTGAATCCAAAATCAAGCCATTTGCAGAGTTGCAAAGGAATATCGTATTTATTTACTCACTAGAAGTTTTCACATGTGTCATTATCAGTGATTGCTCACTGGCAATAACAAATGACATTCCTTGAAGACTGAGTGACAAGTCTCCCCAGATTTCCAATACTCTTTAGATACTTGTTGTAAGTCTTTTTGCATTCTTGCAACAGCCTTTTACCATTGATTTCTCACTGACAATGGCTATTGACTTTCTATGGAATTTTAGTGGCAATAAACTTCTCCAAGATTCCACTATACTTTGTACCATTCAGTGGAGATCTGGATGGTACTCTCACTTCTTTATCTTTCCATCCTCGTTGACCCTTCACAACTATTTTATTTCATACCAGCAGCGGTTGATGCTATCACTTTATTATTTTTTTCATTAATTGTGTCTGTCATAGGAAAGAATTGTCATGAGAATTTATTTAAGGGGAGATAGAAAATTATAAAGATGTAAGAAAGAAGTGAAAAAAATATGACCAGACATTCATCTCTAGTTCTAGTCTCAAGTGTTTCTTCCTAACTCAACTCAACGTTATAATTTAAGAGGAGTAGAAAGTGAATCTTGGGTTTACTTTTGGATCAGCATTAAATAACCCCCCCCCCAAAAAAAAAAGGTTGATATGCCATAAAACCCAACCTAACCTAACTTACTTTTGGCAGCCTCGGAACTCTCACTTTTGTTCTTTAGTTCTCATATTGCGTAAACAATGTTTCTGACAAAGAAGGAAGAATTGCCATTTTCTCCGTCAGAATCTATTCCATCAAACACTTATCATTGGCAAGCAAGTTTTTGACCTTAAAGTAGTTTTTTAAGCTCCTTACATCAAGTGGCTTCATGCCTTATCTTGAACAGTTTCCATTAAAAAAAAAAGTCCTCAGTTTTACCTTGTTGTGATACTTCCATATGACACATCTATTATCCAACAGACACAGGGATAGAAGAATTAAAAATAACTGCCGGCTTCCAACCCGGATGCCTTTTTGGAATTTTCCGCCACATTCTCTCTGTCGAGGCATCTGTTTGTTCATGATCACCACAAGAACTACAACTGCTCGTAAAAGATAGGAAGTTTTTAGTGATGTTTAACTTATCTAGATATACCATGTTCTGTCTATGCCCAAGTACATTAGCAGGGTAACCTCATGAAGTGTGTGATTGTTCACCATACACAAATGGGCATTCATTATGGAGAGGCTAACTACATTCTGTAGCTGCACAAGAGTACTTTCAGATGCATTATATACTGTGATGTACATGGGGACCAGTAAAATGTGCCACAGAAGGACATCTTGGAAAGGTATTACTCCTCTGCGTAAACCCTCATAACTAACCAAATTTTCAACCTTCATAGCACTTTCAAGGAGCGTGTGGCTCATCAGCAGGTGACTTCATTGATTTTGTAGCTGCCTTCAATTCCATTTACAGGTTCCGTTTGGTGCATCATGCAGGCAGATGTTCTTGCAAAGCTTCATCTTATTCAATGCTATTCTAGGTAGACAAGTGTTTGAGTACATGTATGTGGTGCAAGTTGGGAACCTTTGAGATGAAGATTAACATTCGTCAGGGATGCGCACTCTCCTCAACTCTCTTCAATTTTACTATTACTACATCCTTAATCACCTATCCAGGACGATTAGAAAGTGGCAGTTGGATCAGAAGTGTCAGATTTTGCTTATATCTATGACATTAGATTGCTGGAGTCGATCTAAGATGAGGTACAGATTGTGCTAAAAAGACTGAACTTTGTGTGGGTATACGCATCAACACATCAAAAACTAAGGTTCTCTCTTCTTCGGTCTCTTCAGAAGATATGGTGTCATTTGTATACCGTTATTCCATCTGGGTGCAACATTGACTGTTGAATTGAGATTACTATATCCGTTTTATACTCTTCCAGTAGTCATTTCGAAGACATAGAGAGATTTCAATAAAGATAAAGAGGCCCATTTACCAATTTGTTGCCAAGTGTATCATTCTTTCACAGTGACTACTTCCACCATACCTTGCATAGCTGGCAGGCTGACTGTGTCCCAACTGCTATTTTCCACAAGCATCTCAATCTTAAGTCACTGCTATATGTTCTATTGCAGCAACATTTTTGATGGTATGCATATATGGTCCATTACCTGGAGGAAAAGCTAATTTACGATGTAATCCTTCCTACCTCACTTTCTCTAGCTGGCGTAAGTGTGTTGGTGTCCAGCTGAGGATCTGGACAACAACCGTCAAGAAGGACTTGACTGAATTTTTAGGTTCACAAGTGGTTGGCCTTTGACGGCACCATGAGTGACTAACCATTTTGTGCGACCTTGTTCAGGACTGCCATGCGTGGGTTGCTTTGATTTAAGATGTAGTACATGCCAAGGAAAAAGCCGACTAAACCTTTTGTGAATCCCATTGCAACAACAATATTATTATGCAAGATTTCTTGATCAGGGTATGTCTTTTTAACATGGAAAAAAACAAATTCTCATCAAAACCACTTAATAATGACAGATGAAACTAATTATATCCTTTCACTAGATTTTCATAGTATACTGAAAACTGAGACATTCGTGTTGCCAATATACATCAAGCAGTAAGTGTAATGTTTGAAATGCACATCAATCTTTATTACTAACTATAAATATCTCTGAAAGATACAGATGCTGCTGAAATATAGTTAATTATTGTTCTAGTCCTAAAAATAGGACCATGGGAATTATTGGGTTAATGCCTACACACGGTGTGGCTTTTATGCTTGTATATCTGGAAATTAATAGTTATGAAGTTTTCATTGTTTTCATTTGTTTTTATTATCTTTCATATTTTGTAGACATGAAGACCTCAAAACTATGTTGGATGGGAACAAAGATAACTTGAAGCTGGAGGCGATGAAACGAATAATTGGGGTAAGTAATTGATTGCATTTTGGGGGAGAGGAGGTCAAACAGTGGGTAATGCAATACTACTAGTAGAATCGGCAAGCTACGTTCAATTTCTGTGTTCTCATGGGTTATGCTGTTACTCTTGCCACAACCTTTGCTTTATTAATATTAGTTTCACTATTATTACTACAGTTGTCACAATATCAGTCTTGTGGCTTCCGTGGGGATGTGACACAAGAATTGTGACTTCTACAGATCACACCACACAGTGGGCTAAAGGGTAGAAATAGGCCAAAATCCAAAGTTTTCAAGCAGCCTTTGGATCAGTTTATTTTTAGAGAGTATAAAATTTGATCAAATGCTATAAAAATGAGATCTTTACCTTAAGTATTTCTCAAGTTATGGCATTTTTAATTTGGCAGACGTGACAAAAAATTTTGGATTTTAATTTTTTATCTTAAAATTTTTTGTTAGATCACCATATTTTGAAAATTGGAACAATAAAGTCCCAAATGTGTTACAAGGTCACTTTAAACTTACATATGGACCACTAGACAATCATAGTTGGTGTCCATATCACTTTCATACTGCAGTTTTTGAGTATTTTTTTGAAAAAAGTACTGTTTTTGAATAAATTCACACCAAAAATGTACAAAATCTAGTCATTTTTTCAGGATTTCATCTTCCAAGAAAAAAAGGCCAAAAACCGGGGTCTGGCACATACTAAACCATATATGATCCAGAAAGCACTTTTAAAGCACTATATGATCAGTTTAAAATACTTTTGTGCCAGTTCCCTGTTTAGAAAATATATTGAGATTAAAAACATGAGTATTTTCAAATTTTAGTGATTTGTTCACCAATTTCATTTTTCGAGAATATTCATACATATCGACAAAGCTCAGTGTTATGCTTGATCACCTGTTTTTATTTCTTTATTTTTTTCTTTTTTTTTTTTTTTTTCTTTTGCAAATGGTAAACTAGCAGTTAGGCACCCTCTAGAACCTTTTTCCTTTCAAAATCAGCTATAAATGACTTCAGAAATACTAAAAAGTTATGACTCTTGCTGGATTTTGGGTAAAAAAAAAGTTTAAGAAATCAAGTTACAGCTGCAAAAAATTATGGATAAACATCTAATCCCTGATGATTGCGTTTGCAATACACTGGTTAACTGTATATAAATTTAACAAGTCCCCTAACTTAAACATTGGCCTAAAACACAAATACAATAAATCTCTATGCAGAGTATTGCCCTCTATTCACATAACTAGAGAAACATGTTTGAACATTTGAAATACATCCAGACATAAAGATAGGATGATAAAAAACAAACATTCATGTACAGTGTTATTACAAATAAAAAAACTGAACAAGGTCTTATAAATCCATGTTTTTATTCAAGTAGAGACTGAAAAAGTGCTTCTTCTAGAGCAAGAGGTCCTTCTTTGATATGGCGCTCTGGACAATAGCGTGTTGAATGTCTTCTCACTTGACACTCTTTGCAGTAGGCCTTTCCTTTTGCTCTCTCGAAATTAACAATTGGATCAGATTCTAGCGATAATATGTTGAGGGTATCCTCAAGGTTACTCTGCTGACTGATTTTCCTTGAGAGTTTGGTTCAAATACCACGGAGAATCTTGATTCGTCTAGGGATCCCAAACCAAAGCCCTCGTTCAACATCATCAGCTCCCAGGAATGTGCGAAAACTTTATGAAGTGATGGTGTGATGCTAATCCAAGGACTAAGTAAATTGCTATTAATCTCTTTTGGAAACTCACTCAAGAGAAAAATATTCAGATCAATACAAAACTGCTTGTATGCCTCAATCTTGATCCTTTCTTTGAGCTCATGATCCGCAAAATTACTTACAATTTCATGCCAAACTCCAACATCCGATGTTGGTAGTGATCAGGCAAAGTTGATATACTGGAATGAGTAGTGCTACAATGCAACAATCTTCTATTATCTGTATTACCAGTAGTTGTGTTGCCACTCTGCCCAGTTGAATCAGCAAAGTCTCATCAAATTCCTCCCAAATTTAGAAGAAGCAACTGTTGCAGTTCCTCTTTCGACCTTTTGAGGAACAGATTGCTGTTTGCCTTAGCCTCAGTTAGTTGTAATGTTAGTGCGAATTTCGTAGTCATTCCTCTGCTTATGAATTGTGCCATCATTGGACTTGAATTCATTGAAAATATTGTGAAGATTTTCAACACTTCTCGTAATTTCAATCCCTGACTGAATGAGCAGTTGGTCAAAGAGATCAGTTTTTGTGAACTCGCACAGGTCGCAGTATGCACCACCAAGCCCCAGGTATAAATTGGATGCCTTGCAATCCATCATGTAGGATGCACATGTCGCCTTGACTTTGATCTGTTTTTACTTCACATTCAAAATCCATCATCCTTTGCTGTTCCAATATCCTCATTGAATATCTCTTGAGACTGCAAGGAAATGAAGTTTCCTTACCAGTCTGAATCATCAAAGCACGTTGTGTCTTGGGTGTATTTGGCATACTTTGTGTCCAAACTGCAACTCCATTGTCGCGCTTGAGCTCCAACGGACAAAACATTGAAAGAATCAGGTTGTTAGTCTGTTTATTCTTCTTCTGTTTGAAAATTGCATGACCTCCACTACCGTCAAACCCAAACTTGTACTTCATGTTGAGTGTATCAATGCCGTTAAGATCTACTTCTGTCAAATTTTCCAAGATGCGATTTGCAGTGAGGCTCAAAGCAGGTAGAAGTTTGAAGTGCACACCAACATGAGGTTGTGGGAGGTTGGTTATAGCAGGAGTGATTTCATACTAGACTTGACGCAGATGTTTCCATGCTGGGAGAATGTTGAAACCTCCAGACTTCAAAACACGTTTGAGGTTAGTGTATGTCTCTCTACCGAGGCGACAATCTGTGTAAACTGCAAGAGTTGTTTCTAGAGTTTTTTACTGCTTGTATCATTGTCCCACAAATCCTTACCCAAATTCTTAATGTCCTTTTTATCAGTACATCTAGTCAACAGCAACCCCAAAACTCTAGATTCAGTGACATCTTCCTCTTTTGTTAATGCTTGCACTTGCTTCCACAGATCATCAGTTCGAGTTTTCAGCTGTTTCCTGCTTCCAAGCTCATCTAATGACTTCCTCTTACTGCTCTTCCCCTGATCCTCATATGATGGAATTGACAATAGTCTCCTCTTTCGCGAAACCAGCAAGTTCTTTCCAATCTACCTTAATGTGTTTATCGTGGAATTGACGTTTCTTCCTTGTATGATAGTTCTTTAAACATGGTTTCAGTAAATCTCGTTGAGCAGCAGTCAACTCAACATTGTATGATAACTGGAAGAGTTCAACAAGTCTCTTTAGATCAGTCTTGGCTTTAGATTTTTGGTCTTCCTCAATCAATATCTTGAATACATCCAATTCAGTAACAGACACGGCCATCTTTCATAATTTCTACACTGAAATGAAAAATGACACAATATGTTACGCAAGTGAACTTAATGAAATACACACACTTTATCTGGATTATAAATTTGCTTTCTCTCGAGTGCCACCAAACTTTCTATTTATATGTCAATGTAAATATCCTAATTGAGAGCTTATCCAGATAAATGTGCAGTGGAATTTCCATAGAGATGGCATATCACCATGGAATTACATCTTTAAGCATCTTATGGAACTCCATAGATAATGACAATCTTAGCCCGAAAAGCTAGAAATGCTGAGAGTGCATAAGCGATAATCAAATCGCCCCCTCCCCCAGGCCGGCCCACTCTCCTAATTCTGTGACTCCAATTGGTAATGCTGAAACAAAAGCATTATGATAAAAAAAACTTTCCAACCACATGCAGGTTTTTTACCTCAAAAATACACTAAACACAAAACAAGCAAGCACACCGCTTGCAAATCCCAAACAAATTTAGAATGTTTATCAATGTGGCGGGAAAAAAGTTCTAGTAAATTACTGAGTAAAGAACACCCAATCGGATTGCAAAATGGCTGCACAATGGGGTGTGCTGGCTGGTCATCAAGTGGTGCTGCTATCATAAAATTATGTAATTATGTGTACATTCTTCAGAAAAAAAAATGAAAATTATCGGCATGTCAATCTTAGGCGTGGGGTCATTAAAATAGCTATTTTTTTTTATTTCTGTTGTTCTATGCTTGAAATAGACCTCAAAAATGGATTCCTTGTCAAATTTTACTATAATAATAACTGTTCCTAGTCAATTTATATTTGTATTTAATGAATCGAAAGCGAATTTCCCCAAAATCGGTTGTTTAGCCCACTGTGCACCAGTATATCCCAAACTCTGCTGGTCTGATTTTAATATGGAATGACCACCCCAGAGGGCTGCTAAAGTCCGAAAATATTGCCTGGAAGTAGCATCAAGTTTCTTGACTGTTATTTGTACAATGTATGCACTATAATTGCACACTGTTTCTTTTTTTTATTTCAAGGTTTTTGCAATGTAGAATCCATTAATACAAATCTAGTGCACTAACCATTGGTCTCTTTCTTTTGAACTGGTTGCAGAAAAAGAGTCTATAGCCTGATAGGTCCAATACTGTCCAGTTCCGACCCTTGTCCCATCATCGTGATGCTGCATCCCTGTGCTTGTTTTATGTGCTCTGCACTTCTACTTTTGACTAACATGATTAGCAGCAAAACCCCACCCCTTCACTGTAGAGGTTCCCAGATGCTGAAAAACTTTTTACTTTAAAAAGTTTCTTTCTTTGAACTGCCTGAATTCCTGCTCTGCTCTCCTGATTATACCAATATGCAGAAATGTAAATGTAATGTGAACAAACATTTTGTTGCACAACTCCCAACATAGGATGCCCCTATAAGTCTGAATCATTATGCCTCTGTGGCTTTGTTTGGGGTGAATAAAGGTAAAAGAAGCAACAACAAAAAAGGTCACATATTTAACCAACAAGCCCCCCCCCCAACCTTTTCTTAATTTGGATTACTAATGAAAATAATCTTTTTATTTGAATTTTTATGATGTTGCCTTTTTTTTTTAATTTTTATTTAGATGGTTGCCAAGGGAAAAGATGCATCTGACCTGTTTCCAGCAGTTGTCAAAAATGTTGTTTCTAAAAATTTAGAGGTAAGTTATCTCTACTCTAAATTCTTTATTTTCACTCATAAATTTATTTTTCAAAACAGGCTATTTCGTCATCTTATACAGTTTAACATCCATTTTACATGGTGGTATGTGTTGGACAGCTTGAGAAATTGATTTCCAAACTAACCTATCTAACTAACTAGCCCAAGTCTTTATTTATCCCTATTTCATTCAAATTCATTTTTATCACTACTTATGTTTTCTGTGCTCTTCCCCTGTGAATTAAACTTGCTACCTTAACTGTTCTGCATCTACTAATCAAAGAACTCTCATCCACTCTTTCAATGTGGCCATACTACCAAAGTCTCCTGTATCTCTCTATATTGTCCAGATTTAATTTTCCTAAGATCATCAGAACTAGGCTTCTCTTTAACTTTTATTACACACCCATTGTATCATTCTCATATCATATCTCTTCATGTAATGCATATTCTCCTTCAACTCTCACTAGCCATGTGTATTGACCAAATCAGTTTGGGAAGGTGGTTCTTCTAAAAGAAAGAAAACTTTGATTTCAAATTTCCACTCCCTTATGGCCATACTTATTCATAAAAACAACTTTGAGAATGAACCCTGATTTAAAAAAAAAAAAAAAAAAAAAAAAAAAAAAACACAGTCTAAAGCAGTTCAATGCTGTATGCAACAACGTTCCAGTTCGGGCTTATCAGTGTAGGAGAGGAGAGAGAAAAGTGAAATCTATTGCAAATATTTTTATACCCAGTTGATGAGAAAAAAGTGAAAGGAGAAAAATGGAATTATGGTTGGCATTGAAAAAAAATATATTTTGGAGAAAATGGATGCATAGGCTGAGAATTTTTTTTAACCATTGTCTATCTTAATGTTTTCTTGAATTATATTTTTAGTTAAAGTTGGTTTAATGTGATAAAAAATATTCATTGTTTAATAATGCAGTAAAATTGAAAAATGATGGAAGATTCAGTGAGTTGTTCAGTAGGTTTTATTGTATATGGTTTAAGTGAAATTGAATGTGTGGAAGAAAAGGGTATTTTGATGATTGTTTTTGTAAATGGCTTTTTTGTGCTTTTTTTCTTATCTAAGTTTGATTGCATTTCATACTTTTCTTTTTTTAATTTTTATGAATGCTAACATTAGTTGTGGGTTCAGTGTTTGCACCCTTTTCTCTCATATGACTATTTCCTTTACTGGGTTTGTAAATAGAAGGAAGAAGAGATATTTCACAGCGTGGGTAGCCAAATTCAAATACTGTAATTTTATTCATGTTTTTTTCAGTCTGCCACTTTAGATTTTAAGCATGCTTACTATCAATCTGAAAAGAAATGCCTTGAAAGAAATGGTAACATTTGTTATTGTTGTTAACATTGTTAATTATTGTTGTTAACTATTGTCCTCTGGAAAACCAAAACGGTGAAGCATGGTTGTTTGGAAATCAGTTATCAACAAGTGTCCCCATCTATTTCAATATCTCAAAGAAAAAGTGAGAGAATGCGAAAATTACTTTACCCTCTTCCGGCTCTAGTGTCTCTACCCATACTCGGTCATGGGAAGAGCAGATAACTAGTCCTCCTGAATTGTATTTTTAATATCGCCTATACTGATTAAATGAAGTTTGAAATTTCATACAGATTCTCAAGTTTGACAAGACGTACCTGAGGAAGGTCTGAAGTTACATTTGCTGAAACGTGAAAAGAAGATTCAAGATGAGAATCATATTTATTTATTTATTTGGAGACTGTTATCCTACCCAATGCCGACCAGAGGTTTAGTTGGCCAAAACGTAGTGAGACAACGGCAACTATGGAAGGCAGTAATTATTGGGGATATAGTTACATGATTCAGCATTCCTATCACGTCATGAATAATCACCTGAAGAAGGCCAGAGGTTGAGTTGGTCGAAAACATGGTGAAACAACTATGAAAATGAGAATAAATTTATAAATAAATAAATACACAAATTACTCATCTCAAAGGATTCTAATAATAATAATAATATGAGAACAATACAAGTAATACAAATAAAGAAAAGTTTATAAATAAATAAATACACAAATTACTCATCTCAAAGGATTCTAATAATAATATATGAGAACAATACAAGTAATACAAATAAAGAAAATTATTCATCATCTGAAACATTTTTTAAATAATTGTATAGAAATGCAAAGGTTAGAAATGAGACTTTTCTATCTAAAAATCACAAAATAGCCAAAGAAGACCCTATGTATGTTAAAATTCAGAATAGTCTGTTTCTAAAATTACATCAAACTCGGAATTACATTAGAAGCTGTCCAGAAAGATGGATTATTTATTTTTTGTGAGTATACAATATATTTATATTAACAATAATTGTAAAAACCTTTTCTCTGAAATACATTTTATTCAGTTGATATGTCATTTTAGTAAAATTTATAGCTTCAAATGTACAAAAGCCAAGAGAAAGACAGGTATTAACTTGGATAAAACATTGGCATATAAAGTAAAATAAAAGGGAGCTAAAGGAAAAAAAGAAATTCATATAGAGGTCATTTTTTTTTACGCATGAAGTTTTTTTTCCTGTAAACATGTATAGGTGTCCAAAAAGTCACTGAAGGGTTTTGAGCTCAAATAGATTCTTTATTTTTAAGGATATCTTTCTGTAATTTTAACACAATCTAAGACATTGGAAAATTTAAAAAAAAAAAACAAAAAAACAATGCAAAATTCAAATAATCTTTATTTATGAAAAATAATGTCTTTTAAATGTTGCCCATTTTCAGCCTTGCATATTTGTGCTCTTTCCAAAACATTCATGACGGATTGCAGAATCTCTGGATGTGATTTAACTCCTTTATTAGCTGGCGGACCTCAAAACATTAAACTCCCCAAACCCTGCAAGAATTGAAGAAAAACATCAGGAATGAAATAAGAATTAAATCGCAATCCAGAGATTTTGCAATCTGTCATGAATAATGTTTTGGAAAGAGCACAAGCTGAAAATGGGCAACATCTAAGACATTATTTTCATAAATAAAGATTGTTTGAATTTCGCATTTTTTAAAAAAATTTCCCAATGTCTTAGATTGTGTTAAAATTACAGAAAGGTATCATTAAAAATAATCTATTTAAGCTCAAAACCCTTCAGTAACTTTTTTGGGCACCCTGTAGAATACGTGAAGGGTTGCCAATTGCCTCTTTATCTTTTGCCGCACCCTTGTTAATCTAAGATGAAGTTTTCAAGAAACAATACATTTTTGTATAGTTCACATGTTTATTAGTTTTCCAAATTCAAAACTGGTACTATCAGATTGAGC
This sequence comes from Euprymna scolopes, assembly GCF_053919585.1. NCBI lineage: Eukaryota > Metazoa > Mollusca > Cephalopoda > Sepiida > Sepiolidae > Euprymna > Euprymna scolopes. Next base: position 45,542,031 of record NC_136491.1, on the reverse strand, counting down.
AGAATGAGCTTCTTTACCTAAAATGCACCACTTATGTTTTTTTTTTCCTTACCTTTTGCAAAACTCAACCATGTTTTGCATAGTCAAAAACAAGTTTCCCCTACAAAACAACCAAACCAAACACCATGAATAAATATTTTAAGATATAAAAACTTGAAGCACAAAAACTTTTACTAAAATGATTGAATTGGCATTAAATAACCTAAAAAGGGTTGATATGCCATAAATCAATGCAACCCACTTCGATCACAAGTCATGATTAACAGATCCTTATGGATTCAAAAGAATCCTGGCAGTCAGTGGCAGAGGAACAAAAGACAAACTGATAGTCTCCATTATTCAATACATTCTTGAACTTTGACAACCTTTCACATGACAATGGCTAATTCTTCTATATCTGAATTTGTGTATATTATTTTTATCGGAGAAGGCCATTATTTTTTTATATCAGAAAATAATTGCTTTATTCTTGCATTATTTAAGGTTTTCTTTCTTCTTTTCTAGGTAAAAAAGCTTGTGTATGTCTATCTGACGCGGTATGCAGAAGAGCAACAGGATCTTGCTTTGCTTTCAATAAGTACATTCCAAAGGGCCCTGAAGGTAAGTTCTTACCTGCTTTCCTCTTGCTTTTGTTTTTCATGTTATCAGAATTATGGAGTCTCTAACCTCAAAAATCACCTTGGTATTCTTATATTTAAATAGATCCAACTTTGACTGAAAAAACATCTTTCAGGATTAATATTTTTATAATATAAGCTATCTACTTGGTTTTGAATGTGAGCCTCTTCAGAGATTTTTCAAGTTATGTGGTCGAGTGACAGAATACACAGAAAAAAATGGAAACTCTGCAAGGCACCTGTACATGATTTTCTTTACAGTGAAAATGAGTTTCCATAGCATGCAATCCACTTTTTCAATAGGGTATGTAAAATAGTACAGTGAATGAGATTATTGGTCCATATCAGACTCAAATTTTTAGTCAAAGTTTGTTACCTCTGAACTGATAACACTATTGGGACCATCATTAGAGAAAGAGATAGTTTTTTTTTTTTTTCTTTTTTTTTTTTTTTTTAAAGATAAATTGCCTTTACCATGACAGGAAGCCCCATCCACCCAATGTGTATGTGTGTGTGTGTGTGTGTGTGTGTGTGTGTGTGTGTGTGTGTGTGTATATATATATGATCATGCATAGATCATCATATAATGATTAGATCACTGTGAATGACGTTAAAAACATTTAAAAATAAAATATTTAAATTCAATGATATTTCTTATGGTTAATGGTAGCCGATTGGATATGGTCTCTGCTAATCGAGCCAGAGATGGCTTATGTTGCCGGGTTCAAATCTGTCGACTGGTGTTAATCGTGACACCCTGCACTGAAGATTCCCAAAAGGATGAAACACTAGTGTCTGTAGGAATTTAATTATTATAGTAAATAATTATATATATATATATATATATATATATATATATATATATATATATATATATATTAAAAAACATTATATATTGTTGCATTAAAAATTCCAGTTAGAAGTGCATGGATAAAATCAATACAATATGCCTTCTATGAAAATTTAAAAAATTGCCGAAAAATAAACGACACTCCTTGCCGTTGTTGTAGTAAAAATTAGGAAATTCCTTATGCAAATTTCGTTTTATTTGTTTGCAAAAAAAAATTAATTTTTGTTTTCTTCATTAAGACTTAAACATTGTGTTGCTCAGGTGATAGCTACATCCAAGCAGTCTGTTGAGGCTACAATATAAAATGACTTCCACTTTATAATTTCTACAGGACCCTAACCAACTAATTCGAGCCAGTGCCCTACGTGTGTTGTCCAGTATCCGTGTCCCTGTCATTGTTCCCATCATGATGTTGGCCATCAAAGAGGCAGTCATGGACATGTCACCTTACGTGCGCAAGACTGCAGCCCATGCCATTCCAAAACTCTACAGGTAAGACGATAGACATTTGTGCATTATGGTGTGTGTGTATATATATATATATATATATATATAATCAGAAGTACCCATCATTGACCACGTTTAAAAAGAGCCTTCAAAAACTGTTATTGTGGTAATGGGACAGGGGTTGGAACTAGGTTGACTCTAATTTATATAACAATGTAAATAACTTTTAAATTCTTTTAAATTAATATTTACTTTCTGCATACTTTTTGTATTTTCTATTCCTTTCACCTTATAGATGTACAGTCAGACAAACATACACACGAGCTTTATTAAATCGCTCTATGGTTGTACAAACAGACAGACCCTGGTATTGCTCGGATCATCTTTTGGAGGGAGGGGAAGAGGCATTGTTAGATATACACCACCCTGTCTCAAATGGACATGAGGGGACATTAGTTCTCAGTTATAAATGGACCCTTGGAGCCCCTACCCCCGCCCACGTTGGTAAGGGTGAGCAGTGTAACCTGTCAAAATCTCCCCTCACTCCATGGTGGGTTATCTTGCCATATTTGATAGCTCTATATGAAACGGTGTGAGCGTGCAGAGGGTTCCCCCTTATAAGTGACTTCCCCACCTGGGACTCTACTTTTACCTTTTAATAGAATGTTTGCTGTAAGGTGATAGTTATATTTCTACAGAAAAGATGAATAATGCAAGTTTTGCTAGTGAGGCAAAGAAAGAAAATATAGAATGAGTTCCAAGTACAAAACTGTACATTATTCGGTTATCCTCTTTAGCATAGGCTTCATCCACTGTTCCCTGATCGATACTTTGGCAATCAGATCTAGAATGCATCAACTTATTAACCATTTTTATCCTTCTCTCTTTTGCTCACATTATTTAAGAATCAATGAACAACTTTACTTATCTGTCTTGGATGCTTTATAGTCTCCTTGCTGTGTCATCACCATAGTCACCAGAAACAAAACAGTGGAAAATAAAAGGAGCAGATGGTTACAGCTAGACTTTTTTTTTTTTTTCTACTCTTTAACAATACATAAACAACTAGACTTTTTTTTTTTTTTTTTTTTTTACACCCTAAACCAGGTATATTGTCACTGGGATGTAAGGAGCTACTATTAGGAACCATTCCTACAGAGGCATTTTAAGTAGGGAGTTGAGCAGTAAGATGTTTGTTCACATTACATTTAAATTTCTGTATGTTAGTACAGTCAGGGAAACAGGGAGACAATTTCAAAGTCTAGCAGTTAGAAGGAAGAAACTATTACACTAGAAAGTGTTTTAGCATCTGGAAACGTTTACAGTGAAGGGGTGAAATTTTGCTACTTAGGTTAGTCGAGAGGGCACAAGTGCTATGATTTTGTTGAGGCACATTCTATTAAAGTACTTGGTAAAACAAGCATATGTCATTGTGGTAATGGGACAGGGGTTGGAACTAGGTTGACAATGCGGTACCTATTGTACAGGGTTGACAAAAGTCATCCCTGTCTAATAGGGAGAGACTAGTGGTAGATGTATCTGCCCAGATGTAGCAAAAATACTCCATGCATGGGTAGAGATATAGGATATGATCAGGTGTGAGTATGTTTTCTAGCACGGTAGAGGGAACCCACTTTCTTTACAGCAGCTTTGGCAATGTCTTCTATGTAGTTCCAATTAATATCGCCTGTGAATGTTAAGCGAAGCAATTTGAATCATGAACTCTATGTATGTCTTTTAGTCTTTCTGTGTTATCACTATAGTTACTAACACATATGGAGTAGCCTATGCTTTCTACAATCGACTAGTAGGCTTGAGCTGAACAGTGGCTCTTACTGGCCTATTGAGTGGCTCATAGGCTGTGTAACATTGTTTCCTTCTGAAGACAAATTCTGCTCTATAAACGTTTCACTGAAAGTCATGGTAGGATTTGGGTCCCTTTCCTAAAAAAATCTTGGAGAAAATAGTTTGAAATGTGCCTACCAGAGAGGAAGTCGACTTAATCTGAGCAGAGTGAATGCCACTACAGGTACAGTAAGAATTGCGCATGTACTGGATGTCTCAAATCTCAGATAAAATTTTTTTTTTTCATCATTCATTTTGATGTCGCTAATGTGGGTTGCTTTTTTTATTTTGTATAATTATATTTTTATGTTTGCATGTACTTTAATCATAGAAGTGTGACCATCTGCCTGTGTGTTTACTCACTGCACTGCCATAATCGTTTTATCTGTTGTGCTCGACTAAAGTTGTCCATTGATCCAGTCAGTATTGCAACAAAGACTCCACATCCCAAGCAAAACGACACAAATCCAATTTATAAACAATAATAATGTTCATTATTTTGGATAAGTGTCTTTGCAAAGAATGAATGGCTGACTTGCAGAAATGAGATGCTTTCCTTTCTATCCTGGCCAACTGAAAAACACAAGTCCAACTAAATACAAGAGATCCTCTTTTCCAGAATCACTGAAAGGCAACTGCCTGGAATCTCTTCAGAAAATAAACTGCTCCTCAAACATTCAACTCCCACTCTTCTGCCAGGATAGAGGTGGTGGCTGTTCTTATCTCTTGTTCTATTCTCCTGGGATCTCTTCATCCTTGGCTGGTTCTAACCCTTTGTTTATTGTCACTGTTTGCTTGCACTGGGGCTGACTGCTCCTGATATCCACTGACGACTGTCTAAGGCTCTCTATTCAAAGAGGTTTTAATCTGGAATTTTTCCTCACAAAGATCAATCTCAGCATGACTTTATGAAATGAAGCACTTAGTTTCTCAAATAAAAAAAATATCTCTTGAGTGATCTGACTCTGGCCAGAGATATTTTCAGCTCTCTACACCCTCCTTTTCCTTTGGCCAAGCATCTAACAACTGCACCGTCCACTATTCACATGCACTAGCAAAACATGCTGCATGTTTACATAAGTAAATCTGTCGATTGCTGTGTGATTAGGCTGCTTATCACACTGTGGCACAATACATATTTTAAACAATTCCCTGCACATAGACAATTATTTTGCCTAAAGTTGAAGGAAATATGGGCTTCATAACTTTACAGTACAATGCTTTAATATAATTGGTATTCATATATCTTGTACCTTGTTGGCAAGGTTGAATATATCAAAGCTTGATTCACTTCTGACAATCGGTCAACTACGTTAGTTTGGCCACGTTGAGAGGAGCAACTCTTGAATGAGAAAATGCAAAGACCATGAGATGGAATGCTGAAAGAAAGTTGGACAACCTAAGAAAATTTGAATGCAAATTACTGCTAGGTATGTTAGACAGTGGAATTTGAATTGCATTAATCCTCAAGACTGCCAAGCTTGCGGGCTTTCAAAAAATGTCAGATTCTTGATCAAGGAAAATAAGTTGATACAATAGATTTTTTTTTTTTTTTTTTTTTTTTACACAGGCATCACCACATTATCAAGGCCAAGAGGCCCATTCAAGGATAAGGGTTAAAGATTGTACAGTAGAAATTGGACAATATAGTAACCGTTAGTAATGGAGATTCCGTAAATTTGTTAACTTATATGGAATGGCTCATCAAGAACTTGTTTACATTAGACTTGAAGACAACCATATTGTAGTCAGCAGGAAAACGGAAGACATTTCCACAGGTGTGCAGTTCTAAGAAAGAAGCTTTGTTCATGGAATCTACGTTTGGGTTTAGGTACAGATAAAGAGTGGGGGAATTATTGATAGTGTTTTCAGCTAGATGAGTGTTTCTTGTGAAAGTTTGGTGAGGGGGGACCATAGACTGAAGCTCAGTCGAACACTTTCCATGAAAATAACGATACATCAGAGACAAACTCGCAACATCTCTTCTGTGAGATAGAGGTTGCAGGGAAGAGAAAAGGACATCTCCTACGAGGCTACAAAGTCTATTTTGAACTCTATCAAGGCAGGAAAAGTCCTTTCTAGCAGCTCCTGCCCAGATGTGGCAACAGTACTCCATCCTTGGACGTACCTGGCTCTTATACAGATAGAGAATTGTATCAGCAGTGAGATATCTACTGGATCGATAGAAAGATCCCACCATTTTTCCAGCGGCCTTGGCAACAGATTTGATGTACGTGTTCCATTTAAGATCAGGAGTAACGATCAAACCCAGAAGCTTGTCAAAACTTGAGGCCTCCTGAAGACGAGAGCCGTTCATTTCAATTGATGCCAGATGTGGATCAGTGTTGATGATGTAAAGAGAGAAACTTTGTTTTAGATGCATTAAAAGTAACCAACCACTTCTTTCACCATTGTACCACATGCTCAATGCCAGAGGAGTGAGAATTGGAGAGAACTTGGTCGTTTACTGTCTTAGATGTGCTACCATAAATGGTAGTGTCATCAGCATAAATGTCTACAAATGATGTAAGGATGTGATTTGGAAGATCATTAATGTAGATCAGGAATAGAGTTGGGCCCAGGATGGACCCCTGAGGGACTCCAGCATTAATACTGTGAGCTTCTGATTTTTGCCCCTCAACTACTACTCTTATGAACCTATCAGAAAGAAATGATTTAATAATTGAGAAGACATTTCCAGCTATACCATAGCTAGAGATCTTGTGAAGTAAACCTTTATGCCATACCTTATCAAAAGCCTTTGATATGTCAAGAGCAATTGCCCTAGAAAGGTTGCCTCCGTCGAGAGATTTGCTAATCCTATGAGATATAATTGTAAGCACATCTGCTGTAGATCTAGCAGAACGGAAACCATATTGAGTGTCACTAAGAAGGTTATTTTTGTTGAGATGGTTGATTACTTCTGTATTTAACAGATTCCAGCAACTTGCTCATGACACACAGGAGACTTGTTGGCCTGTACTGAGAGGGGAATGAGCGATCACCTGAATTCTTAAATACAGGGCATACTGATGAAATTTTCCAGGGTGATGGGAAGCTATTCTCCTTAAGACAACGTTTAAACAGTTTTGTAAGTATGGGCACTAGTTCTGGTTGAAGTTTTTTGGGTACTATAACTGGAATACTGTCAGGGCCTGTTGCTTTACTGGAATCAAGGTTTTTGGTTAGCTTGGCAACATCACGTACAGATATACGTATATCACATAGTATGTTTTCTGATACAGGAGGAAATATTGGGGGTTGGTGGCCTTGGTCGCAAAGGGTAGAATTAGCTGCAAAGTTCTTGGCAAAGAGTTTGGCTTTGTCTGATGCTGACGAGATTACCTCAGGTCCATTATGATAGTTGGGATAGAGCACACACTTCTGTTCAGGATTCTGTTTGCTATTTGCCAAAACTGGTGGGAACCAAGTCGCTGCTCAGCTACTTTGGACTTAGTGGACTGAGCATACAACTCTCTTGCATTCTTTATTACTTTCTTACAATGGTTGCTGGCAGTCCTGAAAGCGGCTTTAGTTTCCATACATCTATTACGTTGGAAGCAGTGGAAAAAGTGATTTCTGTGCGCAATGGCAGAAGCACATTCTGGAGAGAATCATGGCTGGCTGTTAGGTTTTTGCTGCAACTTTTTTGAGGGTATGAAACGGTCTATACCTACAATTAGCCATTCCGTCAGGTCTGATACTATAGAGGACACATCCTTTTTAAACATGGAACGCAGAGGTAGATCTGATATAAATGTACGGAAGCTATCCCAGTCAGCCTTAGTGTATCGATATACTGTATGATAGAGAGGTACGTGTGGGGACTTATTACATTTCATTTTTATCTTTGTGATAATATTTAACCCAAGCATAATGTTAATCGGTGACAGTAAGTGGTAACAACATGAACTGAAACTCTGGATGTTCCAAGTTCAAATCCAATTCATTTCACAGAAACCCTTTCTTCAAACCAACATTTGTCTTTGTATGCAACCTCCTGAAGAGGTGATAAATGATACAATGTTAAGAATCACAAAGATTTTCTGGAAAATGCATCCAATGAAAGAATGACAAGTTTCTACTCCTTTCAAAACCCATTAGAGAATGTGCTAGCTGTACTAGTTTTGCTTGTGAAAGTTGAAGGAACAAGCAAGAACTTATTAATATATTATGATTACCTAAAAATGGATTTACTAACACAATACACAAACTTTTATTAACTGCGTGATGATATGGGATACAACCACAAAGATCTTCCAAACATATCCATACAAGTACAACCTGATAAGATAGATATTCTATCCAGAGTGCCCCTCTGCCATTTGTGTGTGTGAGAGAGGAGATGGTGCTAGATATTCCCTTCATTAAATACTGCCTAACTTTGTCCCCATGAAAAGGCAAGTAAATTGGGGGCATGTAAATACAGAGGATGATATGGTATGGTTGTATGTAGTATTAAACCTGTCTGTGTACGACTGGCAGTTTTAACAGTTAACTGTACCTACAGAAAAACAAGAGTTGAGCAAACAGTTAAAAAAAAAAAAAAAATGTTCAAATTTTTCTATGCTGATAAAATGAAAAGGCTTATTATTGATGGCGAGGATCATGGTTTAAACAATGAAAACTTTTTTCATATAAATTGTTTTATTTAAAAAATTCATCTTATTTATTGAATGTATACCATATTTAATTTTTTTTTTTTTATTATAGCTTGGATCCTGAACAAAAAGATCAACTCATTGAAGTAATAGAAAAACTATTAGCAGATAAAACTACTGTAAGTACATTTTATCAGTTATTTAATATTTTTTACTATTCATTGGCTTAATACGCTTTCAGTTTTCAAAGATATATATACTCCTGATCAAAAATTTAAGACCACTTGAAAATCTTCAAAAAGGACCCCCCCCTTTCTTTCTTTTTTTTTTTTTTTACAATATATTTTAAACTCCTCCCACTTAAGGTTGACAATACTACAACCTTGATGAACTCCTCAACCTTGATGAACCACCTCATGGTCTTTGCATTTTCTCATTCAAGAGTTGCTCCTCTCAACGTGGCCAAACTAATCTAATTGACTGATTGTCAGGAGTTCAACAAGCTTATTTTTTTAATGATATATTTTAAACTCCTCCCACTTAAGGTTACCAATACTACAGCCTAAAAGGTTATGGAAAAAAAACTACATTCCAAGCATTTAATTGTAGTATTGATAACTTCCAGTGGGATGAGTTTAAAATCTATCCTTAAAAAAAAAGGTTTTCTTCTTAAAGATTTACAAATGGTCTTAAATTTTTGGACAGGAGTGTGTGTATGTATAATTTAATTGTGGTTAATGATACAAACTGAAAATCTGGGTGTGCCAAGTTCAAATCCAGTTTGTTCTACAGAAACACTTTCATCTATCCGACGCTTGACCTTGCGTTTAACCTCCTAGAAAGGCGTAAAATAAATATTTTACATTAAATCCTATCACGATGAAGGAATGCTTGAGATTATAGATAGAGCATTAATATAAGACAAATAAAATGATGAAACTTTAAAAATCAACAGGCAAAGTACTTCTCTAAATTTGATTTTATCTGCATGGGAAGTACTATTTGTGGCAAGATGTTTCTATTTATAATTTGACTTTCTTGGACTTCTGGATTCAGATCTTACTGGAATTTGTGTCACTGTTTATAGATTTCTGACTTTTGATGCAAGCAACTAAATCATTGCTCATATATTTTGCCGCTGGACTATTTGAATTCATGTATTTCATTGCTCAACTTCTAACTACTATTTTTGAATCACTTTGAACATTTGTTTTTTTACCAAATTTTGAAACTTTTGACATATTCCTGATAAAAAAACGTTTTCTTTTAACAAATGGTAGAAATTTTTTAGAATTTTCAACGTTTTCAAAATTATGCAAATCTGTATGTTATATTTTGTGAGTCATTTCCTCTGAAGAGAAAAGCCTAATTTTTTAAACTCAATGAAATTAGGAAAAATATTCTTTGTTTCAACATTTGATGAACTAATAAATGTATATTTTATTTTTCATCATTTCAATTTGTCTGTTTGTCTCTCTCTTTCATATATATATATATATATATAGGTAACGAATTTGTTACCTGGAAAACAAAGAATCTCAACCCCCAGAAGTAAATTGACAGAAAAGGACTGGCACCTCTTGATTCTTTTTATATAAAAATGAAAAAAAAAACATTGAAATGAAAAAAAAAAAAACTTAAAAAATGAATACTTAATTTATGCAATCTTTTGTAAAGCAATATGTGATTTAGTTAACGTTACATCAATCCCATACAAATAATTAGTTTATTAGAAAGCTGTTGAGAACATGAATTTGGTGATTTAATCTTGGGAGGAAAAGTCCAACTTTTATAAAAAAAAAAAAAATAATAAAAAAAAAAGTATGTATATATATATATACTAGCATGGTGACCTGACGTTGCCAGGATTGAATGATAATCAATGAATGTTTCACATTCCCATATTTTTATTGTATTGAAATCGGTGAAATTGCCAATTATTCAATAAAATCGATGTATTGCCTGTTGGGAACCCATCGCAGTGTACCAGGAAGTTCATATGTCTCTCGATATGACTTATTTCACTATATAGTGTAGTCTACATTGCACTGTAGAGAAACTGCTATTGATTTTATAAAATTTATATATAATGGCTTGAATTAAAGTTTAAAATGTAAAAAGTCAAGTATCATACTCAAATTGTGCTCTAAACAGAAACATTCATTTCGAATGTGTCCCTGCCATATCAAAGAAACTACTGTTGATTTTTATATGTCGAGCCTTTTGGCTTGTGTGGTAATGAAACTTCCCAAATGCACTTGTGATGTTAGGCTGTGTAAGATGTTAACTTTGGTCCAAATCGCCTTCTTTAATTTGATTCTTTCGATTGATGATACGAAGACATTCCAATACAAAACCTAAGAACACTGCCAGGCATACAAAGTTTCTTTGTGTGAAATTTCATAAAAATTGGCCCAACCTTTTTTGAATCCATAGGGACGAATTCTGACACAAAGTTCCATTTATTTTTATATATATATATATATATATATATATATAAAATCTTATTTTCATGTACACTGGCTGGATAAGGTACTTGTTTTAGGAGCTCGCCTTCAAATGTATACGAACCTGTGGGATAGAGATGCACTTCTGATGATCAGATTTATCATGAAATTGTAGTAAAGTATCAAGTCCATTTTAAATATTTAGGTGCTTGTGCATTATAATTTGATATAAAAAAATGCATTTTAAGTAAAAACACTATTTCATAAATACCAGTTGATAATTTTTTTTTTTTTTTTTTTAACTAATTCTAGCAGATCTTCTACTCTATTATTTTGTGTAATTTTTGGAATTTTTACTAGTTTCCAAAAAGTTTAATTTATTTACATTTAATTTTTTGTCGATGTGTTAAAATTAGTAATTGAAAATAATTCAATGAAGCAGTATATGTATTTTAAAAATTGTTTTGCAATAAAATTGGTCAAACATTTTCAATCAATTTTATTGTGAAATAAATTTGTTGAACTCTAAATAACAATAATAGTGGCATGTAAAGATGATCTGCTCTGCTCCAGGCAAACCAGACCTTTTCATCAAAGATATAAGTTCTAGTACTGAGAAATATGAGAAAAGGATATACCTCTTTAATATGATTGGATTCCTTCTTCCCTCTGCATGACCTGCTCACACACAATATCCGAACAGTTAAGTTTTACAATAAAAGATAATTTATTGAAACGTTGGTTTATTACTGTTCTTTTGTTTGTGTCTTTCTCCCAGCTCGTGGCAGGCAGTGCTATTCAAGCTTTTGAAGAAGTCTGTCCCGAACGTATTGATCTAATTCATAAGAATTACCGCAAGCTGTGTAACCTGTTAGTTGATGTTGAGGAATGGGGGCAGGTTGTCATCATCAACATGCTTACACGATATTGTCGGACACAGTTTGTCAATCCAAATCAAGCAGTAAGTATTTGTTTTGTTTTGTTTTCAACAGATCTGTGTGTGTGTGTGTGTATATATTGTTAAAAGTGAGAATGTGAGTGTGAGGACAGCTCTCAACCTATATATTCAACAAATTTTTGATCTACAGACTTGAAATGTGGTATATAGCATATTGAGATATCTGGAAAACTTTTTAATCAATTTTCATCCAGAAAAAAGTGCTGCTAAATAGTAAAAATTGAAAAATTAGTACTTGGGATTCATTAGATTTTTATCTATTCGTCAACTATTTCATAATTGCATATGTGTGAATCGTTCACATGACAGCTTCCTTATGTTAAGAATAAGTAGGTCTGAAAACGCTTTTTAAAGATCGTTGCAAGCTGGCCTAATGGTGATTGTACTTGACTCGCTGTCTCTAGGTTTTAGTTTGGATATCAGCTCGAGTATTTTTATTTTATTTTTTTCACGAAGTGAACTGTTTAGAAAAAAACATAATCCTTGCATGCACATGTCTGTTTTTATACACAAATTAAAATATAATATGCATACTTTATGACCAAGCAACACTGGGCAGCCTGCTAGTGTGTGTGTGTGTGTGTGTATATATATATATATATATATATATAGTACAAACTTGGATACATTGCATATAAGTTTGTTGTACTGTGAGTGCCTGAGACACCGTCATGGAAAAAAACATCCATACGCTCACGTTTACATCCTAGTAAAGTTCCTCCATATCACCTAAGACGTAACAAGATAATTTGTCATTTGATCAAAGTCGTCAGCTCATCATCTGTTTGACCCAATGTAAATCTCAGTTGGGCTTTCCTTTCTTGCGGCTATGCCAATCTGCTGTAAGCTGAACTGTCTGTCATAACCTACCACTCTCCCTCTCAGCCACTCTCAATTGAGCACTTGAAAACTATCACAATCTGTCAGCACCCGTGACGGTCATGGACTAGCTCTTTCCAAGTTCACCATATCCCGAACACTGACTGACAAGGTACGGCGATTCAAGGCTACTTCCATTATGAATGCAAGTCATTTGTGGATCTAGCAATGAACCACACAGAGGTAAAGACCCAAAATCAGTTCAGCATCCTGTTTCACTATCTTTAGTCAAGTTTTGAGTTGATTACGGCAACATTTCTTTAAGTCTAGAGATGGTGCTGGATCGATAATTTCATGGATGAAGCCACCAGGGTGTTGTTGACAGGCATGATCGAATCAACGAGGATGTGTGGCAAGAAGAGTTTTTTGGGGCGAGTGGATTCTGCAGCGACTGCATTTAGAGGTTTAAAAAAATTTGGGTGGTTTTCCTATTGCTTTTTCACTCATTTAATTTCTTATTGATTTCCTCATTTCTTCCACATTCTTCAAGATCATGCCTCTTGGATGGGGGCAGTCAATAGCATCACACATTTATTTTAATTTCACTTTAGTTTCTTCTTTCATCATCATCATCATCAGCATAACGATGATAATCAGTTAAACATCTGTTTTACATGCTAGCATCTGTTGGGCAGTTTTAAGAAATTGACTTCTAAAGTAACCTTTATATGGCCAGGTCCTTACTTATCCTTATTTCTTTCGGATCCATTTTCATCTGTTATTCCAAGGTTTTCCTTGGCCTTGCCCAATCAACTAACCTACTGGCTTAACTTTTCGGCATAATTCAAGAACTCTCTTTCAATGTAGCACCATCATCAAAGTCTACTTGTCTGCACTCTAACTCTCTTTGTGAAGCAAAAATAAAAGTAAAATGTCTCTTGAGTAACATCGGGTAGGTACAAATAATATATAAATAAAATGGACTAATAAATTTTGTTGTAGAAAACTTGATAAATTGTTTATATTGAATTCAATCTTGTCTATAAATTGTTCTAATTTTTTTTTTTTTTTTTTTCAACACCTGATGTTACCCCCCCCCTCCTTTCCATGCATACTATGTACACAATAACTTATACACTGTTCATTTCCATAACAATTATACATTATCTTTGTTATAAATGGTGGTGTCTCCATATCATAACTCTTAATGCGTTGTAGAAGATCATGGCCAAAGACGAATATGTCTACGTGTATAGCACATGAATGATAGAAAGTTGTGAAAGCACATGAGGATACTCAAGGTTTACTTGACGTAAACATTTTATTTACAGAGAATGATACAAATTACATCTATCAGTCTTAGTTCGGTATTATTTGAGTGTGTATGTCACAATTATCATGGACAGCAGTAATATAATTCCGTCTTCATTTATGTAGGTTCAAATTTACCCCTTAATGCCGTTCGCCAGTGTCTGTCTCGTCCCGTTCTTACGTGTCTAAGAAAGAGCTTGTGCAAGTTAAAACAGGGAAGTAACTCTATCTAAAGCAGAAAGGGAGTTATCTCCCCTTGATCGTGTTCTATCGTCCTAACAATCCTATGTACTATACATGCACTTTTGATGAGCTGTAATGCACCTCCCATGCATTATACACAATGGTTTCATTATTATTATATACATATTTTATTTTTAGGAGACGTGTGAAGAATCCGACCAACATTTTTATGATGAGTCTGAGAAAGAAGAGGATGATGATGAAGAGGAAGAAGAAAAAGATGCCACACCAGTGAAGAAGGTTTACGTTATGGATTCTGACCACAGGCTTTTACTGAGACAAACCAAACCTTTGCTAAACAGTCGCAATGCAGCTGTAAGCACATCAGTCTTTCTAAAATACATCCTTCCCATGTATCATGTTGTTCAATGTTCGTTCCCCATTCTTTACCGAGCTGAAAATGTGAAAAGTTAAGAATCGAAACCTTTTATATTCGCTCCCTAATTAATGAATTCTGTTCAAAATTCTGTACTAATATATAGCTTTTGAACTAAACAAAACCGACTTTTTGTTCAGCATCTTCTATCCATCTACATAAGCCACTGGAAAAGGCCAAATTGCAAAGGAAGCATTATTCAAATAAATAAAACAAGTTAGTTTTGCCAAATGAAAAAAAAATTATTAAAAACTCACTATATGTTTACTTTTATGGCAAATTATTTTATTTTTTGAGTAAAAATTCAATGATATATATATATATATATATATATATATATATATATATATATATATATATATTTTTACAGATGAATTGCGTTTTTCTTTGAAAAAAAAACAATTCTTTTTTTTTTTTTTTTTTTTTTTTAGATAATATCAATTTGTCATGACCTAGCTAAATTTTAACAAAAATAACTGGGTTAAAGTTGAAAAAAATCTGAATTATTGGCTGCCTGTAAGATTTACTCAATTTAAAGATAAAGTTGTCTCCTTCTTGAGCATTCTGATTGGCTAAGTGATTCAGCCTTTTTTATGACTGCTATGTAAGCGGACGGAAGATGCCAAATAAAATACAAGTTGAGTTTGTTTCAAAAGTACTCAAAGTTCTATAAAGAGTCATAAGTTTGAAGAGCTCACCTGAAGGTCAGAGGTTACACTGGCCAAAATATTGTGAAATTAATAAACTCTGTCCTTTGTCAGAAAAGGAGAAACCCTTCATGACTGACACAATTTTTATTTTTGTTCCTATCTAGAGTGCCATTTTTTGGGAAGCTGGATTTTCCCCACATTAAAAACTGACTTCATGTCTAACTCTGCCCTTGTGGGAAGGCAAGTAAATAGGAACAAACAATTAAAATGAAAATACTAGTCTGAATAACCCAAATAATCTAAACTGTTAAGCCTTTCTTCAGAAGGCCAAAGGTAAAGACCAAATACAACAATCAACTAAGGTCTATATATATGTGAAGAAACTCTGGATTTGGACAAAAATAATAATTGCTTCACTCTAGAAGGATCTCTTTTCATTGACCAAGGACAGAACAGATAAAATATAGTATTAGAACAGATACTACATTTTACTCTTAGCTAAAAGGACAAATTAACTACCCAATGCACCTGATCTCAAATAGAATAATTACTTCTATTTTTTTTTTTTTTTTTTTTTTTTTTTTTTAAGTTCTTACTAAAAGTCAAATTTCTTATTTTTAATTTGGCACAAGGCTGATCATTTTGGTGATTTTTGTTCTGCCTAATTTTACATTTGTGATTTATTAGTAATCGAGAAAAAAAAATTTTTTAAATTTTATTTTCAGGTTGTGATGTCAGTTGCCCAGCTGTATTTTCACTGTGCCCCAAAGGCCGAAGTAGGAACTGTCGGCAAGGCGTTGATTAGGCTCCTGCGTAGTCATAAGTAAGTTGACTTTTTTGTTTATGGTTCAATACATACAATCGTGGATTTAATCCAATCAAACACGATGCAAACCTGTAAGTGTTGAACATTGAATAAGAAAAAAGTTCTGCTGTTGTCAAAAAAAGCCAGTCTACTTCACTTGGGAAGCACAATATCGCCACATTATCAAAAAATGTTCTCAGATGAAATTTCTGCACTTGTACTCTCTATAACAAAAAACACCCTAATCCGCTAAACTAAGAACAAAATCACACACCTAGTTTAATAGTAGAACTGCTTGTCTTTGGAATTTCGCTCTTTTCTCTTTGTTTTTCTGACCCTACAAACATGCAGAAATTTAAATATAATGTAAACAAACATCTTGCTTCCAAATTCCTCACATGATGCTCCCTATAAATCTGGCCTCTATTACAATGGCCCTCTTATGCTTCAGTAGTAATATGCCTTGTTTAGGAAAATAAAAACAATTAAAAAAAAAATACATATCTTTGTTCATTTTTTCTACTGTTTTGTCATCAACTTATTTTTTGTTCAATATTTTTCATAAATATTGTCAACAATAAATTAAATCTAACATATAAAGTTATCTTATCGGATTTTCAAAGTCAGACTTGAAGCTGACAAATCAAACTTTGCTTCTGACTTGTCCATTTTCATTTGTTATTGTTGGAGCATATTAGCTCATAGTCTTACATAGACACTTAAATAATCATTTTTAAACAATCATTGAAAAATCAAAATCTGGAGAAATATCTGGAATAATTTGTATGTTAAATTGAAGTATATAATAGGAGTTGTCTCCCTTACATGTCTGGTAGGTTATGTGATATACAGTTATCATATTTATTGGAAGCCACTTAAAAAAATTACAAAATTTTCTTTCTGGTAGTGATTGAAAAATGAAAATTGCGGAGAAAAGAAGACACTAGTTATTCTGCTGTGGTTGATTCTGTGAGACAAGGCAGACATGTTTATGGAGGACTACTTTCCTCCCCTATAATTGGTGTATTTGGGAAAGAGTCAAAATCAATCCTTCACAAAGGAATTTGTAGAAAAATATTAAAAACCAAAAGAATGTGTTATTATATACTCGCAGTTGTCAAAATGTACACACAGATATCATCATATGATGTAAATTGTTGCACATTGTGGACTACTGTGGAGTGAGATACTGTGCATGAAATCAAAATTTGGTTCTTATCCAGAATTCAACCTAATTAAAGAGTAAAAATATAGAAAACTCTTTGATGTATGTACTCCTCATGAAACAAAAATATCATGTTCCAAAAATCATATACATTGATCAAGTAGTGTTGGAAATATTCTTAACAAGATTTTTTATGCAATTTGCATAAGTGACTTTATGCAAATTACCCACTATTACTTGAGGAGAGATCATATATAAACACTCAAAGAACCTTCAACAAGCAGAGTTAAAAAAAAAAATAGAATTTACTGGAAGGACAAGAGGAGCTGAAAGAATTTACTGAAAAGAATGAAAACACTTCTCCTCACCTCTGCTACTTAATTTTCTTCAACAAAAAATGTTCTCCAGGACAACCGTTTTGGAAACTATCAAACTTCAAATTGTCAGAAGTATTACCTTTTATTGTATTTGTAATTATAATTGAAAAAATTGTTTTTTAATGCAATAACCTGTTAGTTTTTAATTGCCTTGGTCCAAAAAAACAGAAGGTTGTTCTTTTCTATAAATAAAAAAGGTGTTAGAAATAACTAACTCAAGATAATTTTTAACAGTCGCTTTCTTTTCTTTTTTTTTTAACAAAGAAAACCAAATTTTATGAGGGTGGTGTGTATCACTACACCATTGTTAATAAGGTATATACATTATAAAGATTTTTCTGTATTTTTGTTTTTATTTAATTGGATCGTTGTCCAGAATTAAACCTAAGGTTTAATTCTGGACAACAATCCAAAGTTTATCTACCACTCAAAAAGATTCTGGTGAATTTTTATTAAATTTATAAGATAGATAAGAAACAGAAATGCATTCTGGTAAATTATACAAATTAATTTTTTATTTTTAATGAGTTTTTTTTTTTTTTTTATAATTGCATTTTAATTTCAATAAATATTCAATTATTAGTAAAAAAAAAACTATATTTATATTGTATTAGTCACAAATGAGAATTGCATTTCAATTAAAAAAAAAGATTTAATGTTGTTGTGTACCTTGCCGAAATAAGTATCTCCACCAAAAATGAGAAAATATGATCAAGTAGATGAATTAAAGTGAAAAGCAATATCATATTAGTTTATTTTATTTTGATAATTTTCTTACGACAGACTGACTTATCACCCTTGCTTTACAGGCATTTCTAGTACTTTCACTCTTATCAGTAACAAATTAAAAAATACAATTAGACTGATTTTTAATTTTGATAAAGTTCTAAACGATCTTTTCAGTTTTTGAAAAAAAATTTTGGTGAGGATATTTATTTCTGCATGAGACATAAGTAAATCAATTTGTTTTAACTTGAAATATAATTTTTACTGATGACTAATACTATACGAGAAACATTCCAAAAGTAATGTCTCCCATTTTTTTTTTTATTCAGCTGAAATAGATAAAAAAAATATTGCAAAATGTATTATGATGATTGGACTTATGCATTTATGACCTGAAAATTTTGATGGTGTGAGACTCTAAGAAAGCAACCCCTGTCATGGATATGTGTCAGAAGCAGAGATGTCTCATTGAATTTCTGGCAAAAGTGCATTGAGAATGGTGGTGACCAAAATAAATTCTAGAGCACAAAATGTCACTCATTTTAATGGTACAACTTTCGTCTTCATAAATTTTTGAGTTTAAAAAAAAGAAAAAGAAAAAGAGGCTTTACTTTTTGAATGACCCAGAGCAGAAAAGAAAAATAAAGTTAAAGTTATATTGACATAAGAAAAACACATGAACTTGTTCCATAACTTTATCAATATAGATTTTTTTTTTCTTTTTTTTCAGGGAAGTGCAATATGTAGTTCTGAGCAATATTGCCACCATGACCATACATAGAAAGGTGACCATTTTATATTTAACTTTTTTTTTTGTATTTCTTTATATTCTCAAAATAATTTCTCTTCTTTCAGGGTTAAATTTTATCCTTGCCCCCAAGCGACCCCCCCCCTTTTTTTTTTCTTAGATTCTGGAAAAATTTTTAAAATAAAAATCCAACTATTTTCGACTTTAGATTTGAACTTCACTTTAATATATAAATATAATTTAAAATGGTAATCCATTTCCTGATCAAAAGTGTTATTGATCACTTGGCCCATAACCACATAAGCCTTGGACAAAATGGGTAACCATTTAAAAATATTTTTAATTTCACTTTGTATTTTCAAAATGACACCATTGAATATTTTTTTTTTTTTCCCCTGAATTCTTATTATATTTTAGATTTTTTTTATTTTATTTTTTTTTTCTTATATTGCTACCTTGGACATTGACTTAGTGTTGGGATTAATGAATGAAAATCATTTTTTATTTTTTCTGAAAAAATATGGAGGGGGGGGGGCTTAAAAATACCCTATCTCTATATTTTTAGCCAGTCACTTTATCTAAAATTTAAAGTGAACCCCTCACGCTAAAATTTAAAATATTTTTTTATTGTATTTTTATATTTGAATTTTCCAGATATTTTAAGGATATTGTAATCACACAAAAACATAAAACTTCATTTTTATTTTTTTATTGATAGTAAGAGGGACAAAGGGTAAAATTTTATGTCGTTTTTTTTTTTTTTTTTTTTTTTCATGTTACATAACGTTGCCTTTTATTTCTTTTGTGTAGGGTATGTTTGAACCATATCTGAAAAGTTTCTATGTGCGATCAAATGATCCGACTCATGTTAAATTATTAAAGGTGAGTAAATCCTGATCTCTTATTGAATAACCTTCATCTCTCTCTCATATATATATATATATATATATATATATATATATATATATACATAGATAGATAATGAGTAAATGGTAAAACAAAAATACTGAAAAAGTGCTCAATACTATAGTAGAGCAAAGTGTTTTCATTACCGTTTTTTGGTCTGCTTAGTTACACGTTTCCACTAGCAAATCAAGTTTACGTTTCGATAGTTTCATCAGACTTCACAGTGAAGGTTTATTATAATGGAAGACAGAATATAACTTTAAAAAACAGGCAAAATCAGTATCATCCAACTGCAAATTTATAAAAAAAAACACTTACCTTTCTCTTTCTTTCTCTCTCCTTCAATAACTTACCCCTCTCCTGCCTCTCCTCTTTCTTCCCTTCTTTATCTCGTTCTTTGCCTCTAGCTTTAACCCTATCCCTTTTCACATTTGTTATCAGCCACTATTTTTTTTCTAAATTTACAGTTGGATGCTATTGATGTCTCTTCCATCATAATAAACATTCAATCTGTGAAGTCTGACGAAACTATTGGATCATGAGTTTGATTTGATAGTGGAAACGTGTGTAACTAAGCAAACCAAAAACGGTAATAAAAAAAACATGTATATAGTCAATGTCTGTAAGTGTGTTCCCTATCAAAAGGGAGATTAGAGAATATACATAAAAACTAAGTGTATTTATATATAAAATTTTTAATGAAAAACAATAAAAATGATCCTGAATCTCTGTGCTCTCTTTAAGAGAAGCATGGATACATATACCTAATTTTAATGAAATTTAACCATGTATATAAGACACTAATTCAGAAGGTTTTCAAAAATTTTGCTTTCTTTTGGCTATATTAGGGAATGAAAGAGTGGCGGAAGAGTCGGTAAAAAAAAAAAAAATAAATAAATGATGTTATAAGCAGAGTGAAAAAGGACAGTGTTTCTCATTAAATCCTGATCAATGTCGGATCTTCCTGCTAATTCTTGATAAATTTGTTCCTTAAAATGGAAGAATGGAGTAATATAAGACTGCAGCCACACCCCTTGGATCAAGGTTAGCATATAAATAGATTTTATAAGGTTGAGTTACTTTCATCCACACTTGATTTAAACTTGTAACATAAGTGGAGGGTGTGAGCAATCTGACTCCCATGTTTCCACTCTCTCTAATGGTGGTAATGGTAGTAGTAATTTTATTTCTCTCACCTGTCACCTTAGATTTCAGTGTGATAGTAATTGTGAAATAAACTCCTCTTAAGATGAAACCCGTTGATATGGTTCGCTAGTTTATTAAAGTTTACTCAGAAAGGTGAAAGCCATGAACTGTAGTTGTTTAAGTACCCCAGAGAGATGTGACTTGGACACATGCTGCAGGCAGACATGTCTAACTCCAATGTCTAGATGAAAAAAAGTAATCAAACCACAAAATGGAAGTCACATTTCTCGTGTTTGGGTATGGTGTTATTCTCTCTTGACCCGGTTGTAGAAAGAGAGATGACTTCTGCTACCCCTCCTTTATATTATCTAATGCAAATCTTGAATTGTCCTTCTAGACTGGTTATCAGCTCAGCCTGTTTTATTATTTTACCCACAACTACAGTATAATAGAGATAATATTCATATTTATCAAAAGTATTTACATTTAGCTATGAATTACTATTTTTGCTATAGTCATTTGCAATCCATTGAACTTTTTAAAAATTCATATTTTCTACATATTAATGTTTGTCTATCTGTCCATTCTACTTTTTCTTGGAAATTACTGAGCCAATCTGGCTGAAATTTTATATGGACTTTATAGCAGATTTTAAAGCCACAATAAAATATTTAGCTGGTCAAATATTTTAAAAACCATTTAAATATTTATAATAATCAAAGACTTGAAATTTTAGTTCTGCAAAACAATATTAACAGTTAACCATGAATAAGATTGACCTGTTTACATGAAGTGCATAACTAACAAAGAAACAAGGTTATGAGAAGAGGTTAATTTATTCCATTGCCTAAGGCACGTCTATCATGAAATACTGAGAGAGCTGCTGTTCTAGTTGGCCAGTTGTGTACAAATCCCAAGAGCGATAGAAGCCTTCTATCATGCCTGAAAGTGACACAATGTTCAACGAGTACAGCTTATGCTCTCTACTGATCCAAGTTATGACAACAGGACCATTGCCAGCACCCTTAAAATGCAAATCTGGATGGTTCAGTGCTTGAGGATACAGCTCAACGAAGTTTCTAGCCACAGTTATGGTCTTTAATGTGGTTTCAAGTGAGGGCCACATCATGCCACCTCACATCTTTGAAGTCGGCTTGAAAGCCAACACCAAAGTGTACCTGGATGTGCTGAAGAGAGTGGTGATCCCCTGGTGCAATCAGGTGGCTGCTGGCAGACCCTGGGTGTGGTAGCAGGACAGCACCAACCCACAAGTCCAAAAAAGACCCAGACTTGGCTTCAGAAGGAGTGGTATGACTGTAGTCTTTTCACTGTCCCCTTCCTCCCCCGACCTGAACCTGCTGGACTATCTTGTTTGGTCATACGTCGAGAAAATCAGCAACATGACCTTCCACAACACCAAAGCCAGCCTGATTGCCACCATCCACCGAGTATTCACTGAGCTTCTGTTGGCGCTTGTGGAAAAAGGAATGCTCCCGGTTCTGGACCCATATCAAGGCAGTGATTAAGGCTGAAGGCAGCTACATTGAATAGATGTCAGCTCTACTACATAATCAAGTTACCTGAATTGATTTTTTTCAATAAGTTTGGAAATAAAGCTGTAGTGTTGTTTTCTTTAGGGCAACAAATTTATTGTTCCACCCTGTATATATGGTGAAACAGGTGTCTGTGGATAACAAAATGTTCTTTTCAAATTTTAAATGCAGTCTTTTTTTTTTTTTCATTTCGATTTGTTTATTTAATTTCTTGATCTCAATTTTGCAGCTGGAAATTCTTACCAGTCTTGCCACAGAAACAAATATATCCACCATTCTCCGAGAATTTCAGGTAAATTTCAGTTTTTCTTTTTTGTTTCATTTATATTTCACTACAATATTACCCATCCCAGGATGGGTAAAATTAATTCCACAGAGAGAACAGTTTTGTATTGCTTTTGTGTCCCCTTATAAAGATTAAAATCAAGATATAAGATTACTTAAGCTTAGGTCTAGAATCCTTATTTCAATTTTGATCAAAATCCATTAGATGATTTTGATTCTAGGAAATGTCTAAAATTTAATGTTTACGTTTAAATGAGAAGAAATTAAAATTCAGGAAATCTTGCTTCCTTGTAATTCTCTTATTTTATCCTTTCGTCCTCACATTTCATGAGTGATGTTTCTGACAAAGAGGGAAGAATTGTTGTTTTCTATGACAAAATCTATTCCAACTCTTATTGGCAAGTTTTTGATCTGGAAGTTTTTTTGTTTTTTTTTGTTTTTTAAAGCTTCCTACATCAAGTGGCTTCATGCCGTGTTTGGAGAGATTTCCTTATAAAAAAAATTGGTATCTAATGACTATGGATGAAATTCAATATAAATTTAAAATATTTGAATTTTCACATCCAAAGTGGTGCCTATATATCTATATATTCTAAAAACCTATAAAATACTCTAAAAAAGAAAGCAAAAAAATTGAAATTTTAGAAATAATTATTAATTGATGTCTAATACCTATTGAAATTTCATAGAAATCGTAGGTATCTGAATTTTCACAAAGAACATTTTAACTCTTCCTCATTAAACTAAAATTGAATTTAATCCACATTACCTATTCTTATACCAAGCACCTGTGTTCCAAAATTCATAATGATTGGTTAATCAAATGGATTGTACATACAAATATATAAACATATACACATAGCTAACCAGAGAGATATGTAATATCAACTCTATAAACATTTTTATTTATATTTCTCATAAAAGATAAACATTTCTTTAAATTATCTTTTTTCCACATTTTTTTATCATGTAATTTTTTTGAATTGATATATTTTTGTATCCATAGTTCTTGAAAGCATATAGCATTATCGCATTAACACACCAGTTCTCATTAAAACACTAATGGTAAGCAATATTGAACTTAGTCAATAGTAAATGGGTAACCATTTGCGAATAGCAGGGCCTGTATGTAGGAGGATAATGAAACCTCTCTGAAAATGTTTTCAGCAAGTACTTCAGTATATAACCTGTTAATCCACACATTTTTTAAATAATAGTTTGCTTGCAGCACACTAAATGTTTTATTTTTTATCACAATAATTGATTCATAACCCAGAACACAACCATTTTATATGATTATCATGATCATCATGTTTGTTTTAACATCCGTTTTACACGTTGGCATGCATTGGATAGCTATAAGAAATTAACTTCCAAAGTAACCTATCTCTGGTCAGGTCTGTATTTATCCCTCCTTTTCTTCAAGTCCATTTCTATCACTTCCTCCCATGGTTTCTTTGGCCTTCTCCCAAGAACTTAACCTGCAGCATCAACTGTTGTACATCTCCCAAGAACTCTCATCCATTCTTTTAACCATTGTCTCCTGTCCAGCACACATCACTCTATACTGTTCAGATTTAATCTTCTTAGGCTATCAGATCTAAGCCTGTCTTTAAGACCGACATTACACATTTATTATATTATTCTCATATCATTTCTTGCCATGCAACATATGTCCTCAACCATAAAGTCACCCATAAAATATAAAACAATACATGTACACAGGTTTTTGATTCTTTGAATTTTATCATCACAACAGCTATCCTCTCATACCATAAAACGTCATTTGCGAATGACTGCTTTAAAGCATTTATCTAGTAAAAGATAGTTTTTTCTTTATGATTTTTACAGACCTATGTGACCAGCTCAGACAAAGCATTTGCTGCAGCTACCATTCAAGCAATTGGCAGGTGTGCAAGCAACATTGCAGAAATTACTGATGCATGTCTCAATGGGTTGGTTCATCTCATGTCCAACAGAGACGGTAAGTATCTCTACTACAGTGTGTTCAAGATAAATTTGATCATCTTTTGATATTCTTTTTATTCTGCATTATTCCAAGCCCAGCGACTATCTTAAGTTGAATATCTACCAGACTATTGTGACACCTATCTCTTTGTACAGCTGCAAGTACTTACCATTATCTAGGATAGTGGAATGAAGATGCAGAGTTATAGAAACAAAAACATTTTTTTAACCAAAACTGGAAATATTTCATATACGGAAGCTATTTTGGCTTAACACTGTTTTTGCTGACTTAAAGTTGAGACATTCAGTTATGCCAGATAATTTTTAAATGCTAAAAAAAAAAAAACTTTAAATGGAGCCCAGAAAACTAACAGTCTATTCAATATTGTTATATTTTTCAAACTAAAGAGTTCTTAAAAGAAGGGTAGATAGTTCAATGCTTCACCGGATGTCTGACATATTGTTCAACATCTACAATAAGAATATCCAACAACATCACACCAATTGAGGGCAAAATAAGGGAATAGCGACTCAAATGGTTTCAGCATGTGCAGAGAGTCGATGACAACACTGTTGCAAAATCTACCTTTGCATTAGAATTCACTGAGAAACAGCAATGATGAAATGGGCAGACACTCTGCATAAAGATCTCTGTAAAACCGGCATTTGTATTATTCATATTTGGATTTCTTCAGGTGTATCTTTTTAAACTTGGGGAATCTGCACTGAATCTTACCAAATATTTTTATCCACTACACTGTGTCCTTGCGGACTAGATACATTTGGAGTTGTAAATTACTTTAGTTTTAGAAGAGAAATGTTGTTCCAAACAAAATGGCAGTATCAATCCAGAGAAGCTTTGAATTAGAAAAGCTTGCAGATGTAGGGTACAGTTCCTTCCCCTGTGAAGACAAAAAGTTATGTGCAGGAATTTTAACAGTTTTGTATCTAAGGATAATTTAAGGTTTCCCTTCAATAAATAATGTTCCTTTAATATGTCCAATACTTTGCAGCTATCATTCAAAGCTTCTCACATTATCAGAGATAGACTTCTGTTAATCTAAACACTGTATCAGTTCCATAAAAACAGTTGCATTCTTTTCAATAAATTCTGGGTTGTTTGGATTTTCAGGTTGTGACTGAATAAGTGTGTAGAGTTTTTGAATTCGTAAATAACCCAAAAATTTCCCGGTCACAATTCAAATTTCCTTTCCAACCCATGTAAAGTTGACATTGGGCCTATAACTTTTTATGTTGTAATTCATTTTAGTTTTTGAAGAAAAATATTATTTCAAACAAAATGGCAATATCAATTCATAAAAGCATTGAATTGTAAAAGTTTATAAAGAGCAGATTTACTCTCTTTGTGAAGACAAAAAGGTATGTGCAGAAATTATAATAGATTCTGTGTATTTTATGAAGTGATTTCTGTTTCTGATTGGTTGGTAGCAAAGCATAGTTCCATCTGATTGGTCGATTCTTATCACTCGTGTTCATAAATATAACCTACCAATTTTTTGTAACCATACCTTCATAATTATGCCAAAAATATTGCAACATAGGTTTTCGGTTACATCAACTGAAACACGAAAATAACACTGAAAATGAGAACAGTAATCCAAATACAAATAATACGAATTAAAATTCTTAATTTAAAAAATTCAGAAATATATTAATTTTTTCTTTCTTTTTATCATCTTTTCTCTATTGACATAGACATCATGAGGAAACTCTGACATCCATATTATAACCACTGAAGGAGGAAATGCTTTGGAAAAGCAGTAGTTGTATTTGAACCATATTAAAGAAAAAAAAAAAAGAAGCGATTGTTGAATTTAAGTTACTATTTTCTTTTCTTTTCCAGAAGCTGTTGTTGCTGAGAGTGTTGTGGTTATTAAAAAATTATTACAGATGCAGGTAACCTTTTCAATTGATATGTTAACGAGAAAGAAAGTTAGTACTTTTGCAGTTTACAGACCGTGCTGTGATTATAACCTTATTTAGAAACCATTTTATATCATGGGAGTGGGGGCTTTGTTAACTAGGATCAATTTAGGTTTAAAGACTCCCACCAAAATTAAAATGTCTAGTAAAAGATAATATAATTATTAAAACATTAAATAATTTTCCCTTGTTTGTTCATTAAAACGTTTTGTAAAAAAAAAAAGAAAAAAAAATGCACCCTACATTAAAAAATGAATCTTGCTGGCAAAAACGCAAACAATATTTTTTTTGTTTATTGTTTTTATGTTAGCATGTGTGAAGGTCACGGTCAACCGGTTGACCAAAAGCTGTTTCTCCTGTTTCGCCCATTTGCTGGGATCTTTAAACTCAAATTGATCTATTTACTATTCTGTACTTTCATCTAACAATTTAGTAAACAAAAGGTATTATAAAAATTGAATTTAACTTGAAAATCCTATCCCCCCCCCCTTAAAATAATAATAGCATGTTCTGTAAACTACAGAAGTACGAAAACGTTTTATATCATCTACTCTTGGCCTGCCAATCCAGCAGGACATCTGATGAAACTTCCTGATATTTGCATATTGGTTTTGAAAAAGAACATTTCATTAATTAACTATTTGTTTTTAGTTATTGATTAAATTTGTTTTTGTTTTTTTTTAATATATATTTTCAAAAACATTTGTTTAATATTTCATACTATAAAAACGGTTATTTATTTAAAGATAAAAAATTTATATAATTAGTTTAAAGGTCACTATGAGAATAAAAAAAGTTACATCTTAAATAAACGAATGAGACATTTGATAATTGTTCCTTAGGAGGAATGAAACCCAGTGTAATGTGGGGACGTGTTGGATAGTTTTAATTTTAGGATTATCTTTATTAATAAATTGGGATACCTTTGTGTGTTTGTGCATTTTGGGTTCTTGTCTAGAATTCTCCCAATATTAAAAATACAAAAATAAAGAAAAATTTGTATGATGTACCTGCAATAAAAAAAATATATATTCCAAAAATTAAATTTTATGACTAACAGAAGAGCAGCTGTCTTGTCCACCATTTGGAAAGCAATCTACAAAAAAAAAAAATTTTTAAATAAAAAAAACAAAAAACAAAGGGAGGTAACTCAATAATTCAAACTTGTGAGATTTGTTCTCATTGATCACTTAAAAATGATTTTCTTATTTAAAAATTAAACTTGATCAATTAATATAATTTTTAGAATATATTTTTGTTTTGTCATAGATAAGTACATCATGCGGATTTTTCTTTATTTTTGTTTTTAAATATAGGAGGAATTCTGTACACGAGCCATATATTTTGCTTTTATAATGACACATTTAATTATTTTATTCACTTTTAATCAATTATCAAAATACTATGCATATTAAACAAACGTTTTTAAAATCCTATTTAAAAAAAAATCATTACAAAATAAAGTTCAGCTTGATGCATTTTTGTTTCTTCATTAAAAGGTCAGCCATTTTAATTTTTTTTTTTTTTTTAAGTTATAGAAAAGAATGAATTCCTTTGTGGCCCTTCGAAAATTAAAAGGAATTTGAAAGTATTTAAACTGTTAAGTAGAAAGTCATTTCCGGCTTTAAAATTCTCAGCAAATCTTCATATATTAAAAGTTTGAAAATTTTGAAAGCTATTTACATCTAGTAATTTTGTAGAGATTAAAACAATGTTATCTTATCAAAATTAGTTATAATTTTGCAACAGTTTGTTTCAAACAATGATTAAATTTCACTTGGAAAATCCTATTTTAAAAAACAAAATTAAAAAAAAAACAAAATAAGAAAAAGATTTCCAGGCAACACAGTTGGTACAACTAATATATATAAAGGTGTAACAGTTTTGTTATGCCTCAAAATGTTCTTAGGATATATATTTTTTTTAATTTTATTTACTTTCTTGAATATCTATATCCTTATGCTAGTACACTCCAAAGGCTGAGACAAATTTTTTTCAAAGCCCTCTTGGATCTTTTTCCTATTGTGTGTGTCATAGGCATTAATGAAGAAACCCTTAGCCCCCACCTCTTCTTCTAGCCAATGAAGGAGATAATGCCTTGGAAAAGCAGCAGCTTGTATCTGAACCACATATTGCTTCTTTTTTACTTTTTGTAGTTTCTTTTTTTTACTTTTTTATAGTTTGTTTTATTTATTCTTTCAAAAAAACAAGTTAATATTTTCATCCTAATCTGCAGGTGAATCTACAAAAATGTCAACTTATTAAATTGTTAATAAAATTTCTAATCCTTTCTGAGATCCAACCATATTTGGTACAAATAATCTTCAGTTTATGCCTAACTTGTCCATTAAGTTTCAGTTATAAATATACAATAGTCTTTGTTTTATCAATAATAAATACACTTTCATACACCATGCAAAATTGTTGATAACTCTGATATACTCCTTCTTGGCACTGCACTGTAATGGATTAATTTGATAGACATCATCTTTTAGATAACTCGCCAATCTGATAGGCCCTGAACTGGCATCTAAGCTTCAGCCTCTGTCCCATCGACGAAACGTTGCATCCCTCTGCCTGTTCTACAAGTATTTTAATGGTGAATGCTCTGACGAACTGCAAGCACTTGTGCCCCCACGACGTGAACACCCTCGACAGACCTGGCAGGCTGCAAAATCCCACCCCCACACTGTAGAGATCCCTAGATGTAAAAGATCATCCTCCTACTGATTCTGAGGAAGTTTGAAAGCTCATTTGTGCTTCTGATATAGGTTCTAAGGAGCACTCCATGTCACTTCCACAAATATTAATATTTAAAATTGTCCATAATTAATTATTTCTCAAAAAAAGAGTGGAAATATAATCAGTGTTTTAATGGAGACAAGAATAAGATGTGAAAAAATGCATAAAATAAGCAGTTGAAAATTGCAAACAAATATTGTATGCATCTGTATATTAGTGGCCTGGCAAGGCCACAGGGGAGACAACCAAGCAAAAAAGCCCTAAGGAAAATTCATTCCAAAGCAGCAAAACTAAAGCTGGCTTGCCATGACACTATATATACAAATATAGGCAAATTTGAGCATATTTTATTGGTTTGAAAATATAGGTTCCTTTTTACCAATTGTCATACTATTTTAACCATAAAATAGTATTATAATCTTCAAAAAGACTGCAAATTTTCATGTAGTTTCATTCTATAGAACCATACACACACACACACACACACACACACCACCTTTTCTGGCAATTTTATAAGTTCAAAATCTCAGCGACTAATGATCAGAATTTAACGAATGAAGGCTCGTTGAAAAGCTAATGACCTGCATTGTGTAGTGAGCTATGTGACATTTGCCCTTAAGGTCGCACATTAAGGGGATCCTCCATCATCCAGAGCCTATGTTTGGCACTTTTTTACAGTTATGAAACTGCGCCGGTACGTCGCGTCACCCAGTAAGCCCTTCTTCAGTGCGTTGGTGGAATCATCTTTGCTGCAATGTCCACAAGGCCGGATCTTCTGTGATCATCTAGAGATTTCGTCTTCGGAGATACCGGGTGCTCGTTGACGGAAGCAGTTTCACAAGTAAAAAAAAAATAATAATGAAAACATCAGCACATCAAAGAATTTTGAATAACAAAGACTCCGGAGATTGGGTTATATAGAATGTATTAAAAGAAAACCATAAAAGCAATATATACAAACATATGTACAGGTTGGAGTATGAATTTGTAAGCAAGCATTTAAACTTCTAAGTGGGGCTTCCACTTGCTGGAATTCACAAGTCTATTAACTTAACCCTTTTTTGTTATCGGGCAATAGACGAGGGGGGAGAGAGAGAAGTGAGGTGGCTGGACTCTCTCTGCTAATTCTAAATCGGAATCTGTTTTAATTCTAACTTCTTGGTCTTTATATAGTAGAGCACTGGGCGGGGCGACAATTACCAATTCCTTCCCGACCAATCAGAATGCTCAATAACCAAATCGTCTGATTCTCTCTCATTGGGTAATTTGACTGATGACAAAAATTGGCCACCTCCCACAATCCGAGAATAATTCTAACTCCTCCCCGATCAACCAAAAATGCCCGATGGAAAATAACCAGTTTTCTCTCATTGGATAATTCGGAAACTGCGTAATACGCGATAACCGCGTAAGTAAGAAAACTGCGTCCAGAAAAAAAAAATGCTTCGTGAATTCTTCCCTTAGATGTGACACTTGTCATTATCAAAGGAAATGTACCATTTATTATTCTGTTAACATCTCGACAAAATATGTTATTGAAAATTGTCGGGTGGCAAAAAAAAATCTCTTGATCTAAATTTCAAAACTGCGATTCGGCTTGAGAATGAAAACACTAGGAAGGTCATTTTGGGTTCAAATGGTTTTATTAGAGTCACACCAAATCATTTAATATTTGATTCGAAAAAACATTCTTTGAAGCCGACAAATGCGTGTGTGAAATTTTAACTCCAAAGAAATTATTTATCTTTGTTTTGATCTTGTCACAAATATATTTTGTGATGCCAACAAATACGTGTGTGTGTGTGTGTGTGTAGTTTTTAGTTCAAAGCAAAAAGCATAATCTACCTTTGAACCTGACTAATGCGTACATGTGAATTCAAATCAGAAAAAAAAAAATATCAAGAATCGAATCATGCTTTGAAGAAGAAAAGGAGAAAAAATACTTTGGCAGAATTGAAATTCTTTCTTTTTCGATGTCGGCCCGGGACAAAAAATATTAACATATATCTTTTAGTTAACCGGTGTTGCCCGGAATAAGATCTTAACATCTATCTTTCAATTACCTGATATTGCCCGGGATAAAATGTTAACATTAAATAAAAGCGTCACATCGACCCTAATGGTCTGACGCTGCCTCTCTTTGGTGTTACAGTCATAAAATGTTTCAGTAAAGGTGCAGTATTTTTCCATCCTCAAAAAATCCTTTAAAATTACCACTTTTATAGGTTTTCAAGGGTGCTGAAAACGAAAATAAAATTTCAAATTCCAGCAAATGAGTAGTTTAGAAGATATGAAGAAATTATAGTATCAAAAAGTGGGGGATTACTTTTCTATATTAAGTTAATGTAAAATTAGCACTCATTTTATGGCCTCTTTTTTGGGGGCGTCTGTTATTTTTATTTTATTTTTAAGGGTGGTGTACATTATGGACTGGTAGACCAACACAAAACCTACCTTAAAAACTTGTTTACTATAGTTTTTGGTTGTGCTGAAAACGAACATCGCATTTAAATTTTCTGTAAATAAATGTTTTCCGGTTACTAAGTATTAAGTAGCATCTAAAAAAATGTAAATTACTCTAAAAATAAAAATAGATTTTAAAAAGTAAAAATGTGTGTGTTTGTGTGTATGTGTGCATACGTTACAGATTATGCAGGGCATAAGCCACAGTTGAGATATTTCATAAACTTTAAAAATAGACTAATGCCTAGCATCTAAAAAAAACGTAACTTACTCTATAAATAAAAATAAATTTTGTTAGTGTTTTAGAGAGGGGAAGAAAGACACTGGATATACCTTTTTTTTTTTTTCTTTTTTTTTTCCAAGTTTAAAAGTTATAAGAAAATTTGATGAATAAATAAGATTCCAATCCTGGCACAATTGTGTAAGAAAGAAAACAAAACACAAATGCACTGATAATTAAAAAATAGACTGTTAAGAAAAAGAAGAAACTTTATCGCATTCTCAGACGCAACAGAATTGAACACATGCACACACACACATGTATGCACCAACTAAAATGAATACCATTTGCAAAGGAAAATACGCACAGTGAGAGAGGGGGTAGAATAAGCCCTTTACACGCAACGTGGATCCCGTCTAATTGAAGGGAACAGCAGTCCGACCACTATGCCATATTTGTATCGTATGCATATGCGCACACACACACACACACACACACACTTGTCAACAAAAAAAAAGAAATAGAAAGGATAGTGTTGTAGTGTATACTGTGTGTTAAAGGTTCCAAATGTTAACATAATGTTAACATGTGTTCAATAGTAAAAAACTTAATCACAAGAGCTGTGTAATTTTTTTGTTGATGTTTTGATGACGATGACAAAGGATTCTTATAGTGGATAGCATGGTTTAAACTTGGTAAAAGAAAGCAAGTAAATTGTTTATGGCACGCTTGTTTAATGATTTTCTCTCTTGTATTTTTTGATCTTACATGACTGAAATGACCGATGCATTAAACTTGACGCCGGGCGGAATAATGTCTCTTAGTTACACCCTATTTTAATGTTAGTAACCATTCGTTTATAAAGTGAAGAACTGGAATATGAGAATTATCAGAGCTCAGCCAATCAGAATGGACGGACTTTGGAAAGGAAGCCATTATTATTTATGAAGCGGAAATTGGAAAGATGATGTTAGGTCTCTGTATGTATGATCCAGTTACGGTTGGTATAATCACAGAATCTGGAACGTGTAGAATTCGTCCCAGTAAAAACTGGTAGCAGTGGTAGGACTAAATATTTACTCCTTCCTCCTAACAATATTTTAATGGTGTTGCTCAGAGAATGCAATGTAGTATTTTATTATCACAAATAAATGTGTCTAAGATGGTGTTCGAAAGCTATATAAGATAGTGGCTATTAGCATAGATTTATCAGATTTGTATGTGGCATCTGTTGTTGCAAACCTGCAGCTATTTTATTAATAGAGAAAGAGTAAGTAAATATATGGCGATTAAGCTATACAGAATCTTCAGAGTTTCATTCTGGCTTCGTCAGGTTAAAATGTATGGAATTCATGTTACCTGGTGTTTAATTTAATATAAAATGAGCACCCACTTTATGGCCACCTTTTTTGGGGGTGTCTTTTTTTTTTTTTTTTTTTTTTTTTTTTTTTTAGGGATGGTGTATGTTATGGACTTGTAGACTTTAGTTTAGTATCTAATCGATCAGATCTATTATTTTTTTTTAAGTTTTGTTTAATCAATGGCCGAGCTTCGCTCAAACAAAAGTTAAGCTGACTTCTGCATTCTATTCTATATTTGTTTTGCATAGGATGATACACCGTGTGTGTGTGTGTGTGTGTGTGTGTGTGTGTGTGTGTGTGTGTGTGTGTGTGTGTGTGTGTTAGCAAAAGTACCCGTCGTTGACTGGGTTCAAAAACAGCCTACACAAAATGGACTCTGATTTATAAAAGTATGATAGATTATGAAAAGGAAGGTTGTAAATTTGGGTTGAATTTGGGGGTATCAAAACCAAAGCAAAATATGATGAAAGTAAAAATAAAATAGATAAATCCCATAATTTATTATACCATACCTGTTCACACTGAAACACTTATCACAATATTCTGTGGATCTATATTAAAAAACCTTGTTAAACTTTGTGACATATTTCCATTCTGTGGCGGTTAGGTCGAACGAACACCCCATAATTTTATTATACCATATTTCTTCAAACTGAAACATAATTATCAAAGTATACTTACGCAGATAGATATGAAAAGTCTTTATTAAAGTTTGAGCCTATTTCCATTCTATGGAGGCCAGGCGTGAATGCAGACCTCCACAATTTAATTATACCATCCCTATTTAAGTTAAAACATACTTATCAAAGTATTCTTATGTACATCTATATCAAAAACACTTGTAAACGTTTATTTTTAATTTTTAAATTTTTTATTTTCATACTTTGTGGACCAGGCGCGAACGCAGACCCCACAAGTTTAATGAACCACCATTCTGCCAGATCAAACATACCCATTCCTGTGTCTCGATACATCTTCTATCATTATTTAAAAAAAACTGATTACATATAGTCAACCATATAGGAGCCTATTCATGACCAGACACACACAGACGTTTAGCTTTATATTATAGATATAATATATATATATATATATATATATATATATATGTGTCTTATTTGTACTTAGTGTACGCTTTTATTTATGTTACTATTTCTTGCTTGGGGTTTATATAAATCAATACATTTCTTTTAAGCAATTATATTTTTATGTTTAAAGCTATGAAAACAAATGATTCTGCAGTAGAATTAAACTTTCACTTTTGTTGTTTTGTTTTTTTTGTTTGTTTTTTTCTTGTTTTAGTGTGTAATCAACATCACAACTATTGGCACGAATTTGGTATTTGTTCTTATATTTGTTCTACAGCTTTGCTTGAACAAAATCATAAACTAAATTTGGTGTACGATTCTCTAATTGCTATTCATGTAAACAGAATCTTGCTTTACAGCGTTGAAGTTCTTCATCTGCAAACAAATTCCAGTCTTTTACTAATTAATATATGAAGAGATGAAGGAATGGAAAAGTTGAATAGCTGCAAAATGTATCTAAAGCAAGTAAACTGTAGAGAAATGTTTGATTTTTAAAAAATTTTTTTTTTAGAAAATGGTTATTTCACTGCTTATTTCTATTAAATTACATAAGTGTTATATATATATATGATTGATTGAGATTGTCGGACTGACTTCCTCATCTTGGTTGTAATTGTCACAACGTTTCGGCCGTTTTGCCCTCCGGCCTTCATCAGGTGTTTTGTATCGAACTGGGGAACCGTTTGTTAGGAGTCTCGAACCCAACCCTTTATTATTATTATGGGGGGTACCGTGTTCGAACTCCAGCTAGGCTCTGGGACATAGTTGCTGATTCTCTGTTTTGAATGTTACTTTTTACTGTCTTCGTTCAGGATTGAACTCAGCACCTTTGGGTAACTGTAAACTTTGATACAACGTCTAGGACCACTCAGCCATATGTCACTAGGACAATTCTTAGTTGATTTTTGTTAATAATGATAAAGGGTTGGGTTCGAGACTCCTAACAAACGGTTCCCCAGTTCAATACAAAACACCTGATGAAGACCGGATGGCAAAACGGCCGAAATGTTGTGACGATTACAACCAAGATGAGGAAGTCAGTCCGACAATCTCAATCAATGAAAACACCTCATCTCAAAAATACAGACAATTAATATATATAATGACATTAAAATTTTCTTGTATTATTCTAGTATAGGTGCTTCTTTTAACATTCTTCTGTACAGATACATTAGTCTAAAATGTATCATATTAATATCAAATATCCATGCATGTTCCTTTAAATCTTATGAGAATAGGATGATAAATTCTTTTTTTCTTTTAGTGGATGAGAAAGAGCAGAATCAATTGATTCTTTATAACAAGAATCAATTTTCAACCGTCTTTATTCTTCATCTGTATTAAGCAACAAAAAAATGCAAATTCATGTGAATTATCATGGTATTGTGTAACTTTTTTGACAGGCCTGATTCTATTGTTGATATTGGTTCTCCCAATTCTTTTTGTAACCAGGTACTTACAAGAAGAATAAAGGTTACCAACATCCATACA
The DNA here is from genome assembly GCF_053919585.1 of Euprymna scolopes. NCBI lineage: Eukaryota > Metazoa > Mollusca > Cephalopoda > Sepiida > Sepiolidae > Euprymna > Euprymna scolopes. Next base: position 45,505,879 of record NC_136491.1, on the reverse strand, counting down.
TAATGGAATCGATTGTATACAAGCTTGGCATGCTAAGATATCTCTGATATGCATTAATCTTTTAATACAACTAAACAATATATACTGCGGATAATTCTACTATGTAATTAATGCAAGCTTTAGAGGTCCTAATTTTGTACTGCAAGCTACATAATAAAATCTGTTTTGCTAGTTGTATAAGGAAAATATTGGTTTGTGCTTTAAAAAAAAAAAAAAAAAAATTATTTTCCATTGATTTCATTAATTTTTAGTATTTAATCCTGGTCTATATTTTAGTTTAAATTAGTTGTAAATAAAGAAAGGCAGAAGAGTTGTTACCTTTATAGTCCAAAATTTGTGAATGCTAATTTAATAACAGAAAAATATATTTTTTTTTTGGTATTCACCAGTGAAAAGGAAAGTTTTTATTTGTCTCTAACTTTCATTCTTTCCTTTCCTTTGTTGCTTTTGGCTGATCAACAATTGATTCTAAAGAGAGATGGGGAGAGGGGAGAAAAGTCTGGTTTTTGTATTTAATACTGTCACAATTTTGTACTTGCTCTCGTGGATCAATCAATTAGCGAGGAGGCAAAAGTTGTGGATTAAAGCCTCACTAATTATTTTTATTCCGATTTTGTCCCAAATTAAACCTTTCAAATTACAATATTAAGCAGATTTAGTTTTTAGTGTCATAAGTAGGACTGTGACGACAGCATATTCTTTCCATTGTTTTGACTCTTGAGTATATATCCGTTTATGTCTTATGTTTTTATATAGACTGATGTAGTTCTCGGTTGATTGACTGTGTCTTACTGTGTCGGATATATGCTTGAGTCAAAAGAATGAAAAGAATATATATTTTATAATTGGAATTCATTATTGAGATGAGTATTATTTATTAATTTTATTTTTTAATGCGGACTATTATTCTCATCTTAGTTGTTGTTTCATGATGTTTCGGCAAACTATACCTCTGGCCTTCGTCAGGTGGTAACCGCGACTGGATAGGAACTCCAAATCTCCTGCATTCTCGGCAATTACTGCCATCTATAGTTGTTGTCATCTCACTATGTTTTTGACCAAGTAAGCCTCTAGCTAGCTTTGGGTAGGATTGAAACCGCTATCTTCAGACAATTCTCACCTGGAACCATAGAGATCCACTGCACCACGGGCCCCAAAGGTTGGATCTTTTAGTCTTATAAATCCACGTTTATTTTATTATCTGATATTGAGAATGCAGTTGGGAGATTCTGAATGGGTAATGCAGTCATATCAGGCATTAGTCATTACTTCTCAGCAATGAATGAATTAACTTCACTTTAAGAAAAGGGTCATAGCTGCTGAAAATTGAACACTTGATAAAAAAAAAGTGAACAGGGCATTTTATATTAAAAAAAAAAAAAATTTCTTTTTCTTTCTTCATTTTGAAAAACAAAATTTGCATCATTGGCACTGAAAAAAAAAAAACTTCTCTATATCACAAGTTCTCAATGACTTTGGAATTCTTCTATTTGTCAAGTAAGATTTAATTTATCTTTTTTTAAGCTTTACCTCAATTAGTTGTTTGGGTTTTTACAATAAGTTACCTTGTATGTGACAACAGTAAAAAAAAAAATTATTGATAAAAATATATTACTACTTCCCCAGACACTGCTGGGTAGCCCCAAATAATTTTGCCTACCTTTTTAATTTTTATAGAAAAAAATTCATGATTCCACAAATCAAGCATAAGTAAAAATTATACTTGATTTAAAAATAAAGAAATGGAGAGTACCAGACGTTCTTACTTTCACTTTTACAGCATTAAAAAAAAAAAAAATGTTTTATGTGTAAAAAGGGGTAACGAAATTGCCAGAGAGTCATTTTGTCTCATGAAACTTTTTTTTTTTTTTTTTTTAATGTAAAAATTGCTCACAATTCAAATAAGAATGTTATCCTAATACTAGTGTGAAACTATACAGAAATTCCATGGTCTTCTGTACATCAATCTTTATAATTTATTGTTAATGATTAATATTCTTTTTGAAATAATCTCTGTCAGGGGCAATGCTATTACTTTCATTTTCTATAAAATTATCATTGTCTACAATTATCATTGTCTTGAAATAAATAAATTGTCTAAAATCATCATTGTCTTGAAATAAATAAAATGAATCTTTATTTACAATTTTGTAGCAATTTAATTATTCTTAACACATTAAAAATTCTTTGTCATCAGAAAAATAAATGTCGGCTAAATATTCTTAAAATCCATAAAACCAATGTCCCTTTTTTAAATTTTATTCTGAAATTGTACTGTTTTAGTCAAATGGAGTGATATAATTTGATTTTGGAACAATTCATTTTAAAATGTGTAAAGGCAAAATTTTCACCTTAGTGACAATAGATTAATCCCTAATCATCTTCCCTAATTGGACACTTTTAAACATGTGTGAAAAGTTTTAATTTACATCTGGACAAAAAGTGGCTTGGTGTATTATTATATAGATTTCTTTGTAGACTGATCGAAATTTCAATTTTTTTTTATCCAGATCAACTCCTGCAGATTAGATTTTGTTTATCACAAACAGGCTGTGCATGTAAATTCATATTTTCATTTGGTTTAGGATCACAAATGAACCGTAATACTAGACTTTTGTTTTGAAATTATAATTTACTTTCTTATCAACAGTTTAAAGACTTAAAAATTACTTTCAAATCATGAAGGATCCTGATATGGTTAATCTATTAATAACAGATTGGGAACTTTGACCAACCCATGTGGCATAATTGTTAGTATTTACTAATGAGCCTGGAGACGAGGATCCAATCCTCAGTGAAGTCATACTAAAAAATAAAATGATACATGATGCCACTCATCATTATAAGGTCATCATCTCATATGAATCCGAAGATTCAATTGTTGGCATTGGATTTCCCAATATCTTTCTAGTCAGAATTTTTTCTAAAAAGACATTGGGGATTACGAGAGGGGCCACATGAAGTTTGCCAGCATCCTGAGTGAAAGTGATTTTTGTAGAACGAACTAGATTTGAGCTTGGGACACCCAGGTCATCAGTCTGTGTTGTTAACCACTAGATCACCATCACCTCTCAGCATTGTAAGATGAGAATCTAAAATAAATCAAGTAATCCAAGGAAAGGAATCTGCCATCTCTTACATCTTGGTGTAGTAATCAATGAAAATAGAAATCATCATCAACTAGTTGATCTTGTGTTTCTGATTTTTTTTTTTTTATGAGGATCGATAATTTGTATTTGGATTATTCAGACTTACTGTTCTCATTGAGTGTTATTCACACAACGTTTCGGTTGATGTAATCTCTTGAGTTTAACAAGATATACCTGAAAAAGTTTGGAGGTTACATTGATCAGAACGTTGGGTGAATAATCCAAATAAAATGTAAAGTCAATCTGTTTATTATATGTACATTTTGTGATACTTTGAAATTTGAAAGTAATTTCTGGTTTGACTTTGTTTAAAAACAAACTTCAAGTATTATAGTTCATTTTTGCTCTTGAAGCAATGACATATGATTTTTTTTCACTTGTACCCTGTTATTGTAAAAGAACATCTCTGCAGCTTATCGTTTTAAAGGTTCAACAATATTAGTTTTACTCTGAAAACTTGGTTTGATATAAACCACCATTCTTCCAAAGAACAAATGTTTTTTTTGTTGTTGTTGTTTGTTTTTTGTTTTTTTTATTCATCCTTTTTATTTTTATTTTCTTTTTAGGTGACTTTAGCAATAATGGGTTCTTTCTCTTTCTCCCCTTCCCTAAATCTTTCTGCTTGCTTTCCACCATAACATGACTTGCATATTTGCATTTTCAGGTCACTTGTAAGCAAAAGGTACGCAACCTGAGCCACTTTCCTCCATTCTACAGCTTACACAATCTCTCTTTATCTATCTTTGCTTGCTTTCTTTCTTTTTTGCAATTTGTTTAATTAAGAACTTCTTGAACCAAGTGTATTTTCAGCACTCCAGTTACGCTAGCAGCTGAAAGGGATAAGTTTAGTATGACACCGTATCTGATATTAATCAAACCCCATACCTTTCCATATGTAAAGACATTCAAATTGACTTGATTTTCATATAATAATGCAAATCCATTGAAATTACCTTTCTCCCTCGATGTATCTATAATCAGGCAGAATTTCTATAGACAGTGCTTCCAATCTATTGAACTTATTACTGTGAGACTGTGTTCCTGCTGATTACAACTTGATTTTCTTTAAATCTAATGTCAACAAACTCTTGTCAAAAACCATCTCAAAAGTAATTAAATGCAGTTCATATCATTTATCAATATTAGTACTCTCATAGTGTTCCTTATATTTCGACTGGAATTTATTCAGTTTTGTTAACCTTTATCCTTGAGTGGCTCTTAGCAGTGATAAGTTATGACCCGATAGTAAAAAAAAAAACTAATTTACTTTTTATTAATTTATTTATTGCAGACTATTATCCACATCTTTTATTAGTTATCACAACATTTTGGCCAACTATTCCTATGGACTTCGTCAGGTGGTAACCGCGATGGGATAGGAACTCTGAATCTCCTAACTGCATTCTCAGCAATTACTGCCATCTATAGTTGTTATTGTCTCACCACAATTTGGCCAAGTAAGCCTCTGGCCGGCTTTGGGTAGGATTGAAACCGCTATCTTCAGAGAAGTCTCACCTGGAGCCGTAGAAATTCAGAGAATAAGAAAGATGAGAATAAACTGTAGAAACCTGGAACCGTAGAAATTCAGAGAATAAGAAAGATGAGAATAAACCGTAGAAACCTGGAACCGTAGAAATTCAGAGAATAAGAAAGATGAGAATAATAGTCCGCAATAAATAAATTAATAAATAATACTTATCTCAATAATGAATTCCAATTAAAAAATAATTTACTTTATAAAAAAAATATTTACTAACAAATATAAATAGTGTTAGAAAAATTGATGGCATAACTGTGGTATTATGTTGTATATGTGTAAATATTTAGAAAAAAAAAAAAGTTCTCATAAGCTTTGATCTAGAAATGCTTAGGTTCTGAGTCATAGACCATTGAAATTGATGTAATGAATATGATTATATCCGGATTCCTCCTTACAAGAATATGATTGGTTGGTGATAGCCATAAATATGGACAGGTAGAGCAGCTTAGGGGAGATTAAAAAAAAAAACTATGGGGAGATTTAAAAAAAAAATACACCAAAAGCTGCAGTCACAAAACCCATTAATTCATGCAACTTGATTACTGTAGGCCAAGACCACTTATGTATTAAAACAAATATATTCCTTATCAGAAACAAATACTGATCGACATTGTATATTGTAAACTTTGTAATATGTGTTACTTTTTATCTAAATACGAAGTGATATCTAGGAAGCTTTTTGTATTTATGTTTGCTAATATCTTGACTCTGAGACCTAATAATTTCTATTCTTCATGCAAGGTGTTTGGAAGATCAATGGAATAACTTTCTGGTCAAGTTCTGTATGAGTATATAGGTTCGGAAGCACTTACTTTCTGAGTTAGAACATTGTAAACAAATACTGATCAACATTTTATTTTGCAAACATCTAACATGTACAATGTGTTTTATAATGCTCTTATTTCTACTTATGGGAAAAATAAAGCTTATCCCTGTGACAAAATTACAGGTAAAACAAACCTGGGCTTTGTTTTGCCACACATGCCGACAAAACTATGGAAATGATGACAACATGGAACAAATATAAAATCCATAAGACTCTGAAGAAAGATCTGAGCATCATAAATGGCAGGGGTTCCTTTGATAGCTCATATGTGGGGACCCTGTTGGTAACCTGCGAATTTTAGCCTTTCTTCTTTCGGGTAATAGTGCAACAAACTAAATGCCGATAAATAAATATGATCAGAACAAACCAAAGACCATTTCCTTTATCAACTACAAAAAATCTTTTCAACTACCAATTGCCATGACTAATGACATTCTACATGAGAGCTCATCCATATAACTCCTCGGTTTAACATTTATGGGCAACATGAATTGGAACAAATACATCAAGGACATTGCCAAGGCTCCTGCAAAGAAGGTGGTCTCCCTTTACCATGCAAGAAAATTACTCCCACCAGAGAGTATCCTATATCTTTACAAAGTCACAGTTTTCCCCATGTATAAAGTATTATTGCCTGCCACATCTGGGCTAGTAATGGAGCCCACACCCAAAGCAGGTTCTCTTCATATATAGAACATTATCTTAAAGTTATGCTATTGATTTTAAAACATTTTGTATATAAGTGGTCTTGTCTGCCTGACGAACGGTCTCTACCAAACTCCTCCATCAATTTTTGTCTACAAACTTGAAACTTGATATATAGCAGATTTGGACCTGTGGAACGAATTCGATTTGATCTAAAGCTGGTAAAAATAGCAGCTGAGGGGTTAAAATTGAAAAAAAATTGGAACTTGGCAGGCATAAGTCAACTTAAAGTACTCTTGTATGCATGCACAAATATACATTTATACATTAAAGTTGATTAAATTTTTAATGTTTTCTTATCCATCTGACAATAACTCAAACGGTACAGACCAAGGCTGGAGCACTAAATATTTTGGTTTCCATTCTAGCTGATAGCACCCAATTCATATTTTTTACTTTTGAAATCACTACTATAAATTTGATATAATATTCACTAGAGTGTTGGCTCTATAATGATAAACATAAAATTTGCATAAATTAAAATATATTTAAGCATATTTTACAACCGGGCAACGCCGGGCAGTCTGCTAGTATATTTACATCTTACAAAAAATATGGTATATATAAATGAATTCTTTAACAATTCATCGACTCTTTGGGTTATTGAATGTAAATTGTACAAATACATAGTTTTATTCCTTTGGCTAAGGTGTAGTATCTGTCCTGATATTACACTTGATTCTGTCCTCGGTCATTTCTACATTGAAGCATGTTTTAAAATTTTTGTCCCAATCCAGAGTGCCCATTTTGTGGTGCTGGATTTTTCCCTTGTCGTGTTTAATTCTGCTCAATTGGGAAGGTAAGTAAATAGCAACTTATTTTTATTAAAAACAAGTCTCATTTCTTAAGAGTAACGATCAGAAATGTATGGGGGAGGAAAAAAAAAAAAAAGACTAATCATGAAAACATTCTTATGAATGCCTCAAGGGCGATCTTCAGTGATTCACTGCTTTCGTTTCTGATTTTGGGTTTCATATCATATCAGTTCAGATAGAAACCCTAACACAACTCTGGATGCGCCTGATCATCTCCTTGAAAACTAGGTGTGCAAATAATACAAAAAATTATGTTCTGCAGATCTTTTCAACACAACACTAGGCATCATGAAAAAAAAAAATAGAATCTGCACTAACCCTATGCGGGTTTAACCGGCTTCTTCCAAAGGAAGAAAGTTTCATGGGAATATGAGATTCACAAGCGGTCTCCGGTCGCATGTATATCCTCATTAGAGGAGATGATGACATTAGGTTTTTGCAACTCTTGCAGGGAGATGTCGATGTCCTCCTACATACAGTGCCTGGAATTCCCAAATTGGTCACTCATTTTAGTAATGACCAGATCAATGTTGCTTAACTTTTGGATCTGACAGAAATTGGTGTGTCAATGTGATTAAGGAAGCATCATGCTGACGTGCCATTAAAAATGCAACTAAACGTAGAGCACAAAAAGTTACTTTTGAGTCTATCCTTCGCCTCATTCCCCACTAATTTCTTTTCTTGTGGATCTGATCTTTTTAGGCAAATCCATTTGGATGCAGCTAATACTTGTAATTTTCTTAAGCGCATGGGCTCTTGCTGCTCTCACTATGCCTATTTTGTTACATATTTCTCCAAATTAATTTACCAACAATAATCAAACAGAAAAAAAAAAATGTAAACTTGACCTTCGGGCCAAGATCAAAGTGTAGTATCTGTTCCGGCAGATACTGCAAGCAAAGACCATATGTGGGGGCGACCCCACATATAAGACCTTGGTCAATGTAGGGGCAACCCTTCATACCAATTGTCACTATCCAGCTCCCTTACTCCCCGGGGAGTTGGTCCCCATTTCCCCTTAACTCCTCACATTAAAAATCGGCCTTGTGCCTAATTTGCTCGGTGGGGGAGCAAATAAATACCATCTGTTCTTCAGATGCTGCACTTCAATTTCTTGTCCTCTTTCAGTGGAGGAGAAATCCTTCACGACTGAGACAATTTTTATTTTTGTTCCTTTTCTCCACATTAAAAAACGACCCTGGTGTCTAACTCTGTCCTGTGGGGAGGCATTGTAAATAGGAACAATCAAACACAAGGTATACTTTTGATTTTCTAGTGGTAAGGTACTAAAAGTAACAATCAAGTAGAAATACCGTGAGCATGCTCTTGGCCTGCCAAGCCAGCAGGAAGTCTGATGAAACTTCATAATATTTACATATTGGTTTCCTGACAAAGGAACAATTGGACCTAGTAATTCACTCCTGTTCGTTTGTTCACACTTTTCTCTGATTTTTTAATTTTGCACAAACAATAGTTATGATAAAAATAAATTTTTGCCAGAATGGGTTTTCTGGTCTAACTCCCCCGGGGGGGGGGTAAAATTGCCCCAAAATTGTTCATTTGTTTGCACTTTTCAATAACCCCGCCTTGGATTTTTGAAAAATTTTGCACAAACATTAGTCATGGCAAAAGTAAATTTTTCACTCATGGAGACCACCACCCCCACCCCCAGCATTCTCAGCTTATTAGTTTTGTAAAAGGGCAATTTATTTTCTATTTGTTGTTATTTATTAAACAAGTTTATATTTACCCACCCCCCTCTCCCAATAAAAAAATAAAATTGTATTAGTTTTTCAATAATAATCTTATGGTGGGCATGCTCATTATTTTGAGATGTCTATCAGTATTTCCCATTTTAATATTTAAAATTTGTCAAATTAAAAGAAAAAAATATATATCTATATAATATGTTTAAGAAATATGTGTGGCATAGCGTGGGTGAATTCTTTGATCTGCAGTGATCTTTTCTGTTGATAGACAATTTTTTGTTTCTCAGTAGTTGATTTCTAGTTATCATAGTGGTGATATGGTAGCCCAAATTTCTACAATTCCCCTTTTTCATCTGTTCCTCTTTGACACATAAGCAGTTGGCTCATTTAGGTAATGATTTCTAGTTGTAAAGGTGTTCTTAGTGGTTATGTGGCAGCCAAGGTTTCTGTGTTTCCTTTTAGCTACAATGATGTAAAAAAAAAAAAAAAAAAAAAGAAGCTTGTTTTTATGCACCTACATCTAAATGTTACATAAGTAGGTGTGTGTGTATGTATGTGTATATATATATATATATATATATATATATATATATATATATATATATATATATATATATCATCAGAAATAGATAAACATTGTTTTAACATTTTTAATGGAAAAGTATATTCTGGGACTGAGTCAATTTGAAAATATGTTTGGCTTACATTTTGAAAATGTTTTTTTTTTCTTTTTTCGTGACATTAGATCCAATATAATGTTAAATTTATACTTTTTATCTGCTAGTATAAATGGAGTGCTGTATCTACACTTAGTCCAGATTTTTACAAGATTAATTTAATCTTTTTTTTTTTTTTTTTTACATGTTTTATCATTAAACATATGAAAAGATTCATGGTGAATACTTTTGAAAAATTGTCAAATCCTTAACTAGGATTACTTATGATTTTTTTTTCCTTCACTTTTGGCCATTTATTTTGTAAGTCAGGGGTCCCCAAATACTTTTTCTCAACTGTTTCAAAAACATCATTAAATTTTTATTTACATCCTTGTTTTTTTTTTTTTTTTAATAATATCTATAAATCATGGTTAAAAGTAATTTGCAATAATAAGACCATTAAACTGATGTTTTTTTTTTGGGTGGAGGAGTGTGATTAACAAATAATCGGTTTAATATAATTTACTATATAAATTTTGTTTAAATAAATTTGTTGGTACTTGTAGATTATTGTTGCTATGTTTTTTTTTTCTAACATTTTCACAAATACTTAATTTCATAATTGTACATGTGGAGCCAAATTTAAGGAAATTGTTGTAAAGTGAAATATTGCTTGTTAGTTGCAAATCAAGATTTAGCTATTCTTAGTGAGAATTTGATATAGGCTCTCTTTACAGATTCTTGACACAAATATATTTGCAGAAATAATTGCTGAAAATATTTTAGAAACCCTAAATGCAAGAATACAAAAGTAAAATACTAGCAAATTAGCTAAGAAAAAATAACACTATCAGTTGTATATGTGTACAATAAGAAGGGGAGGAACGAATGAACTGGAATTGGATGACCTCGTCCTATGACGCAAGTCAGTTTATGGGTCAGACGTTGAATGGAGCAAAGTTCGGATGAACTTAAAACCCTGACCGAAAAAAATGAAACCCGGGAATAAGATGACGTAATTCGGCCGCAAATAAGACCAAATGCAAATATCAACAGGGTCAGAATGTGGGTCGATTACGTAAATCGATTAACGGGAAAATTCATAAAAAGCAATCATAAACAAGTCAAGAGAGACAGAGAGAGGTGACAGCAGAAAAGGACAGACGACGCTCAACTGCCTGTCACGGTCGCAACCACACCCTTCCCGCCACCCTCTCATTGCTTCACCGCCGTATTGATGTGTATATGTTGTTATTAAATAAATCAAATTGTTTTATAACAAAGCGTCTTGTTATTCATAGATAGATGAACAGCGGTGATTCCATTCACTAGACGAGACAACAACATATGCATATATGCCCAAACAAACTATCTATCTATCGAGATATTCAAAAATCTCGGATAGCTAGGATATAGACGGTGCTAACAAAATAGACGTCACAGCCATATCACCCAGTATATAACATATGGAGATAGAAACTCCACGTTATGGTTTGGATTCTATGGTTGTGTAGTTATAGTGATTTTTTTATTTTTTTTTTTTTTATTTTAATCTTATGTCATGAACATTTTCTTTCCCAAAATGTCTCATCTATGGAACACATTGGCACAAAATTGTTTCCTTGAGGCCTACAACATAGTCATCTTCAAATCTAATGTCAAACACTTGTCACAAAGCATCCTCATAAGTCATTAAATTTTATTAAATCTATTTTCAATCCTCTCCTAATATTCATCATTCAACTACTGATCTATTCATTTCTTTAATCCTTATCCTTGAGTGGTTTTCCACCTTGATAAGTGATGACTCGTTAGCAAAATAAATAATTAAAAAATGTTTTGTTTACACATTTTGGGGAGCCCTGCCCTAAAACCATTTGATATGCTTATTTGATTTTTACTACTATGTATACAATACAACATTTAAAAAAAGATTTAAGGTTTCTTTTTTATTTGAAAATATTTTTTTCTTCAAATTTTTTTATTTCGTTTTAATCTTTGTTTTCTTCCATAAGCAATGTTTATAATTTGCTGTGTATTTTTATTAATCACTTTTATCTCTAAAAACAAAAATGTATCCAACATTTTATAATTCTTGATTTCAAACAACAGAAACTACCTAACCAAACAAAAACTAAAAATTAAAACTGCTTTAAAATGAGATGTGCATATTTGAAGTTTTAAGGAAATTCTATTCCTATGGCTTATTTAGGAGGGGGTGCTCACATACAGATTTAGCACATAGAGGGGACTGGGACTACTTCCATTGTCATTCACAGAGAATTTTATACATTTAAATGTGAAAGTTTTTTCCACAAAATCAAAATAGATTATGCTTATTTAATTCTGTGCTACAACATAAGATGTTGAAATAAACTGTCATAAAGAAGAATGCTGAGTGCAATAAATTTTATTTATTTTTTTTTTTTTTTTAGAGTATGGTTATTTGCTTGACACATTGCTAGTAAATTAGGATATAGGCATGTTATATATAAGGCTGTTTGCAGTATGGTGGCAGTTGGTGTGCTGAAAGAGGAGATGAACAAAAATATTATCCTTCCAAACTTTTTTTTTTTTGTTTTTACATAGGCATCACCACTTATCAAGGCCCAGAGACCACTCGAGGATAAGGGTTAAGAGTGTACAGTAGTCAATTGGACAATATAGTAATTGTTAGTAATGGAAATTCGGTAACATTTGTTAACTTAAGTGGAACAGCTCATCAAGAATTTGTTTACATTGGACTTGAAGACAATCAGATTGTAGTCAGCTGGAAAGCAAGAAAACGGAAGACAGTTCCACAGGCATGCTAAGAAAGAAGCTTTGTTCATGGAATCTACGTATAGGTTTAGGCACAGATAAAGAGTGGGGGGGGGATTATTGATAGTGTTTTCAGCTAGACGAGTGTTTCTTGTGAAAGTTTGATGAGGGAGGGGCACCATAGATTGAAGCTCAGTCGAGCCCTTGCCATGAAAATAACGATACAGAAGAGACAAACTCGCAACATCTCTTCTGTGAGATAGAGGTTGCAGGGAAGTATCGAAAATTAAGAAATAAGTTTTATTGGAAAAGGATATCACTTTTATTGTCTCCCTTTATTTGGTTTAGATTTTTATTGCTCCAGCCTCCACCACCTTGCAGACAACCTAATAAAATACCTACATTTTTTAATACAAATTTATCTTTTTTTTTTTGTTATTATTAAACCTTAAAAAAGCAGACAAAACTTCTTACAATCTGACACCATATCAAATAATTGGAAATCTGTTTTTTTTGTCAGTTTTCTTTTTTTAATTTCTAACTCTTGATATCAGTATCTAAGAATCTGATGTGACAGACTTACAAGTCATTAATACTTGTTTAATGATTGAAGGACTTGAACTTTTAATGCTTTTTTTTTTTTTTCTTTTTTACTATTACCTAGGAGATTACTGATTTTCACCAAGCAAAAACAGTTTTGCACAAATTTTATGCCCCCGTATGATGATTAAATTCAAAATATAATGATACTTAACCTTCTGTCTAGAATCCTTATACCAATTTTGATCAAAATCGCATTTTGATTTTTGGAAAAAAATCTGAAATTTAAGATTGAAGCATAAGGTTTTAAAAAGAAATTGAAATCAAGAGAAATCTGACTATGGATCAAATTCAATGAAAATATGATGTATATGCATTTTGATGTGAAAGGTTGTGCCTATATTATTTTTAACAAATCAATATATATTAAGTGAAATCTGGTCAGTGAGGGTTGAGGACATGCATTCCACTGATATGAGAATGATACAATGGATGTCTTATGGAAGTCTTAAATACAGCCTGATGATTTCAGAGAAAGATTAAATCTGAACAGTATATAGGCAGATGTGTGCAAAAGAGTTCTTATGTTAGTCGATGTAGAACAGTTGAGTTAGCAAATTTATTTCAAAGGGGAAAGCCAAGGTAAATATGAGAGAAAGTGATAAAAATAGACCTGAGAGAAAGAGTGAAAAAACCTGGACAGAGATGGGTTGGTTGGAAAGTCAATTTCTAAAAGCTGTCCAACCCATGCCAACATTTCAACTGATGTTAAACGAAATATGATAAAACATGATTTGTAAAATTAATAAAAAAAATTAAATTGTTTAATAATTTATTTGAAATAGTTAATTAAAACAATGTAATTAACAAATTTAAATTTTACAATCCTGTGGGGGAAGAATTGGGATAAAAATTGACTATGATGCACTTTCCTTTTATCTATAAATTTAATAATAATAAAAAAATGAAAATAAATCCTAAATATTCGTGATTAAATTTGAACAAAATTAAAATGGAACTCCCATGCAATGTTGGGTAAGCTATTTCTGAATAGATCTTAACCAATTACAACAAACAATTAATAAGTAAACCAAGTGGTTTTAAATTGCTTCATATATCACTTGTTACATTTTGTATATATTGATGACTGCAGATTGAGCTTAGAATTCATTAATGACAGCACATATTAATGAAGTATCATGGTGAACCCACAATGCAATAGCCAGTGTTTATCATATAACAGTTCACCATAAATGTGAGGATACAATATCACTAAATATCTTTGTAGTTAAATAATAAAAGAAGATTGAAAAAAAAATGTTAATCATCTTTGCTGTTGGCATTGGTTGGCTGCTTTTTGAAAATTTTAAGCATTTTCTTTTTTTAATTCAACTGCATGTTTTTTAATAAGAAATTTGATATCCGTTTTTCGTTTTTTATTTGTTTTTTGTTTTTTTCTAAAAGATAAATAATCAGAAACTAATTTTTTTTATGTATTTTGACTTGTTAAAAAGAAACAAACTTCAATGTTGGACATTGAAAGCAAAAATAAAAAAGAACAGATATTAAGATACATCTATTCAATATTCAATCTGTAATGTTTAAGCTATTAAAATACTATTTTGAAGTGTTCAACAGAATGATTGAAAGATGAACAGAATTTCATATAGATATTTAGATACATTTGAAAATGTTATTTCAAACTTAACTAACATTTTGGACTATTTGTACTACAGTTCTCATTATGGTTATGTTTTATTTATTTTTTATTTTTTTACGTTTCGGCCAATGTAACCTTTAACCTTCTTCAGGTACATCTTTTAGAACTTGAAAATTTTTGTCAAACTCGGAGAATCTGAGTAGAATTTTGAACAGTCCTTTTATTTAATTTATGGGGGTAGTGTTCTCATTTCATCAGTTATGACAAGTAGAATTTTTATGTCATTATTACTTATTATCGACTGTAGTATGGATTTTTACTTGGAACTGATTCTTAAGCAATGCCTTTAACCATTATGCCATGAGTCTATTCTAGTATAAACTCTTAAAGCTTTAAATCTAATGTTATCTAGATGTTATAGTATTATTACTTATATCCATATTATATTTCTCTTTGTCTGTTTCACTTGGAAACTACTGGACCAATCTAGCTGAAATTTTGTATGAACCTTTATCATAAAGTGCAGCGAACTAAGTATTATAATATCCGTTCAGTGCACAGTTAGGATTAATAGGATTAGTATTTAATGCAAAAATGAGCACAAATTTAACCATATTCAACCATCAATTTAGCGTAAAGCATTCCTACGTCAATAGACCATAATTTTTACTTGTTTTTAATGGGCTAAAAAGTGTGTGTGTATATATATATATATATATATATATATACACGCACACACACATATATATATACACATATTCAAGCACGTCTGATTGAACATGAGTTATTCTTTTTTCCGATTTTTCTGGATATTTTTCTATTCGTCGAGCGGTCTTTTTAATTTTAGTTGGCATGTTGTATAAAATGGTGCCCAAAAGTTGTTGTTCAGCCATATTCTTAAGCGCTTTCTATCGGTGCATTCAATTATCAGGAGCAATTATTGTTATCGTTTTCTTTTCCTTTGAGGCTTAGTGTATTTAGATATATTTTTTTTAAATGATGATAATTGGATGCACTGATAAAAAGTGCTTGAAGAATATGGCTGAACAACAACTTTTGGGTGCCATTTTATATAGCATGCCAGCTGAAATAAAAATGATCACTCAGTGAATGGAAAAAAAATATCCAGAAGAATTGGAAAAAAGAATAACTGTCATGTTCAATCAGACATGCTTGAATAATGACTTGCTGCCAAAATTAAGTTATAAAAATATATTTATGACCATTAAGCTACAGAGGTTTCTGTGTTTCATACCATAAGGAATTGTTAGGCTAAAATGCTGATTCCCTATGGGGATGAAATGTGGAAGCCTCTGTGTAGTTTAATTATCTTATATATATATGTTCTTAATTTACTACCTGGCTCTATTTGCTTGATTACTGAAAATTGATACATAAAATATATCTCCTTATAATATTTTATGTAGATACATCAAATAATAATATATATATTTATTACTATTGTTTTAAAGAAATCTATTTCAAGCCAAGAACAAAGTGCAAACCATTATTTTAATACATTATGCTTACACACGTTTCAGGAACATTAATGGTTCACCTAAGCTTGAAACCAGATGAAAAAGCAAAAATAGATTTTAAAACTCTTTCTTATGAAAAATAAAGCTTATTCGAGTAATGGGTTGCTTGTAAATCCCTACATTATTACTAGGGCTGTGACAAGAGAATATTCTTGTCATGGTTTTGACTCTCAAGTATATATCTGACACAGCTAATCAATTGAGAACCACATCACTCTATCTAAAAACATATAAGATATTAACTGATATATACTCGAGAGTCAAAATAATGAAAAGAATATTCTCTTGTCATAGTCTTAATTATTACTTGGAAAGATATATTGTGGGAATAATAATTGAATAATTAAACCAAAAATGTGTGCGTGTGTATCACAAACAAATGGAGTGAACTGCTTTTGAGATTTTTTTAGCAAATCTGAAAAAGCCATTTTCATTTTAAGCATATAAACAAGTTTCTTATAAAGATGTTTAGGTTTATCTAAAAAGAAAAATTTTTTTTTTGTTTTGACTAAAAGTCTTCAGACAAAAAAAAGCATTTAAGCTCATTTTGAAGACAAAATTGAAAAAATAAAACAATTCCGGTAGATTTGCACTAATTGTTTCTTTTGCTTTCTTAATTTTTTTTGTTTTGTTTAGTGTTTTTTTTTTTTTTTTTTTTTCTATATTTTCTTTGTTGTTTCTCAGTGATTCTTCACTTTGATTCTTTTTTTCATGTCTTTTATCAGTTTCTTTTATCTTGTTTCTTTATTGGTCAGCATGTGTCACTTGGATACTTTTTTCTTTTACAATTTAAAATCTATTTCAACTTTCATTCAAAGCAAGTTCAGTTTTAGTAAATTGTCTCCAAAGATGTTCTTACATCTCCTAATCATCAGAAGAGTTGTAGTGAATGCATGCGAGATTGTATACCAACTGGTTTAAGATTACTACCTCTCTTTCTCTCCCTATTTTGTCCTTACTCTTTTTTTTTTTCTCGCTTTTTCTTATGAGAAAGCAACATTGAAGAAAGAGACAATGGCAAAGAACTTAAGTGGTTAGATATAATTAGTCAAATTGAAATTGAAATATTTGAATTTCAATTTATACACCAACTAGAGGACAACTGCATTCCAGAAATAAAGTTTCTTTTGAGCCAATCACATGATCAACATGTTTATAAAATCACCAATTGACAAACCGAAGTACTTTGGCAGAAAAATGATTGCATCTTTTTTTTTTTTATAGCTCAACTGTCAAAATCAAATAGGTAATCGCAGTCCGAACTGTAGCTATAAAATTTACTATTCAGTGTCTAAAATGCTTAAACTTGTTTCTGGACAACCAGATTTGCATATGCATCCATCTGAATTAATAAAAACAAATAACAATATTTTATACCAGTCAGGATTTTTTTCTTCAATAAACAGTTGACACAAAAAAATCAAAGACAGTGCTAATATTATTATACATCACCCATTAATTGCTACCATTCTCAACTCAATCACACACTGTCATATGCATACGCACACTTACAACACATTGTACACACTGCTTGTAGTCCTTCATTCTAATGATTTTACATTGATTGTAAACAAATGTATAAACGTATACATTTTAACGCTTATAACATTTCTCACTAAATTTTTCTACAATGAAAACCATACTCATCAAATGACCATTACTTTTATTAATAACTTTTTTATCAAATGTAATTTTTGTGATTGCATAGGGAAGTTTTCATTACGATTTTTCAGACACATGGATAATTCACAACCCTTAAATTAGCGACTCAAATTTCTTTAGGTACCTCCAACGCGCGCCATAGTTTTAACCCCCCGCCTCTATATGTAACACGATGTAATTTAATTTAATATTATCATTCTCTATTTTTTTCCATTTAATAGAAAAAGCTTCAAGTAAACTGCTAATATTTAAAAAAAAAAAAAAAAAAAAAATTTACAGCATACAAAAATAATGAAAACGCGAGACAAAAATCGTGTTTACATTATCGACGCTTTAAAACAATGTTCCTATGTAGTGACGTTTTTTAAGCCGTTCACACACCCATGTTTTAAAAATCTAGTAAAAAATCAAATAATAATCATATTTTCCTGAAATTTTCGATATTCAATTATTATTAAATAAACTTACATATTAAAAGTAGATTTCGATAAATATATTAGCGGAAATATTTTTTTTAGGTGTTCTACCCCACTATATTTCATGGTCCGAAAACTAAGCAAAATAAATGTGGGTTGATAATTTTCAACATTTTTTAAAGCTGAAAAAATCAAATAATTAAAAAATAGTAATTTATATATATATATATATATATATATATATAAAAATAGCTGTTAACAAATTGAAGTTATGTTATTTATTTCACTTACCTCAAAGTTGTAAATAAAATTGGACATAAATTCAATATTATGTTAAACAACAAAAAAAAAATAACACTTTCTGGATAATTTTTTTCTCGGTAATATAATTATTCGAATTACAACAACAACAAAACAATTCTAAAAAATAATTATTTTTTTAAAAGCTTTAAATGATATAAAATTAAAATATTACGTGATAGGAAATTTAAATGGATTTTTTTAATAACAGGTTTCCAATAATAAAATATTGAGATAATAGAAATTGTAAATCCAAAATCAACCTTAAAAAAAAATTCGTTTTGATTTTATTATTTAAATTGATAGAGGGTAGTCCTTATGTTTGGCGCTTTTTTAAAAAATGTACGGAGGCTTTTAAGGAACATTATTTTTGAATACATATGTCAAAATTTTATTTTATTAACTCTAGTCTGTGTAGTTTGTTAATAAAAATGTATTTGTTTTACAAAAGTTAAGTTTTATATTATTTTTTATCCATAGCAAAAAAAAAAACGTTACTCCATTAATAATTATAACGCAAACGCTTATCCATAGAAATTAACACAAACATACGAAATGATAACGTCACTATAAAAATGTGTACTATTGACGTTTTACACATCGCCGTGGAGGTACCTAAATTTCTTCGATATCATAGCATATGAACCTTCTTTACTCTGCAAAGACTTAAAGTATGAACATTCTATATTTACATATCTATGTAAATTTCTGCTTTTAAATACATATAAAATCTCTTTTGTGAATTTATGCTTTTGAATTCATTATTTAATTTATGTTTATCATCTAACGTTTCTATCACTTTCTAACATTTAAGTATAAATCTAAAAACCGTTTTCACTAAAAATGTCTCCCTAAAATCGTCTCTTCCCAAGAAGCTTTCACCCAAATTGAAGAACCCTAAAAAAGGGACTGCCAAAGAACTCCATACCAGCAACGTCATAATGACTATGAAATTAATATCTAACACAGCTTACAATAACACAACCATTTACAATTTAAGTGTATTTTAAATTCTGACATTACTCCTTTGATATTAATTGTAAGAAAATCTTCCGTGACAATTTAATAAAATTGAAACTGCTTTTCATATTATTTGGATTGTTTGAACTACTGTTTTCATCTTGAGTGTTATTTTCAGTTTCAGTTGATGTAGACCTTCTTCGGGTGTATCTTGTCAAACTCTGGAATCTGCACAGAATTTCGAACGGAACCCTTTATTTAATCTATGGAGGGTGGGGGAGGTCTATGGCATGTACTCGTTCCATTTGGGAATATACAGAATTTCAAACTGAACCCTTTAATTCATGTGGATAGATTATTCTTGTTTTATCAGCTATGACTTCTTGGAAATGTTATCACTTGTATGTTCCTTTGCATCTCTGTAGCTGTCATCCAAAATGTCGTGACCATCATAACATCATTCTGCAATGTCTAAGTATTGAAGAGAATAAAATCTTTGTCCTTGTATGGAGGCAAGTAAATAAGGAATTATTGAGATAAACTTTTGTTATTCACATGATGTTCTATTGAAATAAAAATTAATTTAGAGATGCTGATTATATTATTTTTAATAATAAAAAATTCAACCTCCAGAATACGTTCACTTACAACTAATGTTATTAACTATTATGCCACAGGTCTATGAATTCAAAGATTCCCAAGTTTAAAAATATGCACATGAAAAACATTGAAGATTATTTGGTTGAAATGTTATAAAAAAAAAAAAACTAATGTGAGAATAGTTGTCTGAATAATTTGAATTACAAATTATAAAGTTCCATGTAAAAAAAATTAAGAAATATTACTATTTATTCTTGAATTGATTATTAATGTACTCTGTCATACCTACTGGTATATATTTAAAATATTTAATTTCTTATCTCATTGACATTTTTTCCAATGCATTAATCAAAATTTCAAAAGGACATAATTTCTAAGTTATGGAATGGTATTTTTGAATATAATATATATATATATATATATATATATATATAGTTAACAACCTAGATGGAAGGAAACGTTTTTGATCTGTCAAAGTTTGATTTGAATAACAGCCAATCAAATGTTGATAATTCTACTGATATAATGGATATAGTGTCTCACATTTTCTCTTGAGAATAGATTTTATTTTCATCTTTTTCTTAATGTCTTTTTTTCTAGTAAGCTTTTCTCTGCTTTATAATAAGACATTTTTTTATATTTCAGTTGAAACAGATGTTTACAAAATTGTTTCTCTTTTTTTTTTCTTTTTTTTTTTATTGATTTTGCATTCAACTATTGAGTTTGTTTTACCACATACTTTTATTTCAATTTGTTGTCAGCTATTGAGATTGGTGGTGGTGGTGGGGGCATTAAACATTGTATAATAGAAATCATTTCAAAATTTGGTTTTTATCAGAGATAAAAAAAAACAAACATTGCTAGTCACTAACACAAGCTTATAATAAATCGCTGTATCTTCAGATAATTGCCATTTCATCACATTTCTTTACTGTCACCCTTTTATTGTCCATAACTTTATAGGTCATATTTTTAAGCCAACTAAAGACCAACATGGCTTGTAGCATAAGTGACAGACAAACGTTATACTTTGCATGATATTGATAGGATCACCTTTTGAGATTTGTTTTATAGAATAGTCACCCTTTCCCATGTTAAAAATGGTTTTCTAAAAATAACATAATTTTAGCATGTTCTTTAAACTACACAAGTACCAAAATGTCTGCTGTACAAACTAGTGTCCAAAAGTTGATGTATTTTTGTTTTTTTAATTCATTGTTTGTATTTGTGAAAAAGTTGGAAAATAAGTGTGCAACAAATAACCTGTTATTTAATACACTGAAATAAATCACTTTTTTTTTTTTTTTTTTTTTTTTTTTTTTTAACATTTTCACCCCAAACAAGGCACATCGCCACTTTGATGGGGGGGGGGGGGGGCTACTATCAGGGACATAAGCTTCAGGGGTACTATGTAGGGAGTTGGGCAGCAAGATGTCGGTTCACGTTACACTTGAACTTCTGCATGTCAGAACAGTTGGGGAAGCAGGATCCCGGAAGGGAGTTCCAAAGTCTAGTGGTTCTGGGGAGAAACTACTGGAGTAGAAGGCTCTCTTACATCTAGGGATCTCTACTGCGAGAGGGTGGGATTTAGCTGCTTGTCGGGTCTGTCAGGGGTAATTACGTCGAGGGAGGGGTATAAGTGCTTGCAGTTCGTCAGGGCATTCACCATTAAAGTACTTGTAGAACAGGCAGAGGGATGCAACATTTCGTCGATGGGACAGAGGCTGAAGCTTAGATGACATTGCATGTGTATTTTAAAAACTTTTATATCAGCTAATCTTTTGCTAGTTGCTTCATCAGGAATTGAACAGACAACCTCCAGGTAAAATTCACCAAAATATTTCTTAACCTAGTGGATAAAAGAATCTCTTTATAAGAAGATATATATCAAGACAATCTGCCTAAGTAGGGGGTCGTTCATACCAAATTTCATATTCATATGTCTAACAACCTAAAAGTAGTTAATGGACAGACATCTCATATTAGTGTAAATACAACTGCATCCTCAATTTTAGTTTTATATTTAACAGATAAGATCTAAAAATATATACAAGATATGTAATCTGTATTATATTTCTCTTAATCTGTCTGTCCATTACACTTTTTCTTTGAAACTACTAGTTGATCTGCCTAAAATTTTGTATAGACCTTTGTTATAAGGTGCAGCAAATTAAGTATTATAGTATTTGTTTGATGCACTATTAGGGATAGTATTTTAATGCAAAACTGGGTACAAATTTAAGCATAGTCAATCAATAATTTAGCATAAAGTACTCATTTTAAGTCAACAAGCTAACGTTTGTCCATTTTTAACGGGCTAAATGTCTACTATACTGTATAATAAGGCATCTGATATTAAAATAATGTACCAAAAATCAATTGTAGAATGTTAAAATTTTTAGTTGGCATTAAAATTAAATTTACTTATTTTATAGTGTTTTTTTTCCCCTATAAACATTATAGCACAAACTCTTATATAATACATATAATTCACTTTTTATATGGCAAATGTTTTACAAATATATCCATTTCTTTAGTGTGAACAATTTGTATGTCATTTTTCTCTAATCTTTATACTTGTTAATAATACAAATCTTGACAACTGAATTTTATACAATTTCTTTTATCCGGGTATTTTTTTCCCCCAATTTCCTATGAAAAATATTTATTGCTTATTCATGCTTAACTTTTGTTTAAATTAGTGAAAAAAAAAAAAAAAAAAAGCCTTGTGTTGCAGATTTCTTTTTCACTGATGAATTACTAATTATCAAGGCTAAAAGTACAGAATAGTTAACACCTGAGAACTCATGACAGCACAACATGCATAATCTATGTAAAACACATTAGAATGAAACTCCCTACCTAATCGGTCCTGGATATGACCTTAAACTATATCCGATGGTGAGGCCCAAGCTTGTGGGCTTTAGGGAGTGTGGAGCCACCCTTTAATTGCCATTGCTCCCAGGTCCACTCTGATCCGGAGTGGTAGTACCTGTTAGGGTCCCAACTATGGGTTAAATAGAAACCGACTTAAAAAACAAATATACTCTATTAAAAAATTGTTCTCCAAAATCACTGAATTTGGCATTAAATAACCCAAAAAAGGGTTGATATGCCATAAAACAACCAACCAACCAACCCTACCTAATCTACCAAGTTTTCACATTTATAACATTTGGTAATTTTCCAGAATAGACAACAAAACAAAAAAAGATGAAAAAATAAATATTACCGAAGGAAAGATAAGTTGCTCTTCTACTTACCTGGATAAGTTTTTAAGTTTTTACTTATTTAAAGTGTTTTTTGTTTTGTTTTTTTACTTAAAAATACAGGTTGTGTAAAGCCTCTCAAGTTAGAATGAAAAACAAAATAGTGGTCTCCTTCAATCCATAGTAGAGCCTCAATAATAGTTTAAAAATTGAAAATTACACAAAATACTGGTAGAAGATTACATTTTCGCATGTTTTGTGACATTAATTGGATCTGTTTCTATCAGTATTTCGTTTAATTTTATAAGTGATTATCGATGCTCAACTCTGACTCTAAAGAAACGATTATTTGTTTTTCATTCCAACTCCATGTACTTCACATTACCTCTATTTTTAAGTAAAAAAAACATTTTAAAACAAGTCAAAACACACAAAAAAAACTTATCTAGGTAGGTAAAAGAGTAATTTAGCTTGTCATTGGTTACATTTGTTTGTTGTGTGTGTGTGTGTGTGTGTGTGTGTGTATATATATATATATATATATATATATATATATATATATATATAATTTTTACTTTTTTTTATGCTTTGTTGGCTATTCTGGAAAATCACATAACATTTTTAGCTCATATTTTTCTTCTATAAAATCTGTCTTCTCAACAGTTGATGATTGCATTTAACTATTAAATGTACAAAGACAAATTTTATTAAATTGTTTTTTTGTTTGTTCTCAAGTGTTAACTATTCTGTTCTTTTACCAGAATCACTTGAAGATAACATTCTACAGATGGGAAGTTCAGATTTAATGAACAAAACTCCTATATTTCTATAATTTGAGAAATGTCTTGTTATCTTCCTCTGTAAAAGTTTTCTAATTTTCCCAGTTTGCAGAATTAAATAACCATAAAAATGTTGATATGCCAAAAAAATATATATACTAAAAAAAACGAATTCATTTTACTATTGAGATGGCTAAGTTTTGTGTCAGTTAATCGGTTTAGATATTATGTTACATCATTAAATAACTTCCAAACATGTTTATCTGCAGTTAAACATAAAAAGAAAGTAAATTTATCTCCATGGAGAAAATATCAGATTATATCCAATTAATTGCATCTACTGGATATAGTGTTTCAAATTGAACGACAGGTTGATATGTTGCAACACAGATAAAACAA
Organism: Euprymna scolopes; assembly: GCF_053919585.1. Lineage (NCBI taxonomy): Eukaryota > Metazoa > Mollusca > Cephalopoda > Sepiida > Sepiolidae > Euprymna > Euprymna scolopes. The sequence goes on along the minus strand of NC_136491.1, from coordinate 45,481,656 downwards.
AGATTCAGTTAGACATTTTTATGAATAAAGTAGCGATTTGAAAAGTTCTTTTTGGTCACCAAATTTTAGCAACAATTGGTACTAGTTAGTATTTAGATGGGTGACCAGAAACTTGAAAGTGGCTTTCTCTAATATAGTTGGGAAAAGTATAAATTCATCTCCCACTCCTATGTGCAAAATAGTAGGGTAGTCTAGACTATCAAGCCTTGTTTCAGCATTCTTTTCACTTGTTTAAATGTCTCCTTGTCACTGAAATTGAGCAATGCCGAATCGGACGGAGTACAGTTGGAAATTGCAGAGCCTTTGTTTTAAAAAGTTCTTAGGTTCTTTCAAGACAGATGGAAGTTGACAAATTACTCATTTGAAAACCTGTATGAATTTACTTTTTTTTTTTTTTTTAAATAATGTTTCTTACCTTGTTAAAAAAAAAAAAGAAAAAAAAAAGAAGTCTTAACGTGAGCAATATTTCTATTCGTTTAGATTATTTGCACTACTGTTCTCGTCTTTCCATAATGTTTCAGACAATGTAACCTTCAACCTTCTTCAGTATTTTATTGAGCTCTGGAAACTGCAGTTTTTCAAATCATACTCTTTCATTTAATTTACAGGGGTAGCATGTTCTTGTTCTGTGAGCCACAACTGGGTAGAAGTCATAAGTAATTTATTATTGTATTCTTAGTGTCATCTGTACTGAGGATTGAACCATCAACCTCCAGAAGAGTGTCAATTAGAATTTAATTTTACCTAGTACTTTATCCATTAGGCAATACAAGGATATAATTGCGAATTACTGAAAACTTGGATGACAGAATGAGAACATGCTATCCACATGGATTAAAGAAAGTGTTTGGATCAGAATTCCATGCAGATTCCAGAGTTCAACAAGATACACCCGAAGGTCAGAGGTTACATCATTTAAAATATTGTGAGAATAAAACTCAAGATATAACAATAGTCTGATAAATCAAAATGATACAATTTATTAATCCTCATCTAAAAAATTCAGAAATATATTTCTATTGATATTTTTTTTTTTTAAATACCTGCATTTTTTTTTTTTTTAAGTACTTATAGAACATGTCTTTTTCAGTATGTTTAAGTTTCTCCATTTTTTTCTTTTTTCTGTCTAGCCTTCTGAACATAAAGATATCATTATTCATATGGCCAAAGTCATGGACAATATTGCAGTACCAATGGCACGAGCAAGTATTTTATGGTTGATTGGTGAATACAGTGAACGTGTGCCTAAAATTGCCCCAGATGTGCTTCGTAAAATGGCAAAAGGATTCATCACTGAGGTTTGTACATCAAAATATTTCTTCTCACTCTCTCTTTACTACAGTAATCCAGAATGTTGAGAATCATAAGATCCTATGGTGTTTTATTTACTTTGTCCCCAGGAGGTTAGAAACAAGATCAGGTATGGTTTTAAAAAAGCCAGCACATTAGAGTAAGCACTTACAAAAACTGCATGAGCAGCCCTCGTAACATTCTCCAGTAAGAGTGCCTCAGGCAATTTGCAATAAACTCCTCATAGAGAAGGTAAAGCCTGGGAAGATGGACCTTCTAGAACTAAACAACCATATCTTAGTCGAACAGCAACAAAATCACTACCAAACTGATTGTTGAGGATGTATCCCCCAACTGGTACCAACATCTACTTGTGTCTGCTAAATATGTGCAATATATTAAACATCACTCCCTCTCGTATACTTATTGGCCATATCTACATATCTATAAAAGTGAACATGTCTGTGTGTGTGTTTGTGTACATTTCCCTATGCAATAACTCTGTCAATTTTTAGTCTACAGACTCGAAATTTGATATACAGGGTACTGAGATTTGGGAAAATCTTTGTGATCGGTTTTCGGACAGAAATTTAGCTGTTAAGGGGGCAAAGTTATATACATTATATGTATATATTTTATAATTGGAAGTGTGTATATCTATATATATATATATATTAGTGATGGGATAATCCGAATATTTTTCCTGATTCTGATACAATTACTGATTTGGATTCCAGTTTTTTTTAAACTTCTAAATATTTATCTATAAAGCTGTTTTCATTTTTTTTTTTTTCCAGATTGCCTTAATAGAAATCCATGTTTAGCTTAAATAATACATTTATGATGGGATATATTGTTGACCTTATTGGTAGTTCACAATCAAATATTTATCATTTTATCATTAATACCAATAGGCTTTGGAAAATAGTCACATTTTTCTGATTCGGATAGAAATTCTGATACTCCAAAAAGTTCTGATTCCCGATTCCTATTAATTGTTCCAATACAATAATATATAACACGGAAAAATGCAAGCATAAAAAGTAATATGGTTAAGATTAACCTTGGAAAAGTAAAAGGACTAGTGGTCAAAACTGGAAAAGAAAAAGACAAAATATTTTAGTAAAAAAATATGATAAATTTATAACTTAAAATATTGTAGCATTAAGAATTTATGTATAATGTTAAATTCAATTTTTTAAAACATTCTTAACTTACTATAACCATTAGCCCAACTTAACATGACTCCCAAAAGGTGTTTTCACACCTTATTCTTAACATAACTATACACCAAATTTCAAGTCTGTAGATCAAAAATTTGTTGAGTAGTGTTCTCACTTTTATGGATATTATAAATATTCAATGTTGACATACAAATATTTATTGTTCCCCATGGATGAAACAGATCTGTAAAATTTACCAAAGTTATTTTGAAAAAGATGATTGGTAAGATGAATAATAAAACTTTGGAATATGGCAAAATTGTTATTCATTTATATAGATCTCACCTGTCTGTGTAGGCATTAAATGAATGTATGTATGAATGAATGTATGTATGTCTTGCAAAAACTTTTGACAGAGGTGACAGATTTTCGCAAGATCAGTATCATTTTGAAGCTCAACCCTTCAGACGACAAATATCAAAGAATTTGCCAAAAAACATTAATTCCTTCGCCCTCAACTGGGCACTTTTCTACAGTGAGAGGTCGTGTTTTTTTTTTTTTTTTTTTTTTTTCAACGATATTTTCGAAAGTCATCGCCTCTTTTTGATTGCCTAGCCTTAATTTAAAGGCCTGTCACTTCTGGCTTGGCGGTGGCCACAACGGCAAAGACGTCACGTTTTTGGGGGTTTTTTTTCACATTCTTTTCCTCCTTCACAGTACGGGTTCGAGCCTGCCTACTACCACTTTAAAAAATAATTTTTTTTTTTTTTTTTCTTTCAACACACACCTCTGAACACCCAGGCAATGCCGGGCACCCAGGCTAGTTCATTTATATATGCTCTGTTATATTTAACAAATGTAGAGCTTCTAATTAAAAAAAAAAACAATTGGTATGCACAAAGAGTGAAAAATGATCACAAAAGTGCATTTTTTCACACAACATATACACACAAACGCTCTAAATATATGTACTTTTTTTTATATATAGACAATTTATAGAAGGTTAATAACAATGCAGAAATATAGTAATTTTTTTTTAATAGAAATCATGAGAAAAAGATTTTTTTTCTTTGATTTTGTGTTTGACTAATAGTGATTTTTTTTTTTTATTTTTATTTTTTTTATTTTAAGAAAATCAAAGTTTTACATCAACCATTTTTTTGATCCAATAATATTGCATTAGTTTAGAAGAGTATTTCCAACATATGCCAGCATGTAAAACGGATGGTAAACCAAAAATGATTATGGTTAACATAATTTTAAATCTTACAATCTAAAAGAATTCATCTGGACTTGATTTGTTTACATAATTTCTTTTTTCTTTTCATAGGAAGACATTGTGAAGCTACAAATTTTAAACCTTGCTGCCAAAATGTGCATCACGAACCCAAAACAGACAAAATTGCTCTGCCAGTACGTCCTCAATTTGGCCAAGTATGACCAAAACTACGATATCCGTGATCGTTCCCGCTTCCTTCGACAACTTGTGCTGCCCTCTGGGGAGAAGGCAGGAGTTCTTTCCAAGTACATTAAAAAGATTTTTCTTGCAACAAAGCCAGCTCCAGTTTTAGAATCTAAATTCAAAGGTTTGTGAAAAAAAAAATTTTTAATTAAAAAAATAGAAAAAAAAGATTGGATTATTTCTTATCTTGATTATTTTCATAATATTTTGTCCAGAATAACCTCCAATATTTTTCAGGTGTAACTTGAACTTTGGAACATGTACAGAATTTCTAATTGAATTATCCATTCTGTAGGATTATGTTTTTGTTCCATCGGTCATGGTCAGGTAGAAATGTTTATTTCTATATTACCCTTATTTATTATCACTTATAGTGAGGATTGCACCATGAACAGGTAATAACTAAGCATAAAATAAACACTTCTACCTCATCATAGCTGACAGAACGAGAACAATCTATGTGAATAAACGACATCAAAACAAGATGGTGACCGAATTTGACCTCCTGTCATGTTTATCTAATTCACATAAAAATAAATTTCAAGCATGTTTTTTCAAGTTTACATGCATGATACTAAATAGATTTAAAATTCCTCATTCAATAATTTTTAACAGAAATAACAACTTAAAACTATTTTTAATGCCTACACAGAATTTTTTTTTCTTGCATTCTCTTTACAATACCTTCAATAATTATCCATAAAATTTGTGCCATTTTCTTCTGTTAATGGAATTCATTTTTACCTAAGACAGGTCTTACTTTAATTATCTATATATAATTAGCACATCTATATATTAATACGATAGCGTGTGTGCTCTGTTGTGTGTCACGCCTACATCCGAGTCGTTTAATCGTTATGTCCTATTTCTTTTCATAAATAATTTTATCAAGAATTCTTCATAAGTTTTGGTTTCGATTATGGCTGAAAGAACTCTAGTTTATATATATATATATATGCATATATTTTTTTTCATAAGTTTTTATTTCGGTTTCGATTCAAGCTAATGCACCCAAGTCATATGGATATATATTTGCGATTTTTGAAATTGCAACTTTATAATATATATAAAAATCGATAGAACATTAACTCTATAATAATATATATGAAATCTGCAAGAATTAAAATATACTTCATAGTACTTTACGACCAGGTTTTGTCGGGCATTCGTGCCAGCTTAGATAAATACTTTTGTAGTTGTAATAAAAAAAGCTACAATAATATTGGAACGTCTCCATTTACTCTGAACATCTACAGAATGCCAACATCAATATATTATATATAAATGAGTTCACTGTGGAATTTTTACAGGTCCTGCTAGTCTAAAATTAGAGTGTTATATGTTTTTTTGGTTTTTACCAATGAGTCAAATGTTTTCTGTATGCAATGGCAATATGACTTTTTTTTTTTTTTTTTAACCCCAGATCGAGATCAATACCAATTGGGTACATTGTCTCATTTATTGAACACAAAAGCCCATGATTACCAGGAACTGCCAGATTTTCCAGAAATAGCACCTGATCCTTCTGTCAGAAATGTGGAAGTACCATTGCCATGGTCAGATTTGACACGGACTAATAAAAAATCTAAGAAGAAAAATACAAACTCTGAACATTTCTATTCAGACGATGAATCCAGTCCAGATGGTAAGATGTTTGATTTAAAATCATGGTATTTATCAACTAACAAATAATACAGAAATAAAAAATACCGTAGAATCTTGGAAAACGGTGGCCCCGAAATAGTTTTTTCAGGTTACAATGTGGAATACAATATTTTTCCGGTCCCTGGTTACAGTATTTGCCCCACCTTACAGTATTATTTATAATGTTATTTGATTATATATATGTGTATTATATACTGTACTGTATTTTGTTACTAATTTTTAATATGTACTGTATAAAATTTTGCTTAGGTCCTGCCATACGATGATTTTGTGGATTAATGCTGTATTCCAGGGTTCTACTCTAGAATTTCTGTGTTGTATAATATTTGGGGAAAATTTACCTTCATCAGATATGTATTTAACTTTAGTTCAAATTATCTCCTGTCTACTAAAACGGTAAAATTTTAAAATAAATCTCTAAAAAGTAACATTTGTTTTATTGATTTGAAGAATATTTAGCTACTAATTATTTTTCTAATAGTAAAATAGAAAGTATTTTTGTTTTAAAGAAAGAAAAAAAAATTGATACAATTTTAAAGAAATAAGAGACGTGTTTTATTTATTTAAAAAAATATATTGTACTCATAATGACAATTGTTTCATGGAAGAAGTCACTTTTCTTTTCCTATAGTATAAGCCCTGACAGATATTTATTATTTCAAAAGAAATATTATCAATGGTAAATTATATACATTAAGATGAACAAAACACTGGAATTTCCACAGGGTTCCCCGCTAGTATTTATCTGATTAGTAACAAATGTGGGTTCTTTTCCAGAATTCAACCTAATTAAAAAAACAAAAATATAGAAAAAATTTTATGATGTGTAGAACAAAAATGTCATATTCCAAAAAACTGGATCGAGTAATATTTTTTATTTTTTACTAAGAAAATCAGATTTTATAAGGAAGCAAGGATTGTGTGTTTTGCTCTGCCATTTTTAATAAATGAAAGGAGACAACTTAATTAGAACTACAGAGATCAAAATCAGCCTTGTAATGGCTACAATTTACTGTTAACCGCTAAAAATCATAAATGATTTTCTATATAAAAAAAAATTAATTGATCAATTCATGTAATTTTTGGAATATGACATTTTCATTCTATAAAGTTTTTTCAGTATTTTTGTTTTTTCGAATTGTGTTGAATTCTAAACAACCCATGCTTGTAACTATGTTCTATCTTCATTATTTTTATGCAGAAATTAAATTATTGCAATAATAATCTATAATATAAATCTCACCAGTCTGTTTAAATGTTTGTATGTCTACCTAAATCTTTCGACAGAGACGACGGATTTTCACGAGATTTGTATCGTTTTGAAACTTGACCCTTCGGACGACAAATATCGAAAAATTGGCTAAAAACATAAATTCCTTCTGGGCAGTTTTCTACAGGGAGGGGTCGCTTGTTTCACTGATATTTTTTAAAGTTATCCCTTTTTTCGATTGACTAGCCTTAATTTAAACCGTTACCACTTACGGTTTGGTGATGGACACAACAGTAAAGATGTCACTTTTTTTTTTTTTTCACATTCTTTTCCTCGTGTCCTTTTTCTCCTTCGAGGTACGGGTTCAAGTCTGCCTGCCTGCCTACTATCTTTTTTTTTGTTGCTTAACACACACCTCCAAACACCCGGGCATCCAGACTAGTTACTATATAAATATTTTTTAAAAATGTTTATTCAATTCGAATAATAATAATACAACTTGGTAATCATTTTGTGCCTTGGCTTTTTGGCTAGAAGCAAATTGTAGTGTTTATTCTGGTACTGCACTTAATCTTTTTGTATTTATTCAGTGAAGGGAAAATCCTTCTAGACAGAGGCAATTTTAATTGTTTTTGTAATCCAGAGTACCAGTTTTAAAGGTGCTAGTTCCTCACCTCCCCCACAATAGAAACCAATCTTGTGTCTAACTCCATCCTCGTGGGGAAGTAAATAGGAACTATATAATCAATTCAGTTACTGTGTGTTTGTGCAACATTATGTGACACTAATATACAGTTTTTTAAACTGATGTATTATAGAATTAAATAAGCATAACCTGTTTTAGTGTTAATATAGTTAGGATAGGTGGGGGGAAAAAAAATTTAGCATTAATTGGTCCCTGCTGACAAAGGAGGGATTGGACCTAGTAATTCACTCCCATTCATTTGTTCATCTGTTCATTTGTTCGCATTTTTCTCAATAACCACGCCTTGGATTCTTTTTTTTTTAAATTTTGCACAAACGTTAGTTATGATAAATGTAAATTTTGCCAAAACAGATTTTACGGGATAATTCTGGTTGCCCCAAGATCGTTCAGAGAGGGATCCCGCATGCTCGGCTTGTTCGTTTGGATAATAGAAAAGACACATGTAATCATTTAAAACCAAACTAAAACATCCACAGAAACCTGTTGATTCCAAATATGCCATTTTTTTGTTTCTTTTTACTTATGTTTTTTATAATTTGAGCGTTTCTTTTTGATCAGATGAATTGAGTAAAAGCAGCGGCGAAAGCAGTGATGATGAGAATTCAAGTGAAGAATATTCCGAAGTGTCTGGAGACAGTCATGCTGTAAATAATGCTGCTGCAAGCAGTGAGGAAGATGAAGATGATGAAGACGAAGATGATGACGAGGATGATGATGATGACGAAGATGATGAAGATGATGATGATTCATCTTCAAGCGGAGAAGAAAGTTCTGAGGAAGATTCAGATGAGAGTATCAAAGAAACGCCAAAACCTAAAAAGGTAAGTTGTGTGTGTGTGGGGGGGGGGAGGGGGGAGGGGCTATCTTTTGTTAGGAACATTTGGGACCAAAAGTGTATATGTCGGAAGCTAAATCTTTGTGAGGGTCCATTTTTAGAACTAAGGAAGGCGGTGTACTTTTTCCATCTGATTCTTCATCTGTGAGATGGAGAATAAAGAGTTGGCAATTTTGTTCGTTTTCCATTCGTTTTATACCAATAAAATCTTTGTACATAAGTATACTTATGAAAAATAAAATTTCCTATCAATCTGGGGTTTTCTTAAGTAGAACGCCCCTTTGTGTGAATGTGGTATTGTGGTGATTCTAGTTAAGAATAGGATAAACATTTTTATCACTTTAGATCAAGGATGGCCAACAACCACCATTGGCAGTTTTTCTGGAGTTGGAAATCTCTTCGTTTGGTACTTCCCAATTGGTGATACAAAATGATATTTCAACAGATTGTAAAAATTTTGGTTTGGAAATTATAAAATTACACCGTACAGTATATTTTCTTGCCCAAATTTCAACCAAAACAGTCATTTTAAGAGTGTGAATAGACAGCTCAGTTCAAGTCAGCATTGAGCAATAAATACCTTGGCTGAGTAAAAGAATTTAAAATTTTTACACTGGGTGATTGTATTCCATTTTCAACATTATTTTATTTTCATGCCATTAAAAAATAGCTTGAAATTGTTGCTCAAATTGAGTATATACTCGCTTTCTAATCAAAATATTTTAATGAAATTTGGAACTTACACAGTAGGCATAAGAGTTATAGTTTATTTTTGTTGTTTTTGTATTTTTTATGCATTTTATTCACTCTAGCTGTGCAATCACATTCTCTCTTGCTTGAAAACAATCACCAACCCAAACACATTATCTCTCACATTGGTGGCTGCTGAGGGGGTGGGGTGTACATTGGTCCATGAGTATAATCAATAAAATAACTCAAAACATAAACTGCAAATATCAGCTGGTGTGTGTGGGTGTGTGTGACACCATCAACCCTCTAAATGCTAACGCCCACATCTTAATTGTCTGTTGAGGCCTCTTTGTCATTGGTTGATGTCAGCTCATCTCGGCCTCCTAAAGTTCTCTCTATCTGGTCCAAACCACAACCTCCCTTCAACTGTCACAAACTTAAAACTATCCATAAACTGTAGCAAAACTGACTCTAAATATATATTGACCTCTATGTCCCAGTCATTACCACACCTTGATAAACAATCTTTCAGCTGGCTTTGTATGTCTTGGTGAACAACTTCTTCTCCATTGTCTTCCTACTAATCTCACTTCCTATAATCTTTGTTGTGCTGATTAACTTATTTACTCTATTTTGTTATAGTTTTTTTTCTCTTCCCCCCCCCCACTTCCTAACACTTTTTTTTTTTAAGGGGGCAGGGGAGTGGTGTCCATAGTATCACAAGACAAAATTACTTAAGGTTCATTAAGATCCAATTCTAAATAAAATTAATACATTTATTTATTCAGACAAAACATATTAAAGAACACTGTCCTTACTCTGTAGTGTAGTATGGTGGCCATCCTACTGCACATCTGGTCAGATGATTATCATTATGGCATCTGATAAGGTCTTTGATCATAGTCGTTATGTATGTCCCATACAAAATCAAAGGTTTGACTGTAGTATACATCTAGCCAATTGGAATTAAAAGACTTTCATGTAAAGGAAGGGACGACACTATGCTATTAACAATTAATAACTTTTATTGGAATGAACATTTTTGGCACTATCTATAGCGGTCATATTTTGTAATATCAAAAGCTATTAGTAAGAAACCAATCTTTTAGTTAGCAGTAGGAAAACTATAGACTTCTTCATATAGTGACCATCTTTATCTTTTGCTCAGTCCTACTATCTATTCAGACCAAAAGCCACAGTCTCAGTGCCTTGATGGCTAGATAACTTCTCCCTTTTGCTCCAAGATTCAGCAACTTATTATAGATCTTATTTGTTTACTTATCTCGCTCCAAAATGTTCAATCCTTCAAAACTTCCAGCTGGCATAAACGGGAAGAAGGAAAGGCTGTACTTTGAACATAAAAATACATCTCAACAGAGGCAATTATTTGAAGTGAAGTGAAGAAAAATCTTCCTGAATGGTTACTGCTGGGTATCATTTTCTAAGGGATCTCAAAAATGTGGGTTAGGGATGGGGGCTATACCCTGCATGCAAACCCACCACTAAAATCTCTAAATGAGCACCAAGTGCAGTATTTTTTACACTTATTTTTTACTTATACTGTTGTGTGAGTTTATTCTCCAACCTGGGTAACGCCAAATAACCTTACTAGCTGGAGAATAAAAAGTAGATCATTATGAAAATCCTTAACTGATGTGAACTATTTGTGTTGGGAAGTTGGCTGATTTAAATGATATAGAGTTGTTAAAACAAATGTTACTTGTTGATACATATTCAAATAGCCATGGTTTTCCAAAAAGCTCACTGCATTCTTCAGTAAACTTTTGTTTCTTTTGAAAAGTTTATTTCTCCTTTTGCCAAATTTTTCTCAAAGAGATAATTCTGTGACATAATAGATTTGATTAGTCTTTAATTGATTTATTCCATAAAATCCATATTTTGTTACTGGCTCAAACTGTTTAAAAGACACTGTTTAAAAAACAATATTAATGCTATTGGGTTTTTTTTTTTTTTTTCCTTTTTCTTTGCAAGGTCAAAAACAAAAGCAACAATTTTCCTATATGAAAAAACTAAGCTATCAATAAATATTTAAAAATATAAAGAACTTGAATCATAAAACCTTTTTTCCAAAATTACTGAATTTGGCATTAAATAACTAAAAATGTTGATATGCTGTAAAACAAAACAACCAAACAGAATGAATAAATATTTGAAGATATAAAGAACTTTGAGCATAAAATTCTTTTTTAAAATTATCGGATTTGGCATTAAATAATCTGAATATGGTTGATAAAACAAAACAACCAATCCATATATTGTATGACATTTTTTTTTTTGTTATAGTCAGCTAATGTACTTCCTAATTTTGGTGTGGCTGCTATTGGAAGTAGTGGCAAGGCAAATTAATTCCTTCACTTTTATAGTTCTTCAGTATTTCTATTGTTAAGGGATTTATTGAAATATTGAAAAAAATATACAATAAAAATTAACAAAATTATACAGATAAAAATAACAAAATTAGTTGTGATTTGCACTTTTAATTACAAAGTTAAATAAGTTTTTATTTCATTTGAAATTTTATATGTTCATAAAATTATAAACATAGGTTTTTTGTTATTATTTTAACAATAAGTTTTTCTATTTGCATTAATATAATAAATATGTTTATATAAGTATAAAAAATATTGATATCAAAATAACAAATGTAGTTATTGAAATCAAAATAACAAAATTTCAAACGTTAAAAAAAAAAATGTATCCATTGCAAAATAGTTTTAAAAGATTTTTAAGTATTTTCAATAAATATTTAACAAAAAAGAAAAATAAAAGGCGCAAAAAAAAACTATAATAATTCTTAATTAAAATAAGACCGAAAGAACTTTTCAGTGATTATTAAATAAAAAAAGAACGATCAGGGGAAAAAAAGGAGTATATGCACAAGGGAGATGTAGGTATAAGAGAAAAAAAGCAAAGGAACTGATTTGCCTTGTCACTGCTTCCAGTAGCAGCTACACTGGAAGTTAGCTTACTATGAACAATTTTTTTAGTTTTGTTTTAAAAAGACTTGTTTTCTTTCATTCCAGTCGAAACCAATTGAAAAAAGTAAACCCGATCCACCCAAGAAAGATTCAGATTTACTTCTTGACATTGATGATTGTAAATATCATATCTTTTCTTCTTTATTTAAAATACTGTTTTTATTTTTTTTTGTCTTTGTTTTATTTACTATTGAAAGTAATCCTATTTTGGTGCTTATCTAGATTTATCTGTTTAAAAAAAAGCTGCACATCAAAATTTACACGAATTCATCCAGTATTTTGATTTTTATAAAATAAAATAAAATTTGATCAGTAAACGATTTCTAGCTGCTATTATAATGATTTGCTTGAATTATGTTTATTGGCTGTTGACCTTAATGTAAGTAGAAAAAGGTGAACAAAACTCACCATTTTTTACTCCTGAGGGATGAAACCGAAGTTTTCCCAGGATAAAATAATAGGTTTCCAGATGTACATCCATGTGGTCTTGCTTTTTGGGTAATTTTCAGCAAAATCTAATGGTTGGAAAATATTCTATGTACCGAAAAGTGCTATTTTTACCTATTTTGACCACTTTTGACCCCCTGGGGACGCAACCAAAATTTTAATCAAATGCAAGAATGTTACATTTCCTCCCTTGCCTAGTTGTAACTTCATGCAAAATTTCAGAAAAATGTAATGAGTAGTCTTTAAGAATTTTTGGGATGAATGGACGAGGGTGAATTTTAAGGTCAACATCTGACTAAGTCGGTGGACCCATCAAAAATAAAGAAAAATCTTTATGATGTACATACCCGTGATGATTGGAGAGATAAAATTGTCACCCTAAGAAAAGATGTTAATTTCATTTCCATTTGAGGAAAACTTTTTTTTTGTTGCAAACCATCTACTAGTTTGTCAATTGTGTACAAATCCCAAGAGCGATAGCAGCCTTCTATCATGTCTGAAAGTGACACAATGTTCAACAAGTGAGATCAGAGATGCACTGCTTTACAATTCATGCTCTCTACTGATCCAAGTTATGACAACAGGACCATTGCCAGCACCCTCAAAATGCAAATCCAGATTATTCTACGCTTGAGGGCACGGCTCAATGAAGTTTCTGATCACTGTTATGGTCTTTGGTATGGTTTCAAGTGAGGGCCACATCATGCCACCTCACATCTTTGAAGTCTGCTTGAAAGTTAACACTAAAGTGTACCTGGATGTGCTGAAGAATGTGGTGATTCTCTGGTGCAATCGGGTGGCTGCTGGCAGACCCTGGGTGTGACATCAGGACTTGACACCAACCCACAAGTCCAAAGAGACTAAAGCTTAGCTTTAGAAGGAATGTTATGACTTTGTACCCTTCTCTCAGTGGGCCCCCTTCCTCCCCCTACCTTGCTGGACTACTTCGTTTAGTAATATGTCGAGAACATCACTAACATGACCTTCCACAATACCAAAGCCAGCATGATCGCCACCATTCGCTGAGCTCCCACTGGCGCTTGTGGTAAAGACATGTTTCGAATTCTGGGCCTGTTTTGAGGCGGTGATTGAGGCTGAAGGTGGCTGCATTGAATAGATGTCAGCTCTACTACATAATCGAGTTACCTGAATTGATTTTTTTCAATAAGTTTTAAAATAAAGATGTAGTGTTGTTTTCTTTAGGGCTACAAATTTATCGTTCCACCCTGTATCATATTCCAAAAATCATGTAAATTAATCAAGTAGTCTTATTTTTAAATAAGAAAATCATTTTAAAGCGATTAATGGTAATTCCTAGGCATTACAATATAATTCTCGCAAGTTTTGAATTATTGTCAAGTTATCTCCCTTGCTTTTTGAAATTCTTGGAATAAATGCTTTTTGTATTCACCTAAAAAAAAAAAATGCTGAGTTGTATTTTTCTTTTTATGTCCTTCCTTGTTTGTTCATGCGATGGTACCAGACATGTGGGTCCAAGTGGTTGAAATGTAACGACATGGTTAAAGTGTGATGGTCACGTTACACAATAAAAAAAATTCCGAAAAAGGTTGCTATACCATAAAACAAGCAATGAATCAATCTTATCTTAAACATTGTTTTCTTCATCAAATTTCTGAAAAATATTTTCTCTCGTGCCCATTTCAGTGTGTTCTATGGATAATAGCTCTGTGATTACTGCAACTCCAAGTTCTGGACAAGACATCCTCACACCAATGTTGGCCTCTCTTGACTTGTCCAATTCTGCACCATTAGTCAAGAACACGGTCAATTATGTGAGTATGCTTTTTCTTTCTTTCTTTTACACTTGATTTTAATATAAAGATTATATGAAATGTCTCACCTAATATAGACAATTACTTGTCTATATTAGGTTATTTAATGAAATAAGATAAATGGTTAAATTCAAAAAACTGTCATTTTTGATTACCACTTTCTACTTAGCAAAAGTCATGCTGCTGTATACCAAGAAACAGTCCTTTCTGGTCAATGTTTACATAATTTTAGTTTAATATTGTAAACTTTACATGAAAAAATAGTCTCTACTTTGAAATTTTTTTTGTTCAAAATAGTTTTATTTTTCATAAAATGTTATCAAAATATATTTTTTAGTCTTTACTTGAAATTTATTTTTTTTTTTTCTGATTAGTTTTAAAAACTAATTTTTTAAAGCTTACATAAAAAAAGTCTTTACTTTGAAATTACACGTATATAAAAAAAAAATTAAAGAATATTGGTACTTCTGCAGTTTAAAGCCCATTTTTCTGAGTCTCGCTTGGCAATGCCCAGCAAACGACGGAAACCACGAGATTATACCGAGTGAGCAAAAAGAGACGAAAGAGAGCAGACGGTAAAAATTAGAAGAAGAAAAAAGAAAGAAAAGAAAGGAGTTTAAAAGAAAAGGCAGATTATCATTGCGCTTCTTCAAGCAACAAGTCTTGTGACAAGGAAGGAAAATGAACAATCCTCCCTATGTTAAGAATGGCTTTTGGAATAAAGCCCATCCTCGAAAACAGTTCTTAACATGAGGAGGTCGGGATGTTTATACTACGCTGGGGCAGGTCATAAAAAATACCCAAATAACTTTCTATACACAAACAAAACAAAGAAATATTTGTTCACTAATTCAAGGAAATCAAACTTTTATAACCCCCTCCCAAAAAAAAACAGTTGCCATAAAAAAAATTAATAAAACAGTAAAGGTTTTTTTGTTTTATTTTCCTTTTTGTTCGTTTTTATTATTGACTTCAGTTCTCTCTGTCTGTATAATCCAACGGTTTCTATTGTCCGCCAGGTGTTGCTAAGAAAGACTCATGAAAAACTGGCTTTAAACTGCAGAAGTACTTGAATATTCCTGAAAAAAAAATTAACTTTAATTCACCAGCACAGAGAAACTCTTGCAGATGATTATGAAAGTTTTCCTTGTTCGTCCAATTTACCAATTAAACTCTCATTTAAAAAAAGACAAATTCTGGAATTCTGAATCGAGATCCAATATCATATTTTTGACATAAAATAAAATTTAACAAAAAATCTGAAGAAAGAGACCAATTTATGTTACATTTTCAATAAACAAATTGGAAACCATAGATAGCACCCCAGCCCAGCACAGCGGACGCCTCTAATTACAATATCACAGAAAAAGAAAACAATATATGCCCATCCCAAGGGAGGTAACTTCACAATAACAAAAAAACTCTTTTAGAGTTGGGCCCCCTTACATTTTTTTTTTTTTTTTTTAAAACAAAAATACGTATGGGTATTGATCCTCTGTTACGTAAAACACATTTTTCACTAATATTAACAATTAGTATAGATATCCCAAAAAATTGAGCCATAGAAAAACTTTAAAAAATATGTTAGTGACTCCTGATGATTAAACCTTCTTTATGATCTACAGACCCATCCTCAAACAAACCGTTCGAATTCTTGTAATGCAGAGCCAACCCTAGTTTTCCTTAGTAGGAAAAGAAGTATGTTCTCAACATATAGAAAAAGGTTGCAGGTTGCAGCGACCGAAACGTGCTAATAACACCCAAGATTAGAATAATAGTCCAATTAATCAACATAACACAAGCATTCGTACATTTATATCAGATCTACTGCTGCGTTCCATGTTTAAAAGGGATGTGTCCTCTATAGTATCAGACCTGACGGAATGGTTAATCGTAGGTATAGACCGTTTCATACCCTCGAAAAAGTTCCAGTAAAAACCTAACAGCCAGCCATGGTTCTCTCCAAAATGTGCTGCTGCCATTGTGCACAGAAATTACTTTTTCCATTGCTTCCAACATAATAGATATACTGAGATTAAAGCCGCATTCAGGACTGCCAGCAACCACTATAAAAAAGTAATGAAGAACATGAGTTGTATGCTCAGTTTGTCAAGTCCAAAGTAGCTGGGCAGTGGCTTGGTTCCCACCAGTTTTGGCAAATAGCAAACAGAATTCTGAACAGAAGCATGTGCTCTATCGCAACTATCATCAATGGACCTGAGGTAATCTCGTCAGCATCAGACAAAGCCAAATTCTTTGCCTAGAACTTTGCAGCTAATTCTACCCTTTGCGACCAAGGCCGCCAACCCCCAATATTTCCTCCTCTATCAGAAAACATACTACTAATATCTGTATGTGATGTTGCCAAGCTAATCAAAAACCTTGATTCCAGTAAAGCAATCAGCTTTGACGGTATTCCAATTAAAGTACTCAAAAAAACTTCAATCAGAACTAGTGCCTATACTTACAAAACTATTTAAACGTCTTAAGGAGAATTGTTTCTCATTACCGTAGAAAATCTCATCAGTATGCCCTGTATTTAAGAATTCAGGTGATCGCTCATCCCCCTCTCGGTACAGGCCAATAAGTCTCCTGTGCGTCATGAGTAAGTTGCTGGAATCTGTATTAAATAGAAAAGTAATCAACCATCTCATCATGTGCTTACAGTTATCTGATAGGATTAGCGAATCTCTTGACAGAGGCAACCTTTCTATGGCAATTGCTCTTGACATATCAAAGACCTTTGATAGGGTATGGCATAACGGTTTCCTTCACAAGATCTCCAGCTATGGTGTAACTGGAAATGTCTTCTCAATTATTAAATCATTTCTCTCTGATAGGTTCATAAGAGTAGTTGTTAATGGGCCCAACTCTCTTCCTGATCTACACCAATGATCTTCCAAATCACATCCTTACATCATTGGTAGACATTTATGCTGATGACACTACCATCTATGGTAGCACATCAAAGACCGTACACGACCAAGTTCTCTCCGATTTTCTCTCCTCTGATCTTGGGCACAATGGGGAAAGAAGTGGCTGGTTACTTTTAATGCATCTAAAATCAAGCTTTTATCTTGACATCATCAACGCTCTGATCCCTATCTGGCATCAATTGAAATGAATGGCTCTCGTCTTGGGGAGGCCTCATGTTTTGACAAGCTTCTGGGCTTGACCTTTACTCTTGATCTGAAACGGAACACATACATCAAATCCGTTACCAAGGCCGCTGGAAAAATGGTGGGATCTTTCTATCGATCCAGTAGAGATCTCTCTGTTGATGCAATTCTCTATCTATATAAGAGCCAGGTACGTCCAAAGATGGAGTACTGTTGCCACATCTGGGCCGGAGCTGCTAGAAAGGACTTATCCTGCCTTGATAGACTTCGTAGCCTCGTAGTAGATGTCCTTTTCTCTTCTCTGCAACTTCTTTCTCACAGAAGAGATGTTGCAAGTTTGTCTTTGCTTTATCATTATTTTCATGGCAAGTGCTCGACTGAGCTTCAATCTATGGTTCCCCCCTCGCCAAACTTTCACAAGAAACACCCGTCTAGCTGAAAACACTATCAATAATTCCCCCTACTCTTTATCTGTGCCTGCCTAAACCTAGACATAGATTCCATGAACAAAGAACTGCACGCCTGTGGAACTGTCTTTCGTTTTCCTGCTTTCCAGCTGACCACAATATGGTTGTCTTCAAGTCCAACATAAATAAGTTCTTGATGAGCCATTCCACTTAAGTTAACAAATTTACCGAATTTCCATTACTAACGATTACTATATTGTCCAATTGACTACTGTACACTCTTTAATCCTTATCCTCGAGTGGTCTCTGGGCCTTGATAAGTGGTGATGCCTATGTAAAAAGCAAAAAAAAAAAAAGCATTCACATCCCATCTCAAAAATTCAGAATTGCAAACTGGAAACCATTTCATAATCATTGATAAGGAGGGGCTGTTCTTTGATATATATACCAACATAACTTTCTGTAAATAGAAAACAGAAGCCAGAATGACATAAGTTTATTGAATTTAATTAGATGAATCAAAATATTTACAACCTTTTTACAGGATGTGAATTTTCTGGTTTTTAATCCAGAAAAAACAAACTTTGCTTAAATCCTTGTTTGGTCAAAAATGCTTTTTGTTTTTAACTAAGAGTCACCACTTATTAAGGCCCGAATGCCACTTGAGGATAAGGGTTAATGAGTGTCAGGTGGCCGGTGAAACATCATAATGATAGGTAATGTTGAAAATTGGGCAGAATTGGATTATTTAGGAGGATGGCTGAACAAGAACTTGTTTGCATAGGACTGGAAAACGATCCTGTAGTATTATATTCTATAGAGGGGATAGTTCTATGAAATAAACTTTGTTCATGGAAGTTTCATTTAGATAGAGAGAGAAAGGGGAAATTAAAGTGGTTGTAACTAGATAAGTTTTTTTTGTGAAGATTTTACAGAAGCAACTAAAGATTGAAGCTTCGTCAAGCAGCTGTCATGAAAGTAACGATAGGGAAATTGGTACATCTCTACTTATATTTTATAATTGTTTGGCTGGATGTTCTTTTTCCTTTTCTCTTTCTTTATCCTTCTCTTCATAGCTTTACCTTTCTCTTTTTTTCTCTTCATCTTTTGTCTTTTCTTTCCTTTTATGACAATTTCTGAAAACGGAAACAATTTTGGCTTAACAGCAGAGACTTTAAACGGTGAGGGAGGGTATTTAGTTGACTTCTGTCTCCTTCCTCCCACATATGCACTCGTGTCTTTTTCTTAATTTTGACTTAGTTGAAACTGATTTCAGTTTTTTGGCTGGAGCAAAGTGTAGTATCTGTTCTGATACTATACTTCATGTTTTCTGACCCCTCCCCCCCCTTTTTTTTTCAATGAGAGAAACTGAGTTCCAATCCAGAGTGCCTCTTTTGAGGAGCTGAATTTTTATTGCATTAAAAATCAACCTTGTATATAACTCTGTCCTCATGGGGAGGTAAGTAAATAGAGACTATAAATGGAGATAAATTATGACCAATAGATACTGTTGTAAATAACAAATTTAGATGGGATTGGTTAACGACAATTTCTATTTCTTCATGCACACAAAGTGAGGTGAGGTATAAACTCTTGGGTTGGAAGATTTGTGAAAGTGGAGAGAAATTCATCTCGATTATAGCTTAGCATTGACCACTCACATCTGTTTCATCTTTTCTCTTGTTACCAAACCTATTGAACGCCTATGTAAGGTGGGACGGACTGACTTTATCTTATATATAAGAGAAAAGATAAAAATTTTCAAATTTAATAGTGATTTTTTTTTTTTTTTTTTTTTTTTTTAAAAGAGAAGTTTTGGCCAGATTACTGCATGCATGCTGCAATTAAGTTTTTCTTGTTTTATTTTCGAATTCATTTTTTTCTCTTAACATTTTAAGTAATGGGATAGTAAAAATTAAATGTGCAGTAATTTGGCAGAGTATGAACTAAATAGCATCTGTTCTGTTTATGCTAATAAGTAGTCAAGAACAAATGTTCTGGCTCTTCATCATTTCTATAATACAAGGATTGATATGTAGATCTACAAAAAGCCACTCAGTATTTTAAGAAAAAATGCTTATGTGCAAATCTTATCAAGAGTGTTTGATGATGTAAATATGTTAATCATTTATTCTGGTAAGTAAGAATACTAGAATTAGAGATTGTGAAAATTTGGATTATCCCATCAAAACATGCCATAGAAAACAAAGCATGGGTAGAGAGCGCTTCTTATCTCATTTGAAAATGTTTAGTTTTTCATAGACGATTGTACAGATGAAATAATAACAATGTGACTAAAGTGTCTTACAGAAATGTCTTCCCACTGGGCAATTACTTAACTATTTATATATAAATTTTCAAATCTAACATGATTTCAAAAGAGTGAAAGTTTTAGTTAGATTAATTAATACATACATGCAGTCAGTTTATTTATTTTAAAATTTTAGTGCTACAAAAAGAGTGTATATTTTTTTCTTTTTAACATTTTAAGTAATGGGGTAATAAAAAAAATAAGGCCTTCAGAATGTTGCTGAGACTGGGTTCTGTGTTAGCTCTTCCTTCAATTTGGCAGGGAATTGGAACTTATGCCAATAAGTAGTCAACAACAAATACCCTGGCTTTTCATCTTTGCTATAATAGAAGGGCTGGGATGTAGATCTATAAAAAAACATTCATAAGTGATCTCAATCACGAATGATATGGCTTTGTGAAATTTGGGAAACAGATTTTATGGGTAGCATGCATGTACACACATGCACAACAAAAACAAAACCAGTCGTTATAGGAGCAACCTGGCTAATGAAAAAAAAATTCAAAAACTATCTGGTAAATATACCCGGTGAACCAAGTGCAAAAGAAATACAGACAATAGCACTTAAAGGGACGGTTAGAATCTTTAAAGTTTAGAGTAACTAAACTAATGGGAGAATGTTTGGCATCCGGTAGAATACCCCATCCCCAGCAAAAACAACTTGAAACAAAATTTTTTTTAGTATAATTAAGCTGAGAATTCTGTTATTTTTAACTGTTTGCTTAAATAGGTATCTATATATATAAATTCGTATTCCTGTCTGTTTGTTCACAATTTGATTAATATATACAAAACATGTCTAACTTTAATCTTTCATTTATTTCTATATATAGTATGATAATTGCAAAAATATACACCTAAGAGATCACCTTATTTGCATATGACATTAAGAAAAATCAATTTTACTAAATAGTGGTATCTTAGTTAATGTTTTTAGCAAGAGAATTATTTTAAGTATTCTATTTAAAATTCTTATTTAATAAATTTCAAGCAACAATTATATTGATAATATATTTAATTTATTTTGGAATTAATATTTCCAACAGCGACCTTTTCTTAAAACTTTTTTTTAGAGTTATTTGCCCCTAGATGCTATGCATTAAAAAACAAAAAACAAACGTTCACCAAATATCTTTTGGTAACTTCATTAAGTTTCTAGCTGGAAAAATAATTCCGTGTAGATAGAAAAATGTTTGGCTTTTATTGTTATTTTTAATACTAAAAAAAAAAACACTTACGAAAAAAACTGAAAAGATTTCATTTGTTTGTTTTATTTTATTCCTTAAATGGCAATACAGAAATCGGTAAATTTTTACCATGTAATCCAGCATCGTTTAATACTTAAAAAAATGATCTACTGCCCCCTCTCTAAATTCTACAATTTACACTTTTTTTTCTTCTTTTTTTATGTTAATTTCATCGATTACAAACTTAATTTTCTTATTAAAAAGGTAACTTTATATGACGTGACCCAGCGGCGTTTAACCCCTTAAAAAATAATCTACTTTCTTTCAGCCTAATACATTTAAACAGCCTTTATAAATATTATGAGAGAAGAAATTTTGAAAAAAAAAATGTTAGAGTGGGGGATCACTTTTCTATATAAATTAACGTAAAATGAGCACCCACTTTTTGTCCACCTAGTGTTCAACGAGTCATGTCACCTCTAGCATTTTTTCAAGTTTGGCAATTGAGAGGGAGGGGAAAATCTGACAAATACAATTTGTTTTTTTCTGGGAGGGGTGGGATTACATTGGAAACATGAAATAATGATAAATTTAATTATTTTTTATGAGACCATTCTCTACTTTCACCTAACAATTTAATAAACAAAACAAACCCCAAAATATGACAAATTCAATTCTCTTTTGAGGGGGGATTACATTAGAAACATAAAACTACAAATAAAAAGCAAATCGAAAAGCCCCCCCCTTTAAAAAAAAAGCAAATTGAAAATTTCCTTTATTTACAAAAAAAAAAAAAGTGCCTGTTGCAATATTTTAGTGTGTAATGGGGTATAATCCCACACAGTCGGACGATTCTATTTATAAACGATGCTGCTAAGAACTGACGAATCAAATTAATTCACGTTCTGCTACAAACCAATCAGGAACCAGAATTGCTTCATAAATATTAAACCTTTTCTGGAGCAATTTCACATGTTCTTTCCCGGGTTTCGACACGGTAAGAATATTTTGTTCTGTGGAACTGTCTACTACAAACAAGTCATCTACCAGGACTTGTGTGTAACAGGGAACCATCTGAAGCTCAAAATGGCTTACACTTCTACAGTGCCCTTACAAAAAAATAAAGGTAAATGCGGCATAAATTATTTGACAGACAAAAAAATAAAAACTATTTATTTTCGTATAAAACATTATTAGACCCAAAGGCTGAAATAAAAAAAAAAATTTTTTAATTCATTTTTTTTTATTTTTATTTTTTTTTTTTTTATTAGACTAAATGTGCACACCTTACATGTTTAAAGTTTGGCCTTTTTTAGGTTTGACAGATTGACTTTTTTAAGGCCAAATTTGGCCTTTTTTACGCTCTTTAATTACAAAAAAAATATGGCGGCCAAAAACATAGTTCATGAAAGAGCTTAAAAAAGCCAATCTGCCAGACCTTAGAAAGGCCAAATTTTAAAAGCAATATAGTGGCCTCGAATAATAAATATAAATGATAAAAAAAATAATAAAAATGAAATTTTTTTTTCTGGTTTTTGTTTGAGTCTAACAATGTGGTTTATATAACAATAGTTTTTATATTTTTTTTTGTCTGGCACATAATTTATGCTGCTAAACTACACATTTACCAAAATAAAAAATAAACGCCCGCGTTAATGTTTATGAACATTATTTTTTTAGGTTCACAAAATCATGAGTTTTCTTAGGACAGTGATCCTGTCTGCCGAAATATCTGGTAGAGAGGGTATCAGATACTTCTTTTTGTGGGCGATTACATTTACATGTCTTTATCCGTTCTTTTATTTTTGAAACTATTGTGGGGGGTATCCACGTTACTCATGATGAAAACAGGCGTGTTTCAAACGGAACTTCATGCCAACCCAGGCAACGCCGGGTACTCATGCTAGTATACATATATATATATATTTTTTTTTTTATCTCAACCAGACACTTGGCCCTCCTGTTGTATCAAGCAAATCATATGATCTATTGAATCGCATGACAGCTAGTGGTTTGACTGTCAAGTATCATTACACCCGAACCATCTCCATCTTCAATCCAAAAATGACCTCCATTGAACTGACCATAACTAACGACAGTGATAAACCAATTAACAATATCAAAATGGAAACAAAGGTAAGTTATTTTAACAGTTAAAAGGTCTATTGTACCAGGTGATCATCATCCCTTCTCTCCAACAAAAAATGTCAACCATGAAATGAATAATAAAACTTACAATTCTTTTTGCAAACCAAGCATATTTGGTACAAATAAACTTCAGTCTGTGCCTAACTTGTCCACCAGGTTTCGGGTCATTAATTTCCAACATTCTTGGTTTTATTGCTGTTCAATGATATGAGGGAAACTTTGATCATCTCATCAGTAGAGAAGTGTGCTGCTTCATACTCATCAAACTATAATCTGCCAGAATTTTAACTATGAGAGTTATCTCAAAGATAATGTCTATCCAAAAGATCTCTAAAATTATTCCTGAACTAAAAAGTATCATCTCAGCTGAAAGGTCATTGCCAAGACAGAAGTGTATGTTATTGATAATTTTGTACATCATAAACTTTGTGGACAAGTCGGGCATAAACTGGAGTTTATTCGTACCAAATATGGTTGGATTGTTGAAAAGATTTTTAAATTTTATTAATGATAAAGGTGACATTTGGGGGAGGGGGTATCCTATCCTATCCCATCCTATCCTTTATATATATGTTAATTTTTTTTTTTTTTTTTTTTTTTTTCTCAGAATTGTTCCTATGTTAAAAATCAAAAAAAAACTTAAATGTGTCATGTATGTACCTGTGATTTGACAAAAATGTCATATTCCAAAATTCACATAAATTGACCAAATGGTTTCATTTTTAACTAAGAAAATAAAACTTCATGAAGAAGCGAGTAACAGCTGTTATGTCGCCATTTTGGAGAAACAAAGGGAGATAACTCAATAATTCAAACCTTATTTCTTGATATTTTCAGGGTCAGAGAAAAATTATAAACAAATATACACATGATGTGTATTATGTTTGATCAGGCAATTGATAAACACTCCTGGGAGGATCATGAGATAAAATACTGCCTTTTTTTTTTTTTTTTTTTTTTTTTTTTTTTAATTACCAAAATTGTTTTTTTGTTTTTTTTTTAAATCTCCAAAATAGTATTTTTTTTTTATATATAGTAAACAACTGATAATCCTTACAATAGTATGAAGATTAATGCAGTAATTGCAAGGGATTAATTGACTTATAAGCAAAGGAGTTTTCCAATGAAGGATTTAGGACTAAACTTGTTTTGTTTTTATAGTTTTAAAGGTTAAAAAAACATATTTGGAAAGAGATGAATCTCACGGGTAAGAAATTCATTTTTATAACATGAATAGGTTAGATAAAGTAATTAAGAATAGGAAACTAGATCTAATATTGATAACGTTTTTTTTTTCCTAAGATTAAGGGAGGTGGTGTTTGATCAACACTGCTGGGGAGCCATGATGTGATATACTGTTTTGTTTTAAAATCCCAGAAACAGTGTTTCATAGTAAACAACTGATGACCTCTTAAAAAATAAATTATTACTGGTACTATACTGAAATCGAGAGAGCAAGTTGATGCAGTGATTGCAGGTGATTGAATGACTTGCTGACTAAATAGTTTTCTAACGAATGATAAAAATAATTTTTTTTTTTTTTTTTTTGTATAGTTTTAAAGGTTAAAAACTTCCAAGACATATAAACCTTACTCCAATTGTATATTTTGGCTAATAACTGTAAAAGCTTATTCAAATTTCTTAATGGATACATTGAATGCAAAATAGATTTACATTTATAAAATAAAGAAAATTGAAATGAAAAATTTTACAAATCTGATTATTCAAATGTTTACTGAATGTATATACTGCTAAAGGTCTGTGGATCTTGTTTCTTTGTCTCTGTGTATAATAGATAAGGTGATAAAGGACCTCACAAAGGGATAACATCATTCAATAAAATAGGTGGGAAGACCATTTATAAATTTCACAAATGTTGACATAGCCTAAGGATGACCTCATCTTTTAAGACCGAACATATGACTTGTAATCAAGATAACTGAAAATAAAATAGCATAATGCTTCTACCTAGTAATAATAATAAAGAAAAATCTGTATAATGTACATACCTGTGATGAAATTAAAATATATTCCAAAAATCACATAAATTGATAAAATAGTTCTACTTTTATAAAGAAAATCACTTTTTAATGATTAATGGGAATTTGTAGGCATTACAACATAAATCTAGTATGAATTATTGTTGAATTATCTCCATTTGTTTCTTGAGATTTTTTTCAAAATGGCAAGCAAAACATTCACTCCTCAGATACTCATAAAATTTGATTTTATATAAAAATAAATTAATCATGTGATTTTTGAAATATGATATTTTCATTTTGTCATGGGTACATATATCATACAAATATTTCTTTATTTTGGGGTTTTAATTATAAGGAGAATTCTGGAAAAGAACCAAAGATACACCTGAGGGTCTGAATTTACATCAACCAAAATCTTGTGAAAATAACCAAGATGAGAATAGCTGTCTCATCTCAAAATTAAAAAAATATATCCGATATTTGCCATTTTCTTGTTATGTATTGTATGATCTTAATTTTGTAATTTGTATATGCAAATTTAAGAGTTAGTATTGTGATTTTTGTTGCTTTTTTTAATAAGTATATCAGCCTTTTTTATTTCCTCTTAATGTTAAGACTAGGACTACTTCTACAATTTTATTTTAAATTTAATTTTATATTGATTTTTCAGAAAGTGCAACCTGGAATGGAAATTCATAATTTTCCTGATATTAGTAAGTTTTATTTTATTTATTTTTTTATTTTATAAGAGTTAATCTTATTTTATTTTCTGAATTTGTGCTGGTTAGTTTATATTTTTCTCTAATCATGCAATCCTACTAAATTCAAGGTATCATGAACAAAAAAAATCCTTCATAAAAATATCCAACAAGAAAAAAAATTCTGTATGAATGTGAGGGATGTTTTTTCCTATTTACTTGTCTCCCCCACAAGAAACAGTTCGACACAAGTTTGTTATCTTAATGTGGGGAACATCCAGTTTCCTATAAAAAAAATAAAAAAAGCATACTGTAGTGGAACAAAAAATTTTAATTGGCTTTGTCTAAAAGGATTTACCTTCTGTTGACTGAGGACAGAAATGATGAAATATAGTATCAGAACAAATAATATACTTTGCTCCTAGCAAAAGGGTCCTGGATATGAACTTAACCTATATCTGATGGTGAGGTCCCAGTTTGCAGCCTTTAATTGCCATTGCTCTCGGGTACATTCTGACCAGGAGTGGTAGTACATGTTAGGGTCCCAACTATGAGTTTAATAGAAACCGACTTGAAAAAAAACAAATATATTCTATTAAACAAAAACAACCGAACCAACCTTGCAAAAGTCCAAGCATCATTCAAAGCCAAGGAACAAGATATGTTAGTTTTATGTACACTGTTTTCCTTTGAGTTATCATCCTTTTCAACTGTTTCTGTTTCTGAATTTCAATGATGATTGATAATATGTATT
Source organism: Euprymna scolopes (assembly GCF_053919585.1). Classification (NCBI taxonomy): domain Eukaryota; kingdom Metazoa; phylum Mollusca; class Cephalopoda; order Sepiida; family Sepiolidae; genus Euprymna; species Euprymna scolopes. The sequence goes on along the minus strand of NC_136491.1, from coordinate 45,454,790 downwards.
TGGATCATTCAAACTACTGCTCTCATTTTTAGTGTTATCATTCGCAATTGTATTTTGAGTGTCGCCTGCACTGAGGATTGAACTTTCAACCTCCAGAAGAGTGTAACTTACAACTGAATTTTACCTACTACATCATGGATCCTTGCAGACTTAGGACTTCTACCCAGTCATAGCTGAGAAAATGAGAGCATGCTACCTCCGTGGATGAAAGTAAGGTTTTCATTAAAAATTCTGTGCAGATTCCCGAGTTCGACAGATAGATACACCTGAAGAAGTTTGAAAATTACATCAATTGAAACATTTTGAAAATAACACTTAAGATGAGAACAGTGGTTTGAATAATCCAAATATGGATTCATAGATTCCTATTTCAGCTTTCATGTCTTATTGATGTACAATCATGTTTTTCTTGTGTCTAAATATAACTGTCGATTTTGATGTTTTACTTATTACTACCAGACCAGGCTGTCTGAAGATACAGGCTTTCTGACTTAAAATGCACCAGACATTAATGTTTTTTTCTCCCTTTCCTTTTGTAAAACTCAATCATGTTCTGCAAAACAAAAAAAATAAAAACAAGTTCCTTCTGTTAAAGAACAGTCGCCTGTTCTTGTGAGTGAGTAAATATGAGATGGGATAGCCGAGGACTCGAACTTGCGAAGCTAGATTTGGAATTGAGAATTCCGATCATAAGTTAAAATAAATACAGAATGTTATTGAAAATGGAATGTAGAATTAGCATTGTTTAGTTCACATAAAATAGTTAGATATCTGTTTATTGAAAAAGGAATGTAATGATGTAATTTTGTTTCTGTTAAAGAAATGAAATTAAAATAAGGAATTTAAAAACAGACAATGGAAAATATTAAACATATTTGTAAAGTGGGTTAGGAAAATTGGGTTAGAGGAAGCATGTCAGGCCATGAGTATGATATGCATGTGTTGGGCATGCAATGACGTCATGAGTTCTCAATATAGAGAGCTTTAGTTAGATAAGTCTGTCAGTCAGGGGAGAAGAGAGGAGTCAGAGCTGACATGGAACCTTGGAAGCGGAGGGGAGAAGAAAGAATCATGTAGAAACTTGAATTCCTTGATGCAAAGCCATTGACCGATCGAAATGAAATAAACAAATATTATATTTTTGTATCTGCGTCTTCGTGTTATGTTATTCAACAACAGAAAGGTATTGTGAATTTATATTATAAGAACTTTGTGAAAATCATCATCTCAAAAATGGGTAAAGAAATATATGTGTCAATGTTATAGAAACACTCCCATTCACAGAACTGTCAAACAGTATAAATGTCAAACGCACTATCTATCTATATATCAAATCTCCTCTCATTGTGTATTACATGTTCCTGTCAGCTCCTTTAAAATGTACACTATCTCTTTATATATACGCGATATATCTGCATACCAACATGAACACTCTAACACGAACAACAAATACATACGTTGTTCCTTCTGAAGTAACCCCTATGTAACACTTCTGCAAAACAACCAAACCCATGAATAAATATTTGAAGATATAAAGAACTTGAAGTATAAAAGTTTTTCCCAAATTATCGGATTTGACATTTAAAACCTTTGATATTTTAAATTAATAAAATATTTTGCAGCAACAAATGCATTAGTCGCATTTTATTACAGGAAAAGCATCACTGTAAACTAAATATTTACGTGTGTGTGTGTGTAAAAAAAAAAAAAAAAAAAAAAAGGGGGGTATTATTGTTAATTTTTACATAAGTTTTAAAATTGAATAGTGGAATTTTTCAAGCAGAAATCATACATGTCCTGACAATGATGTTACAGAGACTGGAAGCCACTAGTCCAACATGCAGAGTATGTTGGATAAGCATTATATTATATGGCAGCAAGTGTTGAATTCTCTCTCTCTCTCGACTGCAGCCTAAGCGATTCATGATTAGAGATAAATCTACAATATGAAACTTGGTCAAACCCAGCACCTTAGGTCAGAGGATTTGCTGAAAGCACATTTACTCTGCATCCTAGTATCGTCATGTGATACACTACACTAGTGAAAGCACTACATTTACTCTGCATCCTGCTTTCATCATGTGATAGGACAATCCTGGTATCGTCACGTGAAGTGGTTATTCTGGATAAACAGTTACATAATATCTTGAATTGCAGGAAAGTTGGCTAGCCACAGAAAATTTGTACAATACTATAGTGGAGTTTGGAAACTGTTTATCTAATGAACTATGAGGAGTGGAGAATGAGCTTATGAAATATAAAAATAAAATGTCTGATCCTTTGACAAGGGTGATATTAAACAAAGAGAGAGTTTTTATTACTCTCTTTGTTTAATATCACCCTTGTCAAAGGATCAGACATTTTATTTTTATATTTCATAAGCTCAAGTAGATGAAATCATTGGTCAATATTTAATAATACCGAGTCAAATCATCGAACAGTAAAAACAAACTCTTTATGCAAAATTTGTTACTCAATAAAGAATGGGAAATAATTAAGACTGACTCTTAGATAATTTAGCACCTAATTTGTTTAAAGAGTTTCTTCTATGATTTAAAAAAAACCTTCTTTGTAAGAAAGTACCCCCCCCCCTTTTTTTTTTTTGTTCAACTGATGCAATTTTCTTCTGTATTTTCAGATGTGTTGGCTGTAGGTGCAACCACTTCAGTTTTGATGGCCATCAATTTTAATGATACAACTCAACCAGCCCAGTTTGAACTTTGTGCTGGGGAATTAAAGTTCAACTTGAAAATCTCTGCACCTGTGGGTGAACTCTTGCAGCCTTACACGATCAATGAAAATGAATTTAAGTTACAAAAAAGTAAGATACTTAGTTTGTTTTCTTTGGGGAGCGGGTGGTGGCATTTTCTAAATAATAATTTGTCCACATGAATCCTTACCGTGTTTATATAAAAATGTTCAATAAAACAAATGTGTGCTTGTATATTATTTTTTTATTTATACAAATGTTTTGCTACACATTTGCAGATGTTTCAGCTGAACTGTGTCAGATCATTATTTTAGTATGATATAGAGGCCTGATGAGGTTCAGCTACAAATATAGCTAAAATTATCTGTATAAATAATTTTCTTACCAAATATATATATATATATATATATATAACAAACTCCAAATATGCCAGATGATAAATTTATTTTAGTTTTCTCAAAAGGAAACGTGTAATGCAGACCCATGTTTACATTACACGTTTCTTTTTTTTTTTTTCTGAAATTATCAGAAATCCTTTTAGAACTGAAGTAGAAGTTCACACAACAAAAACAAAAGGGCCAAATGTCTATGGTTTCACATTTTCAGTAGAAGTATATTTTAATTTTCTTCATTACATCACTGCTAAAAGGAGAGGCTAGAGATAGTAGGACAATCATTTCTAAATTTTTATTTAAAATTAAAACAGTTATTATTTTTATTTTTTTTAATATATTTTTCAACATACGCATACACATATGCCCAAATTCTCAGCAAATTCCCTTTTCATGACCTACATTTGAATGTAAGGATGGTAGAGGAATAAGATTTGACGATGTGTAGATAGGGATAGGATGATGTCGAGGTAAGATCATAACTGCTTGTACTAATTTCAGAAAGATTTTTAGTACACGTTATTTTAACATTATAAAAAAAACATTTTGTATAAGAAATCGAAAATCTTTTTTATCTAAATGTTTGTTTAAGAACGCTAGTCAATAAAACAAGGTAAGGCTTTAAAATGGAAATAGATTCCATAGTGGCTAAGTAGATACAGCTTGGTAGCACTACAATGCTAAGACGCTATCAATGAAGCAATGTTTTTCAATTGTTTTTACATTCAATTTTTTGCAAACATTGATTGGGAAATAATCACTCGTAAGAAAGAAGAGTCTTACTAGTATTCATTCTAATATTAAAATAACAGGTAGCAATTAATGTTGCATCATCTGAATGAGGAAAACAAATTCAAATCATCTTAGAGTTAATGCTGTCTTTTGTAATTGAAGAGGTTAACTCAAATTGAACAAAAAACACAATAGAATAGTGTGTGGGGGGGGGATTGTTGATAGTGGTTGTAGCTAGACAAGTGTTTTTCTTTTGTGAAACGTTGGCAAGGAGGGACCATAGATTGTAGCTCACACGAGTTCTTGCTATGAAAATAATGATAAATGCAAAGACAGGTTCACAACATCTCTTCTGTGGGGAAAGAGGTTGCAAGAGGAAAAAAAGGGGCATCACTTACTAGGTTTCAAAGCCAGTTTTGAACATTGTCAAGGCAGAATAGGGAGCTCTGAGCAGCTGTACGCCATTTTTGATGTATCTGACTATTATACTCTTATAGGATAGAGGACATGCATCAGGGGTGAGATACCTTTTGGAGTGGAAGAATGATGCAACCATTTTTTCTAGCAAACTTGGCAACAGATCTGATCTAAGTCTTCTATTTCAGGTCGCTCCCAGAAGCTTGTTGAAGCAGGGAACTTCTTTGAAATGAGAGCCATTTATATCAGTTGGTGCCAAATGGGGATCAGAACATCATTTTTGGATGCGTTAAAATTTTGCCCCATTGCATCACATGCTCATGGTCGGAGGAGAGAAACTCTGAGATTTTGGTCATTATTGGCCTTTGAAATGTTGCCATAGATGATAGGCCATCTGTGCATATGTCAATAAATAAACTTGGTATATGATTTGGGAGATCATTAATGAAGGAAGAGAGTTGAGCCCAAGATTGATCTTTGAGGCACACCATTGAGCTTCAAACTTTTGCCCATCATCGACTACTTGTATATACCTATTAGAGAGAAAGGATTTGATGATTGAGAAGACATTTCCAGATATTCCATAGCTGGAAATCTTGTTTATGCCAAACCCTCTCAAATGCCAAGAGCTATTGCTCTAGAAAAGAAACCCCATTCAAGAGATTCATTGATCCTATGTGAAATTAGTCAATACATCAGCTGTAGATCTTACAGAACAGAAACCATATTGCTTGTCACCGAGTATGTTGTTTTGCCGAGGTGGTTGACAATTTCTCTATTTAACAGATTCAAACACCTTACTGATGACACACAGAAGACTAATTGGTCTGTACTGAGATGCAGAAGACCGGTCTTTAATATTTTTGAATACTGGGCAAACCAATAAGATTTTTCAAGGTGTTGAGAAGTATTTCTCCTTTAAGCGTCTACTGAATATTGCAAAAATGAATGCTAGCTTCAGTTGCAGCTTTCTTGAGTATTGTCTGGAATATTGTCAGGACCAGTTGCCTTTCTTGGGTGGCAACATCACAAACAGATACGTGGATGTCACTCAAATTATTTTCGGTCTTGGGAGGAAATTTGGGAGGTAGGTGGCTTTGCAGCAAACTCAACCCTATGCAATCAAAGTTCTTGACAAGGAGTTTGACTTATTTATTTATTTATTTGCGGACTATTGTCCTCATCTTTATACTTGTTGTATCACGACATTTCGGCCAATTATTCTTCTGGCTTTTGTCAGGTTGTTAACTGCGACGGGATAGGAATGCTGAATCTCTTAACTGTATCTTCAGTAATTACTGCCTTCCATAGTTGTTATCGTCTCACCACGTTTTGTCCAACTAATCCTCTGGCCGACTTTGAGTAGGATTGAAAGTGCTCACCTGGAACTGGTAGTAATTACTGAGGATACAGTTAAGACTCAGCATTCCTATCTCGTCGCAGTTAACCACCTGACGAAGGCCAGATGAATAGTTGGCCGAAACGTCATGAAACAACAACTATAAAGATGAGGATAATAGTCCGTAAATAAATAAATAGAATATAGAAATTACTCATCTCAAAAAAATTCCAATAATTAAATAATGTAAAGAGTTTGGCTTTGTAAGATGCTGACGAAATCACGTTTGGCCTGTTGATGATGGTCAGTATAGAGGACATGCATCTTTTCAGGAGCTTGTTTGTTATTCACCAAAATGCATGGGAAACCTCTTTTCTTTTACTTTGGACTTGATGGACTGAGCATATGACTTGAGTTTTCTATAATCCTTTTGCAGTGATTTAGTTTCAAGACATCTGTTATGTTTTAAGCAATTGAAGTAGTGGTTTCTGTGTAATAGTGGCAGCACATCAAGGGTGTATCATGGCTGGCTATTGTTTCTGTTGGAATTTCTTGGAGAGCTGTCTATGCCAATCAGTTAAGCCGGATGCGATATTGGACACATTCTTTTTTTAACATAGTGTGTAGGGATAGTTCGGATATGAACATTCGGAAACTGCCTCAAGTCAGCCATACATAGAGATATTTGGAGTTTTGTTATATTTGTAATTTTTTAATAGGATTTTTTTTTAAATTGATTCATTTTATTTACTACTAGCAGGACCCTTAACTGGCGTTGCCCAGTGGTAGCATGCATCTCCTTCTCCCCAACGTACAATGAGCACCCACTTTTGTTTTGGGGTTGGTGCATGTCAAATCGATTATTAATGCCTGTTAACAAGTCGGGTGCTCAGTTTACGATAAACTGTGTTCATTGTACACTGACCCCGCCTCCCCCCCCCCCAACAAAAGGTGGCCATAAAGGGGGTGCTCATTTTACATTAAATTATTATATACAAGTGATCCTCTGCTTTTTTGAAACTAACAGTATTTAATAGTAATTGTCTGTTTTTTTGAGATGAGGTGTTTTCATTTATTGAGATTGTCGGACTGACTTCCTCATCTTGGTTGTTATAGTCACAACGTTTCGGCCGTTTTGCCCTCCGGCCTTCATCAGGTGTTTTGTATCTCCTAACAAACAGTTCCCCAGTTCGATACAAAACACCTGATAAAGGCCGGAGGGCAAAACGGCCGAAACGTTGTGACTATAACAACCAAGATGAGGAAGTCAATAAATAACAGTATTTAATATTTGTGAAAATGTTTTCCGGAATTTTAAACATTATTTTCGTTTTCAGCATCCTTGAAAACCTTTTTTGAAAGTAACATTTCTTATGTGGAACTACTTGTTTGCTGGAATTTTAAACATGATTTTGGTTTTCAGCACCCTGGAAAACATATGTCTCAATTTCAAAGGATTGGTCGAAGGCTGAAAGAATCTTCATATTTACTCCCCTTATTTTTATTTATTTTTTTTTGTTAAATAAGGTGATTAAGTGAAATTAAAATTTAATGACATCCTCACATGTGTAATAATAATAGTATGATGTAATTTTATCCGTATATAGTTTGTGTATCTAAACAAACATGGAAATATATAAATCGAATCGAAAACTAAATGAAACAAAATATTATCCCATGCGTCCCTAGAAATATTATTCCGGTATCTTTATTAATAAAATAAAAGGTTAATTTAAATTAATTGTTAACCACATTTAACATGTGAAATAATAACGTGATTTAATTTTAGCCATTTATAATTTGCGAAGCAGTTATAATGCAAACAAACGTGAAAACTTAAATCGAATTGGCATCGTGAAAACAAAATGAGACGAAATGTTTTTCTCAAGCGTCCCTAATAACCATTTAGTACAAACGAATTACTATCTTTATTACTAAAATAAAATACAGTGACAAATCATTATTAATTTTATCTTTAAAACTCCAATTTCCGTTTGTTAAAATAACATGACAATAAGAAATAAAACAAGTAATATTTCGTAGTGATAAGGATATTAATTATAATTTTTTTTTTTTTTTTTTGAGATTGCGAAGTTTGTAATCGGGTATTAATGCGTAATGATTCTACTCAGGGAAGCCATGTTTGTGTTAATCTCTGCAGCGTTCTTTTTTGAATGATGATTTAGTCATTCCAGAATGTACGAATATGTAGATGTCAACCAATGAGATTTTGAGGAATGGTAGGAGGGAGAAATCATTCTTTGAGTAGTGGTAAAGCATTAAGAATATGCGACGTGTAAGAAATTACTAAACAGCTAAAAGAACGTGTAAGAAATTACTGAACAGCTAAAAGAACGTGTAAGAAATTACTAAACAGCTAAAATAACGTGTAAGAAATTACTAGACAGCTAAAAGAACGTGTAAGAAATTACTAGACAGCTAAAATCCAAGAAAGTAAGAAAAAGTATAAATGCACGCGGTGTAGAATGAGGTCATAAGAGGACTTATCGAAGAGGGGGAAAAATTTGAGCTACTATCTCTGTAGGTTAGGACGATGATGAAGATGGTGCTCCTAGGAATAAATGTAAGTTTTAATATTACGAAATGTGTATGAAATGGCGTTCTATAGTTAAATAAGATAATGGCTAATAGTGTAAATATAAATTTTTATGTGCACTCTGTTGTTGTAAACCTACAGTATTTTGGTCTAGAGGGGAAAAACTGTGCCTCTTTTATTATATACAAGATTAATCTATTGTGTAAGTAAAGTTATATTGAGACAAGAAATGCACATACTTTGTAACTGTCTCTTGTGAACGATCCTGGAAAGAAGGAGGAATTAGAGAAAAAAGATTTTACTACTTCCATTGATTTTAACCGATTTTGGCAGTGAACTCTCAGTAGGAAAAATATAGGAATCTACGATTATTGAGGAAATGGAGAGATAATATGCCTATATAACACACCTCAGATATTGTGCTGTAGTTTGTGCATATTACATTTGCATGAAATGAAATGTCGTGATTTTTAATTCTATTAAGGTCAAAATCATAGGGGGGAAAAATGAGTTTTATATATATAGGGATGACAAGCACTTGATTATCTTGGAAACTTGCAATAGTTCATTTTTTTAATTAGTTGAATTTTTTTTAGGTATTTCTTGCTGAAATTCTCAAAAATAAAGAACATTTTCATTTTTTTTTTTTTCCCTCAGGTAAACTGGCCGGTATGAATGAGAACACTGCCAATGTGGAGCTGGCTCCAAACCACCGTACTGCTGAATCCCTGTGTATGTGCATCCATCAAGTAGCGAATGTTCTGCAAGTAGCCGCAGCAGACGAAAACACATACTATTTTGCAGGCAAAACTCTTGCAAGCCAAATTCTCCTTTTAATTACGGTCAAGGCAAACATTGAAGAAGGCACGGCTAAAATAACAGTGAATTGCGAGAAGTTAGTAATTGGTTCCATGATGACAAAAGACATTCAACACATTCTTAGCAAGGCAGCATAACAGTATACACTCACACTTATCGGTTCTAATCCTTATATACATTTTCTATGGGTATTGGACTGAAAGAAAGCCAGAATATGAATTTTTTTTTATTATTATTAAAATGGAAAAAAAAAAAAGAAGCCTTTCCACTGACCGAATTATTCACACATTTAAACTCTTCATTTTGTTATAAAGTATCTAAAAATGGGTATTACAAAAAATAAACTGTTTTGGTTTTGCCTTATCTCTGCAGCTCTTTTTTTTTCACTTTAGGCTGGCAAAGTAAGAGATATAAGTTTTGGAAATAACTTTTTTTCAGTCTTTTTTTTTATTTATGAATTCACAAAAATATTAAATTTCAATGAAAAAGCTGTTTTCTTCATTTTTCATTTTAAAACAAATTTAAAGTTATTTTTATAAATAAAAAACATCTAAAACAAGTTGATAGAAAATTTTTGTTGAAATAAGAAGCTAACTCATCTTCCTTGCTTGGTCAACCTAAAAAAAAAAAAGGGGGGGGCATCTGTCTTGGCCCTTGCGTCACTAATCGTTTTTAAATTAAACCCAACACTTATTTTACATGTTTTGGAGTATTTTACATATTCTGAGTTTGACTTCAAAGTTTAAAAATTGCCAGTCAGTTACCAACTTTCACAAATAAGGCTGAAAACTACATCTGCTGAAACATGGAAATTCTTAAAATTATTTAACCCTTTTTATTATTTGAAACAAAACAAGCAACTACTGAGGCGAGCAAATAAGGATTTTAAAATCAAGTTGCAAGAGAATCATGAATAATTTATGGGAAATCATTAAATTAGCCTTTTTGGAACAGAGCAAAATAAAAATGGAAAGATAAAATTGCAGTTAACAATTTTGTTTTACAAGGCCATCAAAAACTCAGTATTATTTACAGAACATTTTGTTTCTTGTCCAGAATTTCCCCTATATGAAAAACATAAATAAATCTGTGGTTGTGATAAAACGAAAATATATTCCAAAAGTCAAGTAAATTGATTAAGCAGTTTTATTTTTAAATAAGAAAATCAAACTTTATGAGCAAAAGAGAAGTGTCTGTTTCGTCTGCTTATTTGAAAAACGAAAGAAAGGGCAGATAACTCAATAACTTAAACTTACTAGATTTATGTTGTAATGCCTATAAATTCCCATTAACCACTTACAAATGATTTTCTTTATATAATAAAACTACTTGATCAATTCACAAGATTTTTGGAATATATTTTTATTTTGTCATGGGTACATACATCATACAGATTTTTCTTTAATGTAGGAGGAATTCTGGTAAAAAAAATCAGCATTTTTTTTCTTTTCTCTCCATTTCCTTAAATAAAAACAAAAAAATGCATATCAAAATTAAATCATGTAATTATTTTTTTTATATAAAAATTACATCAATCAAAATTCTTTTCAGCATTATCAACATACTTTTATAAATCAATTTAGTTAAATTCTTGAGTTCTTATCCAGAATTCAGCCTAAAAAAAAAAAAATACAAAGATTTTTGATATACATACACATCACTGGACGAAAATGTCATATACCAAAAGTTACGTAAATTGATCAATTTTTTTTTTCTTTTTTAAGAGGAAGTGAGACATTGTGTTTTGATCAACCATGATAAAGGGAGACAACTATATTCAAACAATCAAGATATTAAAATCAATCTTGAAATGTCTACAAACTTGTACAAAAAAAAATTACTGATCCACTTTTGGAATGACATCTTTGTTCCAGGACAGGTGAAGACCTCTTTTTCTTTCTTTATTTAAAATTAGGTTGAACTCTGGATATGCACTAATCTTTGCTTATAAACTTGCGTTTATTTTCAACATGACCAGTATTATTATTATAGTCATGGTTTTCATTCTTTCAGAAATTGTTAGAATATTAATTTTATGTACACATAGTATCCTTGCAAAAACGTGTCAATATTCCAGGTCGTTAGCTTGAATTTTCTCTCTGCTGTTTTGCCGCTCGTAATTCTTTGATAACTACTGCCAATGCATCAGGGTTGACTTGAGCCTCACACAGTTGGATGCAAATAGAAAGAGTTTCAGCATCCAGGTTTGTGTTTAGAACATTTGACAGAAGCATAAAGATATCCATTGCTTCACGAGATGCACTTATACTTTCTTTGTTAGAACCCATTCCTACAAAACAAAAAAGATATAGAATTAATAATTCAACCCAATGAAAATAAAATTAGTTACATTCAACATTTCATCTTTATTCCTCAGACTTTCTTAGGATGGCTGATGTGAAGAAATACAGGTTAAAATTTGAAATATATGGTACATATAATTTTAAATGATCTAGGCTAATTAAATTCATTCTAAATCTCTCGTTTAATCTGCAAACACCACATTCCAAACCAAACTTCCCACTTATTAGCATCTATGAAAAAAGGAAACGTCTTCCCTTCCCTTATTCGTCTGGCAAACATCTTGCTCTTCACAATAAAGTGATGGTTTGTTTAATGATAAAATCCTGCTCATAAAACCATGTGAGAGATTAGTGGGAAAGCAATTCTCAATTTTTTTTTTTTTTTTTTTTTTTTTAATAGCAAATTTAATTATTGGGAATTATCAAAAATAATGGTCTCATCCGGAAAACCCAGAAAATGCTTCAAATCTATTTTGGCATAAATTCATCAAAAACGCAATGAGAAATAAAGCCAAACTTTCAAAAAATAATCTTCATTAAAGAAATTAAGATTTTATTATTGGACTAGCGAGGGGTACCCGGCGTTGCCCGGGTGTTTGTAGGTGTGTGTGGGGGGGGGGGAAGTAAGTATGAGGATCGAACCCAACCCTTGAGACAAAGTTGTAAATTGAAGTGTGAAAAAAAAAAAACGTGTAACGTTAGCATGTCGTGGTGGGGCAATGGTTAAGGAAAACATGTTTGAATTTATTTAATTACTTGAATTTAGCAGGTGCCCGTGTTAATAAGTTTGACTGTGGGATTTCATTTACTGCTAAACGCTTCCCCCCCCCCCAAGATGTTATAGGAAAAAGACTAACCCACATGCGGCGAGCGACAAATGTTGAATATTTATCTTCCCGAAATCGAGCAAATTAAATAGACAAGCGAGCTTCGTTGTTAACTGAGATATTACGATTTGTATGTGATATAAAAAGTTGTGAAGTGAGCGACCGCTTCTCTGAAAAAAACCTTTTGTAGACACACAGAAAAAGCGAACACACATACATACATTTTCGCTTTTATATTTATAGATAATATGGTGCTTGTACAGAGTCCTCCTCACTGAAAAAAAATCTTGTATATATTAAATTGTTTTGAACACCAATACATAGTTAAGGCAAAATAAATTGTTTGGGACGATTGAAATAATTTCTAATACTATTGATGTTTACCCATTCACTTATTTATTCAATTTTTTTTTTTTTTTATCGTCTATGCTTGAAATCTATGATGTCATGGCAAAGCAATATCTAATTATTTTAAGGTAATGGATTAAGCTCTATAAATTGAAATAGTTCAGAATGTCAGACTGAAGATCTCCGTTTTGTGTCATGGCATCTGGTTTCGGAAGGAGTTAAATTCTGTGATGAATTTACTATGTTTTAAAAAAGATTGTGATTGACAGAATCTCTATTTATATAAAATTGTGACTTTATATCTTTCCAAAGATAACTGGACACAATCGATTTGAACTTGAATGTCACGACAGGTATCAACTTTATTTATACCAAGTTAGTCAGTAATAACTGACACAAAATGAACTTAGCATGCCATGTTCAAGTTCCTTTTTTTCTTTCTTTTTTTTTTAAATTAATGGTTCACCTCAAGTCTGGAGAGCTACTGAACGATAATATGTTACCTAAAACAAAACATTGATAAGCAGAAAAAAAACTGATAAGCAAAATAAGTGAGGTTAGTAGAAAGACAATGGAGAAAGTGGGAGGGGGGAGTTACAAACACATGCACAAAGGACATCTTCAATAGGATGGTTAATTAAGTGTGGCAATGATTGAAAAAAGACCAGCTGTAGAGGTCGATATATTTAGAATTGGTTAACAGGAGTAGTAACAAGTTTTATGACAGTTTATGGGCTGTCTTGAGATAGTTGATAGGTTGTGACTTGGAGTAGATCAAGACAGGCTGCTGTCAAGTGACAACTAAGATGTTGATGTTAGTGCTTAGATGTTCGTTTTTCTCAATGCTGTCAACTGATTGTGTTGGAGTTTGTATCTTCTTTTGTTTCTTGCCTCCTTGACATGGCCAGAATAGAAGATGATGGAGAAAGGAACTATGACACACAGCAATGGGATTAGCAATTGTTCGGAGGGATCATATGGTTACACAATAAGAGATTTTTAGTTGGACCATAAACACCATCATGATGCAAGGATTATACATTAGAAAAGGTATGATCATATCACTCTTACCTCCAGTGTAAAATAATAGGACAGGGCAATTCATCTAGAACTTTCTTTCTATAATCGTATCAAACAGAATTCTGACAACCTCAGAAAATCAATTGCTGTGGTGGAAAAAAATTTAACTGTAGAGAAGCAATCGTTCTAAAAGTAAATAACTCTAATCTCAATTTCAACTGAAAAGGTGATTAGGCATAATAAATCCAACATTAATGACTATATCTAATGCCCCATTGGCGAAAAGAGTAACCATGATGACTACATTAACCACCTTGAACATACTGTTTACTAACAAGGCTATATACAAGCAACCACAATGTTAGAAAGCTAAGAAAACAATTTTTAAATATTACAGAAATGAATAAGGGCGAGAAAGACAACTATTAATACAACAGTGTGTGTTATTTTGTGTCACGCTTACATCTTTTTCTTTCGAGTGACTGTCGTTTAATTATGACCTTCCATTTCTTGTAATAATTTTACCAAGAATTCTTCATAAGTTTTGGTTTCAGTTTCATTATAGCTGAAGGAACTCGAGTTATATATATATATATATATATATATATATATATACACACACACTTTTCTTTTCAAGTTTGGTTTTGATTGAAGCTGATGCACACAAGTCATATGGATATTTTTTTTTTTTTTTTTTTTTTTGGAAATCACAACTTTATAATATATAAGAATCGATAGAAAATTGACTATAATAAATACAAAATTTGCAGAGATTAAAATATATTTAAGGGTATTTAACAACCAGGCTATGCCAGGCATCCCTGCTAAATACTTTTGCAGTTTTAACAAGCATTGCAATAACATCAAGACGTCTCCATTTACACTGAATATCCACAGAATGCCAACATCCATATATTACATATGAAAGAATCCGTTGTGGAATTTCCACAGGTCCCACTAGTTCAGGTGAATAACAGACTCTAGTGTCTCATAAGCAGTTTCAAAACTCATTGCTGACTAGGGTTGTCATGATTAGGGTTATGACAAGAAAATATTCTGTTCATTATTTTGACTCTCGAGTATATAAGTTAATATCTTAGATATTTTTATATAGAGTGAAGTTGTTCTCGATTTAACGGTGTCGGATATATACTTGAGAGTTAAAACAATGATAAGAATATTCTCTTGTCATAGCCCTAGTCATGATACTAGTATTTTAAAATAAAGTTACTCAGTACCATGGTAGAAAAAATATATAACTAGCATTACAAGTATGGATCTTGAATTTTTCGTATGTGCAACTCTTCAGAAGTTCAAAAATGGTGTAAAAAAAAAAAAAAAAAAAAAAAAAAAAAAAAAAAAAAAAAAATTGAAATAAACAAAAAACAAACGCGCACACTCACATCAATATAAGGTACATATAATACAGTTTCAAAGTGGAACATTGCTGTTCATGTATAGATGAAATGGACCAGATTGTAAAATTATATGGATGTTTTGATGAATGAATAAAGATGTGATTTTTGGAATGTAGCACCCTACTGTTATATATATCTTCTTTTATTATATAAAGGAGAAATGTCTGTTAGCGTGTTTGTATGTCTTGCAAAAACTTTTGAAATCCAAAGCAAATAAGAATGATTCTGGTACTGTCTTAAAGGACGGGGGCTGCATAATACAAGATGCCTTTAATAAGTGTACAGGCATTTAAAATTGCTGTAGACTCTTGAAAATTCAGTGTTATTGTTATACCTCTTATGAGATAATTGACCAATTTATGATTTCAGGTTCAAATGAACAGCTACAACAGGAATTGGAATACACCCTACTAAAACCTGATTGCATTTTTGAGATTTATCAGCTGTGACAATCTGGGCAGTTTAGAAGAACGATATGCTATAAAATTTGTTTTAAAGAGCAAATGCTCAACTGAGCTTCAATCTATGCCCCCCCCCCCTGAAAAACATTCGCAACAATCACTCATCTAGCTACAACCACTATCAACTATTTCTTCTACTCTATGTCCAAAACTAAACACAGATTCCATGAACAGTTTCTTTCCTAGAATTGCCCATCTGTTTAACTCTATACCACCAATCTGCTTTCCAGCTGACAACATGGTTGTTTCAAGTCAAATATAAACAATTTCTCGTTGAAGCATCTTCGGAAATCAAATTCGATCCATTTTCCAACACTACCGATCATTACAGTGTTGTTTCCTTGACAACCTTATCCTTGAGTGGCCTTCGGGCTTTGATAAGCAGTGACTCCCTTGTAAAAAAAAAAAAAAAAAAAAAAAAAAAATGCTACAAACATATGGAATGTTTCAAACTGCTTTTGACCATCTTGCATGGATTGAGCATCAGTTTTTGAGTGTTATAAGAGATTCAAGAAAGGCAAGTAGTCTGTGAGGGATGATGAGAGGTGGGGGAGGAGTCAGGAAGTCAGAAAACAAGAGTTGATTGGCCAAATAAAGAATTTCATGGATAAGGACCGTTGTGTGAGACAATAAGTGCACAGTTTGATGTCAGTGTGAGAACTACACACTTATTTGCGAGAAACTGAAGATGTGGAAGATTTGCGTGAAGTTTGTCCCAGGGATGCTCAAAGAAGATCAGACTATTTGACCAAGATGGGCATCAAGACAGTTCCTCAAAAGTGACTGAAATTTAGAACAAAATATTCATTTTTTTTCTACCTTAACGACCACAGAATCTGATGGGGGAAGGTGTTACGTAAAATCGTATCTTTCTAAACAATTTCAGTATTTGTGCATGCGTAAACCATGTCATCTCTTGGATATATGTTAACTACATAAATTTGCACCAATGAGTACGGGCATTGACTAAGAAATATTTGTTTTTGTGTTCGCCTTAAAGAAGACGTTTCATTTTTAACATATTTTTGAAAAGATTTCGGTAAGCTTTTGCATTTAAACAGGGTTAAAAGATTTTTTATTTGCTAATATTATCGTTTTTTTTTAAATAAATTTGGGATGCTGAAAACATGCACACATTTTTTGTCCTTATTGTGCAGTTCATGAAGCATTAAACATAATTTTTTTTACTATGCGTAAGAGCAGTAGTCTGTGTTTGTATGTCTAGCTAAAACTTAAAAAATACACAAAAAAATGCTACAAAGTTGGTATTAACCCCGGAAAAATAACATCTAAAATTTAGAATAAAAAAAAGATTCATTTTTCTTTGGGGTGTCAAGTATTGGATGTTATCAAGAATTTAACACAACTTTTAATGTTATCACATATTAATACAGCATTTTTTTCAAATTGAAAGACGCTAACTCCAGATTTAATTTATTGTTTCTTAACTATTGTCATTTCTTTACAAGGAAAGGGTGATTGAGAGAAACTTCGTTTGGAGGCATCCTTAATTTTTTTTCATGCTATCAGCAATGCTTTGAAGACCTCCTAAGTTTTATTTTTTCTCCTCACACAAAAAAAGAATTTCTCTTCTAGAATCGGGGAATGAGAACACTAACATCTATTTAGGTTTTTACAGGGCCCCGGGCAATGCAGGTTGGTTGGTTGTTTTTGTTTTACGGCATATCAACCTTTTTCAGGTTATTTAATGCCGAATCTAGTTATTTTGAGGAACGATTTTTTAATGGAGTATATTTGTTTTTTAAGTCGGATTCTATTTAACCCATAGTTGGGACCCTAACAGGTACTACCACTCCGAGTCAGGGTGGACCTGGGAGCAATGGCAATTAAAGGGTGGCTCCACACTCCCCAAGGCCTGCAAGCTGGGGCCTCACCATCGGATATAGTTTTAGGTCATCGGGCAATGCTGGGTAGCCTTGCTGGTAATAAAGAGACAGAGAGAGAGAGAGTCACAAACAAGGCAAATGAGAAAAAAATAAAGTGAGCAAGTAGAGAGGACAAAAGATAAGTTGAATTGAACACAATTGGTCAAACATCCGGTCAGAAGAGGAGGAGAGATCACAGGGCCGAGTAGTTAAATGTGGAATACTAGAGTACAAAACATAAATGAAAGGAAAAAACAACAGTAAAATATTATATGGTATATGTAAAATAAATGTCATTTATTTCAAAGATTTGTAGCAGCATAATCTTGTTTCAAAAGTCGTCAAAACTACAAAAAGTGATACTTTTGACAACCCTACTGCAGTCATTAGAACAAGCTAATGAAGAAGAATTGACAAATAAGAACAGAAACAAACTTTCTAGTCTGCAGTTTGGTAGGTCTGTAACAACATATTAGTCCTTTTTAGTTAGTTTAATGATCAAACAATAGCTATTGTAAACAGTTAGTTGAACACAAATTGCTATTTTACCTATAAAAGGGGCAGGGGTCATACATTTCTTGACAGTAATAATGCGTAACTTAATCAGTTTATCAAACTGAATTTGTGATGAAGTCAATTCAATAGTCTGTGGTTGATTGATATCCATTAGGTTAATAACACACTTCTATTATAGACGTAATGGATAACATCACAGGACTATGAAATCGGGTTGGTCAAATTAAAATACTATGAGGTTCAATTGTGCATTAATATCATTGGGAAAGCTATGAACCCACAATTGTTTCCCATTCAAGAAATCATAAATTTATCAGTTATTTTGATTTTTTTCAAAACTTGCATTAACAGTAAGTGTTGATTTCTTAACAAAAACTTAGATTGTCTTTTTTTTTTTTTTTTGAGGAAAAAAAAAAAAAAAAAAAAAAAAAAATTGCTAAAAGATTTAGTAAACCGGAAATATTTGGGATCCGAGTATCATTATTAGAAAATTGGTTTCATTTTCTTTCTCTACCTCAGTCTTTAATTAAAGTAAAACTTGCATTTAATTAATCAATTGCACAGGTATTAATCGTTATGGCTCTAAACAATACAAAGATGGTTGATATACTATAAAACCATAGAAATAGTCAATGTTAAAAATGAAAGTTTACTTTATTATTAAACTAGCAGGGCTACTTGTCATTGCCTGGGACCATAAAAAAATAGAAGAGGTTTAAAAGTCTGTGTAACATTATTAAGTTAAAACTTCTATCGCTCTACTTCTCTCAATCAATCTATCTTTAATTCTTTCCCATTTTTCCACATCCCTTTCCTCCATCCCTCTTTTATATAATACAAGATGGAAGGATGACAATTCGATTTCCGTTTGATGAAAACTGGTTTTCTTTTCTTTGTTGCAGACCATCTACTAATTGGCCAGTTGTGTACAATTCCCATGAGCAATAGGAGCCTTCTATCATGTCTGAAAGTGACACAATGTTTAACTAGCAAGATCGGAGAGGTGTCAAGTTTTGACAAAAGGACCATCGCAACCACCTTCAAAATACATCGCTGGATTGCCACATATAACAGGGACGTACCCAGGGCGATGAAAAAGTTTCCAGCCATGGTCTTTGGTGTGGTTTCAAGTGAGGGCCACATCATGTCACCTCACATATTTGAAGTTGGCTTGAAAGTTAACACCAAAGTATACTTGGATGTGGTAAAAAGTGTGGTGATCCTCTGGTGCAATTAGGTGACCGCTGGCAGATCCTGGGTGTGGCAGCAGGACTTGACGCTGACTCACAAGTCCAAAGATACCCAGGCTTGACTTCAGAAGGAAGGCTACGATTTTGTACCCTTCTCTCACTGCCCCCCTCCTCCCCCGAACTGAACCCACTGAACTACTTCGTTTGCTCATATGTCGAGAACATCACCAACATGATCTCCCACAACACCAACACTAACCTGATCACCACCATCTGCCAAGTATTTGTTGAGCTCCTGCTGGCGCTTGTGGAAAAGGCATGCTCCCAGTTCTAGACCTCTAATAAGGCGGTGATAGAGGCTGAAGGCGGCTACATCAAATAGATGTCAGCTCTACTACATAATCAAGTTACCTGAATTCATTTTTTTGATAAAAGTTTTAAAATAAAGCCATAGTGGCTTTAGGGCGACAATTTTATCATTCCACCTTGCAGATAACATTGCAAATGGCTGAAAAACCGGCCCTCACCCAATGATACCCAAAGAATGAATAATTTTATTTTAATTTTAGATATTATACATCCGAGGCATGCCAATCAAGAACATATTTAGGTAAAAATGGAGCAGTAAAATGGTACATGTTGTTAAATAGGAAAAAATAGCACAAGTGCAAAAAAAATAAATAAAACCTTCAAAATAAGTTTAGCAAATGAGTATTTTCAATCAATTCCAAGCAAAAGATTAGAGAAAAAAATAATTGAAAGATCTAATCATGTAATGTACGTCCTCCCCCCACAATGTATCGTTACACTTGTGAAAATACATGCACACATTATATGGACTTTATAATAATCCAAAACTTAAAAAACAACTCTAAGTAAATATTTAGATTCAAAAAGAATTGGAACTATATTCAGAATCAGGAAAAATATTGGAATCGTCTCATCACTGACAGAGGTCACCATGAACACAGATCAACAAAAATGCTGCAAGTCAAATTGAATTAGGTCTGTTCCCTTAATGAGGTAGTGTATTGAGTTAATCCGTGTCATATAATTTAGCTGTTCATTTTATGAGTGAGCAATGAGAAAGGACAGGCGTTATAAAAGCAGAACATTTTTTCAAACAATTTATGGAGCTGGGTGTAGTGCAATGGCATTCAGGTTAACCCGGGTTCTTCGTTGGTCTGCACTACATCCTGAATTACAATGGATCATGTATGGTGGACTTGAGCAATGTAACATGATATAGATTACCAATCAAGGAGCCAAGTTTTTGATGGTTGCTGTTCAGATTCTCAGTCGTCCACCAATACACTTGTGCCACAGACGCAGAGACGGAAGATTACATCACAAATTAATTCTCCCTATGAATGATAAACTACATGCATAAACATTGAATACGTTGCTGCAACAAGAAAGATGAGAGAGATTTCAGATTGCAGTGTTGGTGGAGAACTGTAGTTGGGATACGATCGACCTGCTTGCAATGCAAGATGCGAAGGAAGCAGCTATTGTCAAAAACTTCTAGCTTCTGCCAATCACCCGTTATTCACATAAAGTTAGTACCAAAAGCGTTACATACTAATAATAACAAGCTAAGCTTAAAAAAAATGTCCTTGGTATTGTTCACCTTTTTTTCTACATGCAATCAATTCTTTCGCTTGACATTTTCTGTGAGAAACTCATTCATAAGTGATGACTCGACAATTGACAATAAATAAATCATGCAACAGATTGTTTTTGTTTTTTTTTAAATACATATATTTCTATTAACCCGTTTTATGTATGACTCTCTGCATCATTATAATAATGTTTTACATGCTGGCATGTGTTGGACGGCTTTTGGAAACCGATTTCTAAACTACCCTATCTCTTAAAGTTCTGAATTTTTTAGATGAGGGCTGATTGTTTACATTACTTTTATTAATCGGACTATTGTTCTCATCTTGAGTGTTATTTGTGCAACGTTTTGGTGGGATTGGCTTTCGACCATCCTCAGGTATGTTGGTTGTTGTTTGGTAAAGAAAAGAGAAAAGCCATTGGCAGTAACTTTTCTCTTTTCTCTACCAAACAACAACCAAGATGCCTGAGGACGGTTGAAGGCCAAACCGACCGAAAAGTTGCACAAATAATACTCAAGATGAGAGCAATAGTCCAATCAATACAAGTAATATAACCTATCTTTAGCCAGGTGTTGATTTATTCCTCCTTCTCAAATCCAATCTTTTCACCTCTTCATGTTTTCCTTGGTCTCTCTCTACCAACTGACTGATACCTCAACTGTTCTACACATATTACTAATCCATGTACTCTCATCTATTTTATCAATGCAACCAAACGAATAAAATCTCCTGTTCTTCCAAACTAACCCATTTCTGATCAGATCTTTATCTCCCGTTATCTCAAATCCTTCCTTATCACTTTCTCCCATATTTTCATTAACTTTCCTCTGTCAATTGACTCTCCTTTCGCAACTGTTCTACACCTAACTTGATCATGCTTATCTATTCTATCTGACTAACTGGTTATTAGTGCTCTGGTATACTTATAAAACTCTGATGCTCGTGGCTTGTTATCTTTCTGGATTGTTATCATGCACATTTCATCTCCAGTGATGAAAAGAAAAGAGAAATGATGCATAAATAAGTAAAGCAGAGATATACATAGATCAGAAGCAGAATAAGGTCCGTCAGAATTTTCTGGGCAGTTTATCTAAAACACCAGAAAATGCTGATCCAATGAAATCACAGCAGGAAATAAAATAAATAAAAAAGTCACACAAATAATCATCAATAAAACATTTGTTTGTTATTATTGGTTTATTACAGTGTAATCCGGATATAAAAGACTTTTTCACCAGTCCTTACAGCTCTATTATATCCGGGGAGAGGGTTCTTATATCCGGGTTACACTGTACATTAACACAGGCTCTAATTTGGGATCAGAGAAAATCTCTCTTATATATGTTTTTTTAATATTCTGGTCTCTGATATCCGGGTTACACATATAAAAATAAATTTATCTTAATAAAAAAAAACAAATCAAATGAAAATTAATAATAAATATTTATTCATGAAACTTAATTTACAATAAGTTTTTTTTCTTGATTTGAATTTTAGTTTTAAGGTTTTGTAAAAATAGTCCAATAATTATTCATTGAATTTTCTTCCTAACAACAAAAAGAATATTGTTTTTATTTTTCAATTAATTTTTCAATGAATTATCTTTGTAATGACAAAATTTTTTTTTTTCATTGAAAACAATTGTCCAGCATTTGTTGGAAAAAAAAAAAAAAAAAAAATCACAACACTTCCATTCGGCACCTTCTGAAGTTTTACATAAACTGTCCGGAAAATTCTGATGATATCATTCTACACAAGTACCTTGTTTTTGCGAGAAACATCATTAAACAAATGATTTGTAGATGTGGAGATAAACAAAGTAAAACAAAATGAAAAATTAGACTAATACAGAATTTGAACCTGTGTCTAAAAAAGAGGAATTGCCTAACGTAGATGTCTTATTTTTAACGTTGTTTAGTTATATTACCAACAAAAAAAAAAAAAAGCATAAAAGAAAGACACTGTCAGAAATAATTTCCAACATTAAATACATAATCAGTCAATTCTATTTTGCTCATATGAGGCAGCAGGAAATATAATTACATTGGTGGAATTTTTTCCACTATGTAAGTGTTGTTTAATTAATTTTAAGTTTAATTAAAATCTGTAATATTTATTTATTTTTTTTTAATTCTAGGTTTATAAAATTACAGATTTTTTATCCAAATTCAAACAATGTTTACATAGACCAAGAAAAAAAAAATTAGTGAAGATGGTAACAACATTGGGTGGTCGCTCTTCTCAGGCACAGGTTTGAATTCTGTAAGTTTCATTTTACACTTTATGGTATTCTCTGTTCACTCCCCAGCTTCGGCGATTTTCTTTTTTTTTTTATAAAAGGCCATTTAAGGATAAGGTTGTCAAGGAAACAACACTATAATGATCGGTAGTGTTGAAAAATAGATAGAATTTGATTTCCGAAGATGCTTCAACAAGAAATTGTTTATATTATGACTTGAAACAACCATGTCAGCTGGAAAGCAGATTGATAGTATAGAGTTAAACAGATGGGCAATTCTAGGAAAGAAACTGTTCATGGAATCTGTGTTTAGTTTTAGACACAGAGTAGAAGAAATAGTTGACAGTGGTTGTAGCTAGATGAGTGCTTGTTGTGAATGTTTTGCAGGGAGGGGGCATAGATTGAAGCTCAGTCGAGCATTTGCTCTTCTTTATGAAACTATACTATCTGTAAAAATATTAGCATAAGAAGAAACAGCAGTATAATATAATTTCTTAATTTTGACATTGGTTGATAATATGGTTTACAAAAAAACTATGATCGTGATGTCATAAAGGATGAATGGCAGCTTTTGAAAAGTTGCCAAAAAGCTGCCATTACTTTGGCTAATTCTGATCTATCTATATCGCAACCAAATAAATAATAAATATTGATTCAACCCCTTGCACTAAAAAAATGACGTCATGTCTAAAGTCATAGCAAGCAAGATTTGTTGAACAGTCAGACTGTTGATAATAAAAGATTTTTACAAATTTTTTATGGATTTTTAACTACTATTAATATGATTACATTTATGGCAGTTTTTTTAACTTTAAATTCTAGCAGTCTTTTTTATCGATCTTTCCTCAAATTTTATAAATTATTTTTATAAATATGATTACAAAAAAATTTTTTTAATTTTTTTTTAATCATTTCCCCTCAATCTTAAAACCACGACTTTTGTCTTAAAACAAATTAAAACATGTTTATGCTTTTTACTAATAAAATAAAAATTAATTTTTTCTTTTCACATGAAAACACGGTTTTCATTTTAAGAATAAACTATAATATTCTGCAAATATCTAAGCTTTTATGTGCGTTTATGTAATAGTGTCAAAATACATACTTATAGCAACTGAGCTACACAAACGTTTAAAAAAAAAATTGCCAGGCTAACTGTTACTCTGATGAATTCCTTCAACGGAATGAAACATTTGCGATAAACGTATATTTTATACTACTGTAAAGTTCTGGAGCAGTTAAAC
This sequence comes from Euprymna scolopes, assembly GCF_053919585.1. NCBI lineage: Eukaryota > Metazoa > Mollusca > Cephalopoda > Sepiida > Sepiolidae > Euprymna > Euprymna scolopes. The sequence goes on along the minus strand of NC_136491.1, from coordinate 45,430,750 downwards.
CATGGAATGAGATCTCAAGTTAAATGGAAGAAAAAAGATAAGCTTCGTTTTCTTTTCAATAAAGCTTATTTACACCAAATAATGAAATTCCAATTTACGTCACGTAAATTATTTAGTAAGAGGAATTTTTGACACTACTGCTAAACTTTACTAGAAACATTTTTAAAATAAACAACGGTGCTTATGCAGAGAAGGCATCATACAATTTTTTAAGAGTACTTTTAAATTTAAGTTTTACGGTATCTTGTTTATTAAACTGTTAGATGAAAGTACAGAATAGTCATAAAGCACCCTCCCCTCTCCATGTTAAGGTTTCTAAATATTATTTCGGCATTGTACCTTCTCTGCATAAGTACTGAAAAAATAATAAGAACAAGTCATAACAATTTAAATTGTATACATGAAACAACAAACTGAAAACTGTTGAAGAAAACATAGTTGCCATCTTTATGAACTTGAGCTATAGTTTTTTTTTTTGTTGTTGTTTTTTTATGGCTAGCACCTACTTGTTTATAAAGATGGCTACTTTATTTTTCCGCCATATTTTTTCATTTACACTTGCTTTTTATGTGTATGTCCATAATTTTTTTTTTCCACTAATAACAGTGTAAATAAAAAAATCCATGATAATGAATTAAACATGATTTAAATATAAATCCATAATAATGAAATAACTTATATAGTTTGTTTAAAAGACAAATTAGTTGTTAATAAGCATACCTTATAAAGAAACAAATCAAAATGTTCTTTGATACACCAGGAATGCATGAGAAAACATTTTGGTTTGGAACTAGAACATTTTCTTTTTTACATTAAACAAGGCATAATACCCTAAAGCGTTAAAAATCAATACAGTTAAAAGAAAAAAAAAATTCAACATAATAAAAAAACTCATTTAAAGTTTTATTTGAAAAATAAATATTTATCTATAAAAGATAAAATGTTTAAAAAAAAACAAAAAAACACATTGTTTTAGCCTTGTAAATTTCAAATTTTAATAATCTATATATTAATACGATAGCATGTGTGTTATTTTCTGTGCCACGCTTACATCTGGGTCATTTCATTATGTACTTCCATTTCTTGTCATAAATAATTTTACCAAGAATTCTTCATAAGTTTTGGTTTCGATTTTGATTATGGCTGAAGGAACTCAAGTTATCTATCTATATAAATTCGTATTCCTGTCTGTTTGTTTGCTTATTCACAATTTGACTAATATATACAAACGGTTCATTATTTTATTATTTCATTCATTGCTATATATACTATGATTCTTGCAAAACATACGATTAAGAGGTGACTTCATTAGCATATTACATTAAGGAAAATCGATTTTATTAAATAGCAGTGTGTTAGTTATTGTTTATAATGAGAGAATTGTTTTAAGTGTTCTATTTAAGTTTGTTATTTAAATTTGATTTATATTCATAACATTTTATTTAATTTATTTTTACTGATATCGATTTTTTATAAACCGGTTTGAGTTATTTCCCCTGGGCGTCAACTTTGCTATTTTTGTTTTTGTTTTCTTTTTCGGTGGACATTAAAACTAAAAACTTTCAAATATTATTTTTGGAATTAGTTTAAATAAAATAATTTCCGTGATTTTGCAATTAACGTTGTGGTCCAGTGGATTTTTATTTTAAAATAAACAAACAATCCAATTCAACTACGATTCTTTATTCAAATAAAAAACAAACAAAAGAAATTTTCATTCACATTTTTTTACCAGTTTTTTTTTCTTCACATTTTTTTTTACATCTCATAACTGCTAATTTTTTTTCTTTTAATAACACAATAAGTCATAACTCATCATTTTTGTAACATAAAAACGTTTATTTTGATTAAAATAAATTCTACTTTGGTATTTTTGAAACTGAATTATTTACAGTTTGTTTTCGTTGCAACAGACCATAAAGACAAATCTTTCTAGACAGAGGTAGCATAAAAGAAATTCGCTTAAACTGAAATATAGTCATAAAAAGGTGCTCAATATCCGGAGAATAGTTTCTCTTCGTATCCCTTTTGCTGAAATATTTGGTGGAGAGTTTGTCACATACTTCTTTTTTCGGGGCTGATGACATTTACGTGTTTTCAGTCATTCTTTTATTTTTGTTGGGGTAACGATGGAGTTGACATATAATAATGAAAAACTGCTTAATATTCTTAGTATAGCAGGTGTGCCCAAACTGAACTTCATGTCGACCCTGGCAATGCTGGGTATCTATGCTAGTGTGTGTGTGTATATATATATATATATATATATATATATATTCATAAGTTTTTATTTCGGTTTCAATTCAAGCTGATGTACCCAAGTCATATGGATATATTTTTTTATTTTTTAAAATCACAACCTTATAATATATAAAAATCGATAGAACATTAACTCTATAATAATATATACAAAATCTGCAAGGATTAAAATATCATATTTAAATGTATTTTACGACCGGGCTTTGCCGGGTGTTCATGCTAGCTTAGATAAATACTTTTGCAGTTTTAACAAAAAAGCTACAATAATATCAGAGCGTCTCCATTTACACTGAACATCTACAGAATGCCAACATCAATATATTACATATGAATAAGTCCCCTGTGGAATTTCCACAGGTCCCGCTAGTACATAAATAAACTTATAAGTATCTCTTACTTTATTATATTTCCACGGCAAGAAATTCTCTCTTTTAATTGCATGTTATAAATAATTCCTTGTCTTTATCTTTAGGGAAAAAAAATAGTCACTTTTGAATGATTTTTGTAATTACACTCTGCAATTCGATACAATGGAAGGACTTCCGGTTGTATCTTCAGACATTATTCCATGGCATCAGCAGGTTACGTGACTTTAGTGCAAGGGCTATCTTTAATGTTGTGGTTGCGTCTATATACTGTTTTTTACTGTTTTATTTATTTATACATCATTCTATTTTTCACTATGTCAGATGAAGTGTGCACGGTGATAAGCAAGTAAGATAAAACGTATCAGAGCATACTAAATTATCCATGACTAATGGATTCAATATTTGTCATATTTATTATACTAATAGGGCTACCCAGCGTTGCCTGGGGTTAAAGTGTAAAATTTATATTAAAATTTCAATCTCATTTCCCTTCCACCTTCCCTGTACCCACCTCATCTTTCTTTTGCACTCAGCCCATCCATCAATCTGCACATACGGTAGCTTCCTTCTGTCTTGACAGTCTATGGATACCCATTGTAAGGATGCCTGCATATGGAATCTTTTTGTGGCAATCTCCAACCACACCTATCTTGAGTTGGCATTGTTAAATACCAGTGGCAAGTGGAGGTTCAGGACGACTGGAAAAAATGCCGAGATAAGCAGAAAGCACACACAGCACCTAGAATTCCCAAAGGCTCACCCATCTAGTACTAGCCAGGCTCAATATTGCTTAACTTCACTGATCTAACGAGAACCGGTATGTCAACATGATTATGCTGTACATACACACACACACACAAACTTATTCTGGAATACAAACATACAGAGACAAACAACTACTTTTATGATGTCATCCATTTTTAAGTAAATATAGCATTAGCAATATTGATAGCTTTTTAATTTAGTGATTCTTGGTACTGACAAATTTAATTTTAATTCCTGAAATATTTTATGAGCATAGATTTCCCAGAATAAAATAAGAAAAAAAAAATGAAAATTTAAAACACTAATAAAGTATTTTTTTATGTTTTCTCTTACATAAATCGAATAGCAGTATGGATCACATGTACTAAGACAACTATACAGTTCTAAGACAAATATGAATTATATCCCTCACCAAGAAGGGAACATATGACCAGAATTCAAGAATGCACATTTTAAAGAACTAAAAAGCTGAATTGAATACCAGTATAAATTAACATTTACATGGGCATTTTATTCACCCTCTCATCAATGTATGTCTATGAGCCTTTAATTACCACATTCTTTTCTAGGCTGGTCATGAAGATAGAGACCCTCAGTCTGTATATAGAATTACTACTAGTTCAGCCCAGCTTTGCTAGGTCCCAATCCACTGTTCATAACTATATGTATATATTAAAAACCTACATTTAAAATTTCAAGTGTTTTGACCTGAGTTTGGTAGAGTTTGCAAAGGTCAACTCTTTCAACTTTGACCTCTTGGCAGCCAAATTTCTCCCCAAAAACTGATTAAAAAGCTTACTGCATGTCTGATTACCATTTATGTAAAATTTCAAATGTTTACATCCAAAATTAGCCGAATAATTTGCAAAGGTCAAATCTTTTGAACTTTGATTCTTGGTAGCAAAATTTTCTGCCAAAAACCAATTAAAAAGCTTGCCCTATGTCTGAATACACTTTATGTAAAATTTCAAATGTTTAGACCAAAAATTGGCCAAGATATCAAATTTTCTTTTAACTTTGACCCCATTAACATTTGTTTTGGGCTCAAATCAGGTTAAAATGTTTGATCTATGTCCAAGGAACTTACATCTAAAATTTCAAGTGTTTAGACACAAAATTGGCAGAAGAGTTTTCAAAGTTCAAATCGTTGAAATTTGACCCCTTGACAGCGAAATTTCTGGCCGAAAACTGATCAAAAAGATTTTCCCAAATCTCAATACCCCTTATATTAAATCTCGAGTCTGTAGACTGAAAAGTGACAGAGTAATTTGGTAGAGAAATGTACACACACAGACAGACACATAGACAATTTCAATATTATAAATATATAGATTAATCAATACCAACTAATACAAGTTTCAAACATGCTTCATCTCCTACATATGATCTAGCTTACCAAATCTGTCAGGATATCTCTTAGCTCAACCTGCTATGTAGCCCCAATTAATGTTATGATTTCCAGAATAAGATGAGAGAAAACGAAAAATTTTTAAATTTAATAAAAAGAAAATCTTTGTTTTTCTTCTTCTACACAAATAAAACAATATAAATCTGAATTATGGATCACATTTACTACAACAAATACACAGTTCTATAATAAATATGAATTAAAAATACAGTTCTAAAATAAATATGAATTATACCTTTCCCTCTGAAGAGATCACATAACCAAAATTAAATTGTTGCCATGCCGACTGTCATAGTAAACTTAAAATGGTGTGATAATATATACCTATTTACTACAATGCCTCCCCACGGGACAGAGTTAGACACCAGGGTCGTTTTTTTTAACATGGAGAAAAGGTACAAAAATAAAAAATTGTCTCAGTCGTGAAGGACTGTTCCTCCACTAAAAGAGAACGAGAAATGGAAGTGCAGCATCTGAAGAACAAATACTACACTTTGATCTTGGCCAAAAAAAAAAAAAAAAAAAGACAAAATCGGAAGTGAAAAGAAAATTTACAACTTTGATGGATTTTCAGTATGCATTGCAATGTATTTTCTTTTTTTGCGAAAAAAATGGTAAAAACTAGTATAAAGTAACCTAAGGATGACTTCATCCTTTAAAATCAAACATATGTGACTTGTGACCAAGATGATTAATGAAAATAACATAATACTTCTACCCAATAATGGATGACAGAACAAGAATACTCTACCTTTGTGGATTAAAGAAAATTAAATAAAGAGTTCAGTTTAAAATTCAGTATAGGTCCCCAAATTCGAAATAATGTTCCCCAAGTTTTAAAAATGGTTCGTGTCCAGAATTCCTCCCATATTAAAAAACAAAAAGAAAGAAAAATCCGTATGATGTACGTCGCCATGATGAAATGAAAATATCATGTTCTAAAAATCACATAAATCGATAAAGTAGTTTTATTTTTATAAAGAAAATAATTAAGTGATTAATAGGAATTTGTGAGCATTACAATATAAATCTAACAAATTTATATTTGAGTTATCTCCCCATATTGTTTCTTGAACTTGTTTTCAAAATAGTGGGTAAAAGGAAGAGTCGCTCTTTAGATAGTCATAAAATTTGATTTTCTTATTTAAAAATAAAACTACTGGATCAATTTACGTAATTTTTGGAATATGATATTTTCGTTTAGGCAGTTTTTTTCTTTGTTTTTTTAGTATTGTGGGAAATCTGGGCAAGAACCATCTTCAGTATGCTTCAACAACTTCACCGGGACATGATATACCTCTCCATCATACTGTACATTGATACTCTATGGCTAATTTGGATAACTTCCGAACATTTCTATCAGAAATACCTCAACACTTCATATTCAAAAAGAATGTGTCCTCTATAGTACCGGACCTGACCGAAAGTTTAATTGATGGTATATATACCGCTTCATACTCTCCAAGAAATTCCAGCAAAAGCCCGACAGCCAGCCGTGGTTCACTCCAGAACGTGCCATGGCCATGTGCAGAAATCACTATTTGCATTGCTTCCAACATATTAGATGTTGTGAAACTAAAGCTATCTTTAGGATTGCCAGCAACCATTGTAAAAAAGTAATAAAGAATGCAAGATATTCTTATGCTCAGTACATCAAGTTTAAAGTAGCTGAGCAGCAGCTTGGTTTATATATATATTATTCCTTAATTGGAATTCATTTTTGAGATGAGCATTATATATTAATTTATTTTTATTTCGGACTATTAGTCTCATCTTTATTAGTTGTTGTTTTTTGATCTTTTATTGGTTTTTTGTTTATTCACAACGTTTCGGCCAACTATTCCTCTGGCCTTCATCAGGTGGTAACCGCGACGGATAGGAACTTCGAATCTCCTAACTGCATTCTCAGCCATCACTGCCATCCGTAGTTGTTGTCGTCTCACCACATTTTGACCAATTAACCTCTGGTACGCTTTGGGTGGGATTGAAACCGCTATCTTCAGACAATGTTCATCTAGAACTGTAGAGATTCAACGTCTCTATCAACTGCGCCACGGGCCCCGAAGGGCGATCAAGGTTGGATTTTTTGATCTTATAAATCCACGTTTATTTATTATCTGATCTTCCATAGTCGGGTCCGTACCGATTGGTATATATATATATATTATTACTTAGTTGGAATTCATTTTTGAGATGAGCATTATATATAAATTTATTTTTATTTCGGACTGTTATTCTCATCTTTAGTAGTTGTTGTTTTTTGATCTTTTATTGGTTTTGTTTATTCACAACGTTTCGGCCAACTATCTACAGTTCCAGATGAACATTGTCTAAAGATAGCGGTTTCAATCCCACCAAAAGCGTGCCAGAGGTTAATTGGTCAAAATGTGGTGAGACGACGACAACAACTTCGGATGGCAGTGATGGCTGAGAATGCAGTTAGGAGATTCGAAGTTCCTATCCGTCGCGGTTACCACCTGACGAAGGCCAGAGAAATAGTTGGTCGAAACGTTGTGAATAAACAAAAAGAAACAATAAAAGATTAAAAAAAAAAACAACTAATAAAGATGAGAATAATAGTCCGAAATAAAAATAAATTAGCAGCTTGGTTCTCACCAGTTTTGGCAAATAACAAAGTCCTGAACAGAAGCGTGTCCTCTATCATCATCGATAGACCCGAGGTAATTTCGTCAGTATCTGATAAAGCAAAACTCTTTGCCAAGAATTCTGCAGCAAATTATATCCTTTGCAATCAGATCCACCTACCCACCTATATTTCCTCCTGTGACTGAAAACACACTATGCGACATACAAGTATCAGTATGTGATGTTGCCAAGCTTATCAAAAACCTTGATTCCAGTAAATTCCGATCGCATTCCAGTCATAGTGCTCGAAAAGCTTCAACCAAAACTAGCTCCCATACTTACAAAGCTGTTTAAACCTTGTCTTTACGAGAAATGCTTCCCAACACCCTGGAAAACTTCATTAGTCTGCTCCATATTTAAAAATTTTGGAGGTCGGTCATCTCCTCAGTACAGCCCAATCAGTCTCCTGTGCATTATGCGCAGACATCACATCCCAATCCAAAGTTAAATCCCTACTTATTTGCTAGAATTAGACACAAGGTTGAGAAAATTTAGTTCTCACAAAAAAAGGCCCTATGAATTGGGACAAAAAGTAAGTACACAGGTTATGGCCCATTATATACTTGGAAATGGATTATGTAATAAAAGATGAATGGTAACTTTATGACGTCATCAACTGCGTATGATAACAAGCAAGCAATGTCCATAAAGTTTTAGTAGTACATACAGACTTTCTAAATATCTTCTTTAAAAAGATTAAGAAATGCGATGTCTATTTTTTTTTCAATGTCTTCTGGGGATTCTCTTCATTTTGAATCTTTTTAGTTAACAAAAAAAAAAAAAAAAAAAAAAAAGTGATTTAGAAAAAATTAAAATATTTCTAGAAGAATTTTGAAAGAAAAATAAATACAAGACGAAAAGCATTTATTCAACAACAAAACGGGAAACTCATGTTAAATCAGCAACAATTCACAACTCTTCTTCATCATTTGTAAGGAAAGGAGGAACCTCTAAAATACCCTATCGACGAAGTAAAAAAAAATAAATTAATTAAACAAACAAAAAAAAGGTAAGCATATTGTATGATTGATTTATTTAATTCTTTTAGCCATCTCTCTTTCTTTCCTTTTTTATCCGAGTATCAAATATTTTAACGTGTCAGTAAAGAATTTGGTGCTTATTCGGATTGGCACATATGGCAGTAATTTAAAATAAAGAAAAAAGTATGATGACCAGTCACGGAACGAAAATGAAATATTCCAAAAATTACGTAATTTGATTAAGTATTTTTTTATCCAGAAAATCAAGTGGCGGACCTGAACAAGAATCACCCCCACCTATAATTTTTATAGTATGTTTTAGTATAGTTTTTGAGGTTGGGAAGGGGGTATTTCGAAAGCCGTTCTTAACATCGGGAGGTTGGGTGTGTTTATAGTATAAACATAGTATAAACTTTATACTATGCTGAGTAAATACCAGCTGCCGAATACCGGTTAAAATTATAGTGGGAGTTGGAGGGGAGGGGGAATTTCCATTCAGGTCTACCAATCAAGTTTTACAACTAAGCAAGTTGCAGTGTTTTTGTCCGCCATGATTAAATACGATGAAATAAAAAAAGGAAAGACAACTTAAATCGAAGATGATAAACCCAGTCTTATGTTCAATGCAGTTTAGTAGTAAAATCGCATATTTTGATTCTCTTAGTTTTATATGTACCCCCACGGCGATGTGTAAAACGTCAGTAGTACACATTTTAATAGTGACGTCAACATTTCGTGTGTTTGTGTTAATTTCTATGGATAAGCATTTTATTAACGAACTACACAGATTAGAGTTAATAAAATAAAATTAATTTTAACGTCTTCTGTTGACACATGTATTTAAAAACAATGTCCTTTACAAGCCTCCGTACATTTTTGAAAAAAAGCGCCAAACATAAGGACCAGTGACCACCCTCTATCAATTTAAATAATAAAATCAAAACGAATTTTTTTAAGGTTGATTTTGGATTTACAATTTTTATTATCTCAATAGTCTTATATTCTTTTATATGAATATATTTATATACTATTGGAAACCTGTTATTGAAAAAATCCATTTAAACTTCATCTCGCGTAATATTTGAATTTTAAAGCTTTTTAAAAATAATTATTTTTTAGAGTTGTTTTTTTTTTTTTTTTTTGTTGTTGTAATTCGAATAATTATATTACCGAGAAATCGGTCAGTTTTTACGATGTGGCCCAGTGGCCCACCCAGCGTATTATAAGCACCCCAACCTCCCCATGTTAAGAACAGCTTTCGGAATAAACACCCCAAGCTCGAAAGCTGTTCTTAACATGGGGAGGTTGGGAAAAATTGACCGAAAAATCACATCGTCACGAAACGGAGATGTCATATTCCAAAAACATACGTAAATGGATCAAACTTTAAAATAAGTTAAAACACAGGTAAACAAAAGGCATAACTTATCTTGCCTCTGGTAACCTTTATGGTAGGTAATGTCGAAACATACAAGATATAGCCACCAAGGTTATCCTGACGCTCCGCACTTCTTTGTTTACCTTGGAAGTGACGTCACACAAATCTTATAATACGGATGTCGGATGGCTACAATTGTAAAAATAATTTGTTTTATTTTTCTTTCATTTTGAGCTCCTTTTTTTTCCCTCCCATTTCTTATTTTGAGCGGAGAATTTATTTTATTTTCCTTTTGAGCTCTTTTTCCGATCAGGCGTTACCTTTTATAGGTACTCCTGCACTTTACGACCCGAGCTATTTTTTAACGCTATTATTTAGAAACCTATTATTTAACATGCGGAAGGGAGGGTGTATTGTAACTATTCTGTACTTTCACCTAACAATTCAATTAAAAAAAAAAGGTAAATATGAAGAATTACTCCACCCTCAAAAATTCCTTTAAAATTACCACTCTTTAAGGTTTTCGGGGTCGCTGAAAACGAAAATAACGTTTAAAATTACGGCAAACGAGTAGTTTCCAAGATATGAAGAAATGTTAGTTTTAAAAAGTTTACGTTCATTTTACGTTAAATTATTATAGAAAAGTGATGATCGCCCACTTTTTAAAACTAACATTCCTTCATATCTTGGAAACTACTCGTTTGCCGTAATTTTAAACGTTATTTTCGTTTTCAGCGACCCCGAAAACCTTAAAGAGTGGTAATTTTAAAGGAATTTTCGAGGGTGGAATGGAGTAATTCTTCATATTTACCTTTTTTTTTTTTTTTAATTGAATTGTTAGGTGAAAGTACAGAATAGTTACAATACACCCTTCCTTCCCAATGTTAAATAATAAGTTTCTAAATAATAGCGTTAAAAAGTAGCTCGGGTCCTAAAGTGCAGGAGTCCTCCTGCACTTTAGGACTCCGACTGCAGTACCTATAAAAGGTAACGCCTGATCGGAAAAAGAGCTCAAAATGAAAAAATAAATTCTCCGCTCAAAATAAGAAATGGGAGAAAAAAAAAAAAGTTAAACGGGAGAAAAAAAGGAGCTCAAAATGAACAGAAAAGTATGTTAAATACTTTAATATTTTCAAATCGACTGCCACGGGAACAGATATGAATAATAAAAGGTTAAAGAATAACCAATTTAAATAGTAAATTAAATATTGCCGCCATCAATTATGCAAGGTTCGAGAAAGACGAAAGCGGAAAAATAAACGAGCACATGTTTTCAAAACGTTTTGTTTATTAAAAAAAAAAAAAAAGGTAAAGAGTTCACGAAACGCTAAAAAGATGTGCAACTAAAGAATATATATAATGGCAAATAACAGGTTTAGACTTCTGGTTTAATTATATTAAATATCAAAAGCTTGTTTTAAAGAACAAAAAAAAACTTACTGAATTTTTATGAGAAAAAATTAAAGTGGTGCTAAGTGCCAATGGATGGGATGGTTTCAATTTACTTATACAACTTCCGGTTTTCTTTTGATGAATCATTTGCCAACTTCCGGATCACGTGATTACCTTATTTAGTTATTTATTTATTTATTTTTTAATACATTTTTAGACCTTATAATATTTTCTTCATGGCTTTCAAGTACAAATGTTATTTGCAAAGGAAATAATATCAAATAGTTTGTTTCCTTAGTTTCTAAAATTTTTATTTTTTTAGTCCTCAGAAAGGATCGATGTTTTTCTCACTTTTCGTTATTCCGCGACTCTTCTGATTTTCTCAAAATTGGTTTTAACACGAAATTTTACATGAATTTATATGACCATTGCGTGAAGACAAAAATCTGTGAGGGAATAATTGTTTTTGAAATATGTAAAAATTGCCTTCATTCTTCTCAAACTTGTTAGAAGTTAATAGTTATTTAAATGAATGAAATACAAACAACCAGGAATGCATGTTTCATCTGCTACGTAGAGCCGGAACAAATCCCCAACAGGAACATTTCATAGCGATCACCGCTTCAACGCCTACGCACACGAAGAACGCGCAGGAACATGACGTCGTAATGCGACTGCACATAAAACAAGAGGAACTATTATTTAATTATTGGAAATTCTTTTTTTGGTATTATTATACAAACACCGTGACAGCGTTAGGGTTAGGATTAGGGTTAGGGTTAGGGTTAGGGTTTAGGGTTAGGGTTTAGGGTTAGGTTTAGGGTTAGGGGTAGGGTTAATTCGCTGTCACGGTGTTTGTATAGTTTTACCCTTTTTTTTTTAGATGAGTAATTTGTATATTTTTATTTAGTTAGTTGCGGACTATGTTCCTCATCTGTATACTTGTTGTTTCACAACGTTTCGGCCAACTATTCCTCTGGCCTTTGTCAGGTTGTTAACCGAGACGGAATAGGAATGCTGAATCTTCCACTGTATCTTCAGTAATTACTGCCTTCCATAGTTGTCGTCTCACCACGTTTTTGGCCAACTAATCCTCTGGCCGGCTTTGAGTAGGATTGAAACCGCTATCTTAAGACAATGCTCACCTGGAACTATAGAAATTCAACGTCTCTATCCATTGCACTACAGGTCCCGTTGCATTTTTTGGTCTTATAAATCCAAGTTTTTTGTTATCTGATCTTTCATTGTCTGGTCCCTACCGAATGGTATATATTATTTCATTATTCGAATTTTTTTTTTTTGAGATGAGTAATTTGTATATTCATATTGTATATATAGATTCAGCATTCCTATCCCGTCCTGGTTAACAACCTGCGAATGGCAGAGGAATAGTTGGCCGAAACGTTGTGAAACAACAATTATAAATGTGAGGATAATAGTCCGCAAATTAAAAAATAAAAAAATAAACTAGGTTACGCTCCGTCACATAGAAATAGTGAACAGGCTGGAATTAAAGGTAAATTTAACAGGATTGCCGATTGATAGAAAGGTTTCACTAATCCAAATCCTTACATAAAGAAATAAAAATGTAGTTTGAAAAATAATGATACTCAACAAAAAACACGAAATCACTGTAGTAACATGAAATAAACAACATTTATTTACGTGTTAGAAATATGAGTTTAAATTGTTCCAGCATAAGTGTTTTCTTGTGTAGAATGTTCATAATGAAGGATTAATGAAGTGAGGATTTTGTGAGAATAGCCCGAGGTTTGAAATTACTAATTTTTTATAAAAATAGTGCCGCACGCAGGCTTAAGATCCATGTGACTGTATTTGAGAAGAACAGTCCATAAATCATATAAGTTAATACATGGGTGTATGTGTGTGTTTTTATCATAAGAACAGTAGTTTGAAATAAAATTGTTTAAAAGAAAATTTAAGTTCTCGCTCAATGTGGTAAGTTTCCATTAGGGTATTTAAGTTCATGCCTGTTGCACGCAAAATCATGACGGGTGTTTGTACGTCTCCTGAGACAAAGTTTACTCAAACACATGTTGAACTGGGGAAATTTAAGAGAAAACTTATTTAATTTTTGGCGGGCAAATCCTTATATACAGGCTTTCTCGAACATTCCAACCTGTTTACTGTATCCATACGCAAGGGAGCATAAAAGTTTTTTTCTTTTATGTGTGCGTGTGGTCGCATCACAGCGTCATTCCTACGCGTTCCTTATTCGCATGGGTGTATCAAAGTAGTGATCGCTGTGAAATGTCCCTGCCAGACATTTGTTCCGGCTGGGCATAGTTGTTGCTGTAGAAGCCATTTTGAATGACGATAGCATCTTTGAGTACTGTCAAGAACCACACCAACATTGAATTGTGATATAAAAGTTACGCTTTTGTGAAGGAAGAAAATAAAAGATATATGCACACATGCATATTAAAATGGAAATAAATGAAACATGAAAGGATAGAAGGGTCACCAGTTAACAAGTACTACTTCAAAACGTAAGCAGAGTTCTGCAAATCAAGAATTGGGAAGAACAAAATTTTATAGAAAAAAACATTTTTATACAAGAGATAAGAATATAAAAACTATTTTCACGTTATTAAATGTTCATAGTACAAACACATATTATGTAAAGAAATTTCAGTAAATAGTCATAACGCTTAGAAATGTATAGGTCAATATATTCATAATATGAATATGTGGAAATTTTATTTCCACCCTTTTCTTCTTTTTCTTATTCTTCCTCCTTCTTCTCTCTCTCTCTCTCTCTCTCTCTCTCTCTCTCTCTCTGATTTATTCTATTTCCTCCTCTTTAACAATACATGATCCCATTCGGCTTGCTGATTGAATGAGCAACTTATTTTCCCGCTCAACGGTGAAAAATTTGAAATAAAAGACAATTGCTGAAAGGACATCTTAAAGTAAAGATGAGTTTAAATATGTCTAAGCTACCTGACATATTTGTTGAGGCCTCTGGTAAGGAAGAAGAGACCAGAAATCTCATTGTGGGCACTCAACAAATCTGTCTTTACTAAGACATAAAAATTGGTTGTAAATTCAAGTAACAGCAGGGGGATGTAAATATTTTAATTATCTCGAAATGGATAATTATGGAACAAGAACTGAAAATTCATCTTATAAAGTTTTTTAAAGCTACCGGAAAAAACGACTATGAAATTCTGCTGGAACCTGGAAATTTATCCTTTCTAATACATTTGAAGGGAAGACTCTTGAAAATTCATGAAGAATTATTCACTTTTTGTTTGCACTGTCATACCACCATGGCACCACTAAAAACTGCAATTGCCCAGGGCCTGGTCATACACACGGGAAGAAATTATACACTAACCCTAAGTCCCTGTGGTAACACTATTAATTCGTTTAGTGTTGGACTCCTTAAAATTTAATCAGACACTTACTTGTCACTGGAACTATTACTCTGATGCTCAGAGCACACTAAACGCATTTGACTCTCAGTCTGGGTGGCAATACCTTTAGCATGCTGGCTGGCTGTTCGTCGTCAGATGCTGTGGTTTGAGTTCTTGTCATAGCTGCGTTGTGGTGTCGGTGCTGTAAATAAGTGGGTTTTCAAATCAAAGCAATTCAATAATAATGCGAATAATTATTCATAAGATGTTTCAGGGCACACTTTGTGCAAAGGAAAGTAATTTCTTCGGGTTCTTAATGATTTCATGATGCAGGATATTTTCAACTTAGGTTCGCCCTGACAGCTTTTCAGTCAGAGGGGGAAGAGCTTTCAACGTCTCTTTTGGAAAAGTTGTCTGGCCCTTGGCAACTGCTCAAAGTGGAAGTTTGTACTTTTTGACGCTCAGCAAGCAAATCTTCTTAATTTCCAAACACAATGGTTTTTTATAGAACCCTAATTCTGACCGCCATCTCTTTAAGATTAGCATTTCCTCCTCTATCGCTTGGAGATTACCCTTTCTTTTCTATTGTCTTTCTTTTCTCTTTTCTTTCTTCTTCTGAATCTCTTTTCTTCCATTCTCTCCCTTAAACCCATTTTTCCATTAAATTCTCTTTTCCCTTTTTCTTTCTTTTTCTCTCTCAAACTCCTTTGCCCCAAAGAAACTTTATTATCAGCTATGCTTTTCCATCTTTCAAGATAATTCTTATTACCCACTGGGTGCGTTGTCACTTTAACATAAAACATGTGGTCTAATGGCAATATCTTCGTGTGTTACTGTTAGGTGGACTCCTTGACATCAATGTCAATTTTACTTTGTTGAGAAATTACTTTTTTTTCTACTCTATCTGCAATAAAACCATATTCCAGACTTTGGAGAGAAGAATGAATTTCTTAAACCTTGTATCAAACACCCCCACCTAACACTTAGCCTGTAAACAAGGTGAATCGGTGCATGCAACAGCGTTACACTATATACGGTGGAACGATGAAATTGTCGCCATAGAAAAGACAACATTCCATTTCCATTTGATGAAAACTGGTTTTCTTTTTTGTTGCACAAATCTCAAAAGTGATAGAAGTCTTCTATCATGTCTGAAAGTGATACAATGTTCAACAAGTGAGATTGGAGATGCGCCGCTGTACAACTCATGCTCTCTACTGATCCAAGTTATGCCAGCACCCTCAAAATGCATCACTGGATTGCCATGAATAACAGGGACCTTTACAGACTCTACCAAACTCCTCCGCCAATTTTGGGTCTAAACACTTGAAATTTTAGATGTAGGTTACCTGGACATGAGTCAAACTTAAAAAAAAATTTTTTTTTACATGTAGGTCACCACTTATCAAGGCCTGAAGGCCACTCAGGGATAAGGGTTATTGCGTGTACAGTAATCAATGAGATAGTATTGTAGTAATCATTAGTATTGAGGGTTTTGATAGAGTGTCTTACTTAAGGGGGAAGTTTGTCAGGAGTTTGTTTATGTTGGACTTGAAGGCGTCCAAGTTGTAGTCAGGTGGGAAACAGGCAAGCAGCAGAGAGTTCCACAGTCGTGCAGTTCTAAGAAAGAAGCTTTGCTTATGGAATCTACGTTTGGATTTAGGCACAGATAAAGAGTGGGGAAAATTGTTGACAGTGGTTTCAGCCAGACGGGTGTTTCTCGTGAAACATTGGTGAGGGGGGACGAGGGATTGGAGCTCAGACGAGCACCTGCCATGGAAATAGCGATAAAACAAAGACAGGCTCGCAACGTCTCTTCTGTGGGAGAGAGGTTGCAGGGAAGAGAAAAGGGCATCCCCCACTAATCCACGAAGTCTATTTTGTACTCTGTCAAGGCAGGATAGGCTGTTTTTAGCAGCTCCTGCCCAGATGTGGCAGCAGTACTCCATCCTTGGTTGGACATACTTGGCTTTTATACAGATAGAGAATTGCATCAATTTTAATATATATATACATATGCACATAAAGTTATGAACAGTACGTAGGGCTCGAGCAAAGCCTAACTGAACTGCTAAGTAAATAAATAAACCAAATAAAATGTTAATTATAGTTGATTAGTGTGACCCTCCCAACATATCTAAAATATGACCCGCTCACTGTTTTCCTAGTTTTGATAGTTGTTTACAAATGCGATGATCAATCAAATCCAAAACATGCAATAGCCTTAGCTGATTGCTCCTATTTACTTGCCTCCCCATGAGGGCAGAGTTAAACACAAAGTTGTTTTTTTATGTGACGAAAATTCAGCTCCTCAAAAGGGGACACTCTGGATCAAAATAAAAATTAAAATTCCTTCAGTCGTAGGGAGATTTCTCCTTCACTAACCGAGGAATGAAAAGATGAAGTGTAGTATCAAAGCAGATACTACACTTTGCTCCTGGTCAAAAGGCCAAAGAAGTGATTTTAGCTGTTTGTTAGTTGAGGGTTGATGGTGATACTGGCATAACAAAACACGACAGTAGTGTTGTTATTCTTGCTCATTGGCAATAGCATAGCTGCTGCTGCTGCTATCTGTAACTAATTTACTGTTGTTGTTGTTGTTGTTGTTGTTGTTAAACGAATCAAACTTGTGCACAGAGCCCACGAAGATCATGCCTCAGGATTTTTTAGTTTGTATGAAGTCTTTTTCGTTAGACCTGTAAGATTGCAGATTTTAACTCCTAGACACCTAGAGCAGGAAGGTTCAACAGTTGCATACAAAGTCGGGGAAGGTTTGATCAAGAAGACACAGAGGCATGATCTTTGCATTTCTTGGTCTATCTCAAAGTTACATCACTGATGTTTTCATTGATGTTTTCGCTCATTTCCTTCATTTTCAGTCATTTTTAAAAGATAAATAAATTTGTATCAAAATTATCAAAATGCTAACATCTATTCTATTCTATATGAATAAATGCGACACTTCTGTTTCTCGCTTATAAAAAAAGAGTTATGAATGAAATGTTTATTATTTGAAATCTTTGTTTCAAATATTTTACTTTGTGAACTTTGTGACGTGGTACCAAGCTGTGAAGTTATTTGCCTTCCTTCCATGGCGGGATGATGTGACACAAGGGTCGGGAAAGTGGGATTTCAAATGTTAGTAACCTTAAAAGAAGAGTACTCCAGCCTGCAAAAGAATTGCCTGCGAAGCCCTATCAGAATTCCCTGGTAGAAGTGACTAAGGCAATTAGTAATAAACTAACCTCTTCTCAAAAGGAAAAAAGCAAAGCTTGGGAGGGTGAACCTCCTAGAACTGCACAGGATCAGAGACATACCACAACCAACAGAGAATAAGTCATCTCAGCAATGGCCTAGGCATTCAACAATGGTCAGCTAGTCTAATATATAAAATAGACTAATCAAAAATACACAAGAAAAGGATTTTATTATTTCAAGTAAAATTGGCAAACAAAGTTTATTTTTGATACTGATTTAGCCAGGATAAAGCCTATCAAGATTTTCCTTGTTTAGACTTTGTGTTTAACAACTTTTTGACTCACTAGACAAATAATTATCACTTGCGGCTTAAAGAGGCCAAACCTGTTCTGGATTTCTTCTTTAATATTGACTGATTTCTTAAACTTATATACAATAAACTGCACTCAGCAGGAATGTTCATACTAACTTTCTCTTTTCTGTGTGTCCTTTCCTCCTTGCTTTCATTTTCTTTAAGATTCCTTTCCTTTCATTTTCTTTTTTTTTCTTTTATGCTCTTGAATAATGGACTTTGCTGTATTTTCTTTAAATCTTTGTTCTGACTGGCTCCGTTTGATCATGTGAATAATGAACAGACAAAAGCCGGTGCTAAAATGAATATTTGCATATGTACTAGACCCTCCATGTCTAGACAGTTCGTTATATCTATATCTATCTATCAATCTATATATATATATATATATATATATATATATAGTATTATTTTTACAAGGAAGTCACCATTTATCCAGGCTCGAAGGCTACTTGAGGATAAGGATTAAGATAACAATGTAGTAATCGTTAGTGGTAGAAATTGACTATTTAAGGGGTCAGCTAAATAAGAACTTATTTACATTAGACTTGAAGATGACTAGGTTGTAATCAGTTGGAAAGCAGACCAGCAGAACAGTTTTACAGGTGGACACTTCTAGGAAAGAAACTTTGTTCATGGAGCTTGCATTTAGATTTAAGCATAGATAGAGAGTGGGGGAAATTGTTGATAGTGGTTGTAGCTAAACAAGTGCTCTTTTGAGAATGTCGGCAGGAAGAAGGGCATAAATTGGAGCCTAGACGAGTATCTGCCATGAAAGTAACAATATAACAGAACCAGGCTCGCAACGTCTGTTCTGTGGAAAAGAGGTCGTAGAAAGGAGAAAAAGGATCACCTACTAGATAACGAACCCGGTTTTAAACTTTGTCAAAACAAAATGAGTGCTCCAAGCAGCTCCTCCTCAGATGTGGTAATGGTACTCCATTTAAGGATGTATTTGGCTTTTATACAAGTAGAGGATTGTGTTAGGAGTGAGATATCTTCTGAAGCAGTAAAATGACACAATCATTTTTCCAGTGACCTTGGCAATTGATTTGATGTAAAATTTCCATTTTGGGTCAGGAATGAAGGTCAGTCCCAGAAGCTTGTCAAAGCAAGGTGTTTCTTTGAGACAAGAGCCATTCATATTAATTGAGACCAGGTGGATATCAGAGCATTAGTGGTGAAAAGATAGAAACTTGGTTTGGGATACATTAAAATTAACCAGCCACCTATTTCCCCATTGCACCATGTGTTCAAGGTCAGAGAAGAGAGATTTAGAGAGATCTTAGTGATTGCTGGCCTTTGAATGTTGCCATAGATGGTAGTTTCGTATGCATATATGTCGATGAATGAATTTAGAATGTGATTTGAGAGATCATTGATGAAGATAAGGAAAAGACTTGGACTTAAGATGGATCCTTGAGGTATGCCAATGTTGACTCTTTGAGCTTCAGACTTCTGCTTATTGACAGCTACTTGCATAAACTTATCAGAAAGAAAGGATTCAACGGTTGAGAAGACATTTCCAGATATTCTATACCTGGAAATCTTGTGAAGTAAGCCTTTATGCCAAACCTTATCAAATACCTTTGATATGTCAAGAGCTATTCCTCTAGAGAGGAAATTCGTTGATAGATTCACTGATCCTATGTGAAATTACAGTTAGTACATCAGCTGTAGATCTCCCCAAACACAAACCATATTGTTTGTCACCGAGTAGATTGTTTTTGCCTAGGTGGTGGACAATTTCACTATTTAACAGATTCAAGTAGCTTACTCATGACACACAGAAGACTAATTGGTCTGTACTGAGATGCATAAAGCCAATCTTGAGTATTTTTGACAACTGGGAGAACCAACAAGATTTTTCAAGGTGTTGGGAAACATTTATCCTTTATGCATCGATTAAACAACTTTATAAGAATGTGTGCTAATTCCAGTTGCAGCTTCTTGAGTACCATGAGTGGAATAATGTCAGAACCAGTTTCTTTGCTGGCATCAAGATTCATGATGAGTATGGCAATGTCACAAACAGATATGTGAATGTCACTCAGATTATTTTTCGTTCTTGGAGGGAAATTTTGGAGGTAGGTGGCCCTGATTACAGACAGTTGAGTATGATGCAAAATTCTTGGCAGAAAAGTTTGGCTTTGTCAGATGCTGATGAAATCACCTAAGGCCCGTTGATGGTTGAAGTAGAGGATGGAAATCTGTTCAGGACCTGGTTTTTTATTCACCAAAACTCGTGGGAGCCAAGTCTCATATGCTCTAGGAGCATATGACTATCGTGTTTTTTTGTTTTTTTTTATAATCCTTTTGCAGTGATTGCTGGTAGTTCTAAGGGCGACTTTAGTTTCAAAACATCTATTACGTTTAAAGCAATTGAAGTAGTTGATTTTATGAGTAATGGTGGTAGCACATTCAAGAGTGTACCAAGGCTAACTATTCACTTTCTGTTGGAATTTCTTGGAGGGTATGTAGTTGTCTATGCCGATGGGCAATCAATCAGTTAAATCAAATGCTATATTTAAAAATATATATATGAAAAAAATTAAAAACAAAGTCCCAAATTAGTCTCTTTCTGTTCCCTAAATCTCTCTCTCTCTCTCTCTCTCTCTCTCTCTCTCTCTCTCTCTCTCTCTCTCTCTCTCACACACACACACACTACAAGTAAACTGTAGTGATATTTCAAGGTAAAAAACTAAAACTAAAAATATGACTTGAGTACTATCAGTTAGAATTGAAACCAAAAGTTATAGCTCTTCAGCATTATTCATTACCATCTGAGCTAAGTGTAACCCCTCAGGGTAGCTCAGGTGCATAGGCTTGTGGTTGAGATGCACCTGTAGCCGATACCTGTGGCGTCACCCGTGTTTTCATCTAGTGGTCGAATTCGTCTTCGTCGTCGTCAGTCGCTCTCCGGTTCCGCTTTCAAATCAGCTTCCAAACATCACCTGGGCTATCGGAGAAATATATTGCATTCACAATGGCGTTCCAATCAAAGAAAAGAAAGTCAAAACTTAATTGGTTTTTCTTAACATAGAATTGATTATTGTCTTCGACTTTACAAATAATAGTTACACACTGGCCTAGTCATGCAACTTAGGGGGCTGGCAGTTTTCTTTCCTTTACCAAGTTCTTCATTCTTCATCTACCGTCAGTCCACAGGAAGGGATCAGCTGCCAGAGTGAAAAGAAGACACCGATTCACCAAGTGTCTTGTTTTTATCAAATCAGTCGTTCCTCCCTCCACCTTTTTGGAGTTATTCTTTCCTTTTTCTTTTCCTCTCCCTCTCTTCTTTTATCCTATTAATTTGTACTCCCTTTTTTCCTTTCTTCTTTTGAATTTCCTCCCTTTCTCTGTTCCCATAATTTCTACTCCTCCTCTGGACTTTATCTCTACCAATTTTTAACCTCATTTGCACTGAGGTGTTAACCCATTATCAATTAGGCGTGATTAGTCACCCCACTCCCACCCCCTGGTCAAACAACACTCAGCGGCGACCCTCACCCCAAGCTGTCAGCTAAGACATCTGGGCCTCTTCATCTCGCTCAACAGAGATTTTAAAAACAACTTTTCCTTGTTTAACAGATATATAACATGAGATAAAACAATTATCATTTGTTTTTTTTTCCTTTCTGACAAAATCCCATAGACATTTCTGTTTAAAAGAACATCAAACCATCATCATCATCATCATTATTAGAATTCAGCTGTGCGAATTCCTCTGAATTTGTGTCAACTAGCAAGGTCACTCGGCATTGCTCGGTCCCCATCGGGTCACATAAGTCCATATGCTTATAAAATCTAAAAAAATAACATTGTTAAAGATATAAATGTATATTTATACTTGTATAGAAGCAACACATTTTGTCGACTTATACGTGCCAAGTTCCAATTTTTTTAATTTTAACCCCATAACAGCTATTTTTACTGGCTAAAAACCAAATCGAATGTGTTCCACAAGGCCTAAAAACCAAATTGAATTTATTTCACAGGCCCGAATCCCCTATATATCAAGTTTCAAGTATGTTGACAAAAAGTTGAGTAGTTTGATAGAGACCGTTTTACTCCCCCCCCCCCGCTGGCATATGATTACCTGTTTTGCACCCCCCTCACTGTTGGCATATGACAACCCTGTTAAAACCTTCAAAATTCCAAAAAGCCCTAAAAATATTTTCATTGGACTAATGTTTACACAATTCCCTTCAGATTAATGTTTACACAATTACCCTTTTTTAAATCTTAATTTAATTTCACAATTTCTTTTCAATAATTTGAATAAGTATGTAAACATTAACGTCAAGGGTGTGAGTTCCATATAGAAACGTTGATTTAATTTGAATAAAATGAAATACACATCAAGTGCATTTGAAAACCAAATCACAACATAATATTAGGAAATAAACAAATATTTTACTTGTTTGAAATTTATAACAAATATATTTTCGGAGAAATCGCTCGGTTTAAACGCAAAATTTAAGAAATTTGTTAATAATGTTTCAATC
Source organism: Euprymna scolopes (assembly GCF_053919585.1). Lineage (NCBI taxonomy): Eukaryota > Metazoa > Mollusca > Cephalopoda > Sepiida > Sepiolidae > Euprymna > Euprymna scolopes. The sequence continues at coordinate 45,408,116 of NC_136491.1, read as the reverse complement.
CTTTTAGAAATAGTTTTAATTTCTTTTTCAATAAATGTATTTATGAATTGAGAAGAAGGCTATAAATTTCTTTTTTGTGAGAGAACTATTGCAAGGCATCAAGTCGGTTGAAAATTTACAAATATACTTTTCACTTTTTTTTCAGCAAAGTCATCAATAACTATCAAAATCACTCTATCGACAAGTTCCCTCTCTATGGAGACGATTGCCAAGTCTGTAAGCCTTGTCTGGCTCATTTTTGATCGAAGGTGGTTTTTTATGAGCTTTAGTTTCGAGAAGAAGTGCTCACAGCTGGCAACGCTAATAGCTCGGGTAAGGAAAATGCCCAGCAAGATTACAATATTAGAGACGGAAGTTCAAAAGTTCAAGAGGTCCATTGATTTTGTCTTTTCCTGAAGCTTTCACAAAATACTGTAATCTCTTCCTTTTGGTAAAGAATTTATCTTTTTCTGGACTCGAAGTTGACGAAGATATATCTTCGCCAACTTCACCAAGCTGACAATCATAATTATCATCAAGCAGATTTGAAGGTGTAAGAAAAGCGTATTTACTTGCAAGATTCTGAACTTGTTGAAATCTGCAAGATATTTCTTCAGTCAACCTGTCTATGACAGACAGTATTTCTTGTCTCAACTCAGTATCAAACCCCAGTGCTGCATCAGTCAATCGTTCACCACTCATTTGTTTCTTTTTGCGGATAAGATGCTCCATGCTTATCCCCATTTCAGAGCAGAGTTTTTTGACTCATCTATTGCAGTGTCCACCATCTTTTCTCTATTCTGAAGAAGGCAATCTCTCCATGCCATCAGCCTGACAGAACTTTGTTGCAGATCCAGCCCCTTTTCTGGGCATCATTGATTTCTGGGTTTTCCAAAAGCTCAGAAATAAAAGAAATGGAAACGACAATACCGAGTTGAGAATTAAAGATGCATTTGATTTTGTGGTTGCAGTTTCTCCTTCCTCTTTGAGCTGTTCCAAAGCAATAACGACTTCCAATAATCTTTTTACAACATTTACAGCATCTGCTCGACTACTCCATCTAGTTTCCACAGTCCGCTTGATACTTATACCAGTCAACTGAATCAAGATGTACCAGCGATGTGTAGATGCAGAAAAGAACGAGAATAACTGGTCTAGTATGCAAAAAAATGTAACAGAATGAACCGCTACAGAAGCAGTTAGTGCATGGCAAAAATAGAGCTTTTGGGTTGATTTCGGAGATTTGTTTCTGTACACCTGATCGGTGGCCTGCCATAATAGCAGCATTGTCAAATACCTGGCCAATACAGTCACCAATCTGAATCCCATCGTTCTCCAGTTCTCTCAAAATCAGTTTAGAAATGTCCTCCGCGCTTTTACCTTTTGTCTCGATGAAGTGGAGAAACGACTCCTCCACTGTCACTTTATTTTGGTCAATTTTTACAGAGCACAACACTTCACTCATCTAGTCCTTGTGAGATACATCAAGCGTGCTATCAAAAATGATGAAAAAATATTTGCTTTCCTTGATCTGATCGATGATTTTATTTCTCACATGCTTTGCCAAAATGCTCACAAATTCATTTTGAATTTCTGGTGACAGATAAGAAGTAACGATTTTTTTTCCCAAGATAACTTTCACTAAATGTTCACGGAGCACAGGGTCATACTTGGCCAATAAATTTACCAATTCTACAAAATCCCCTTTGTTTTCTTGATCTCTTTCATCATTATGGATGTCTTCCCGGTGACCCCGTAGTGGCAGATTCTGCTTGGCGAGAAACCTAATGATGTCCAGCAATCTAGCTAGAATTTCTCGCCACTTCTTAGTTTCCTTTGTCAACTACCTTTCCTTCAGCAAGTCGGATCTCCAGATCTTTCCAATTGAGAAACGCTTGAGCATGAGATGTGCTAGCTTCATGTTCATATACTTTTGAGTTTAATTTCCACCAATTCATAAAACCCACATCAGCAGAAAAACTTGACAGTCCAGTTGAAAACAGTCTGCAGCAGAAGCAAAATAAGGCTTCTCTGGAAGGAGAATACACCATCTATGTTTTCAAAATTTTCTCACTGTTACACAATTTCCGATAGAACCATTTTTTAGTTATCTTTCTAATGTCACCTTTTGTTTTTGTTCCTGGTCGGACTACTTCGTTGAATTCATGATCAAGGTGCTGCACAATGGCAGATCCCTGCCAAACAAGCATAGCGTGAATTTTGTGATTAATCTCAACTGGCCATAAACCAACATCTGTAAAATTGGTTGCAGTGTATGCTTTCATGCCATGATTGCTTTTCCAGTTCTTCATCTTCAGGCCCATCATCATCATTGACAGTTTTTCATGTATCAACACTGTTAATGTTGGCTTCCGAAGTAACAGTATCAATGTTAGTAATATCAACTTCATCTTTGGTTTCAGCATGATTTTCGACTTTCGTTTCGGCCACAGAAGTCTTTTCCCTGAATTTCAACAGCATGCCTTTATTCTTTTTTGTTTCCTCTTCTTTTGTTTTTCGCTTTTTACGGAATGCCGCACCACTCTCCTTCATTCTCTTCATTACAGTACCTTCTTTGAAAATTCACGCAAATATTCTGAAAAAATTTTTTTTAATTTTTTTAAAAAATAGCAAGGCATTTCTTTGCATAAGCACCTTCTTGTGTTGTTCCGAACTAGTACCACAAAAGGTGAGATATCTCCCCATAAAATCATTTTTCTGAGATACCTAACTCTCTCTCCCTCTCTCTCTCTCTCTATATATATATATATATATATATATATATATATGGTTATCTTTCAGATGCAAGGTTTATTGTTTACTTGCGGTTTTAACGATGTAAGATTCTGTTGTACGGAAGACCAAATCGGCAAAAATGTCTATGATGTTTTTATTGGCGCTTTTCTTCGTATTTTTAATAACATTTTTTTGCACCATTTACAAGTTCTTTTTACAAATAATTTTTTTAATACTGTAATAGTAAAATAAAGATACATTTATTAATTATACGGAAAAAGTATCTTGTAATGTTTTCACACGAGATTTTTTTCCTGTTGATTTCTCTTTTTTTTAATATTAAAATTGATTTAAAGTGATTTTCAAGCCTTTAACATGACGGAGTTTATAATGAAAACCAAATTACCGTTAAAATTAAAATAATCTTTATTAGAAATTTGTAACAAAATAACAAAATTATAAAACTATTAGATTATAATTAAGAACTTTTAATTAAACAACGTGAAAATTTTATAATGAGTGTTTTCATGAAATGTATTTTTAATAATAAAAAAAGTGAACTTTTTTTACTTAAACTTCATAAAAAAACGTATCCAATATAGAATTTTACTAAAATAATTTTACTATTACAGTATTAAAAAAAATATTTGTAAAAAAAACTTGTAAATGGTGCAAAAAAATGTTATTAAAAAATACGAAGAAAAGCGCCAATAAAAACATCGTAGACGTATATTATTTAAACAGTATATCAATTTAAATATTTAAATTCAGTAAATAAATTTAAATATTTAAATTATGACCGATTTGGTCTTCCGTACAACGGAATCTTACATCGTTACAATCGCAAGTAAACAAGGAACCTTGCATCTGAAAGATAACCATATATATATATATATATATATATATATATATATATATATATATATATATATATAGAGAGAGAGAGAGAGAGAGAGAGACCGTCACTACCCCCTCCCCTAAAAAAAGCAAGAAACTTTTGGGGAAAGAGTTTTTCATTTTATTTTCTATTTAAAATGTTATATATGTTTTGACCACTTTTCCATTCTGTTGAGAATTCTATTTTCTATTTTTGAGCGGTTCAGTTTTCAAACATGTGTGTGAACAACAAATCTTAAAACAAAGCTCTTCGCTGCTACCTCATGAAGACGAAAAGTAGGGCATGTTACGCCTTTTTGAATTCTTACGACTCTTAAAAAGTTAATATATAAAGTGAAAATTAATTCATAATTAATTTCGGTTTAATTATAAATGCGTCAGTGATTATAAAATTTTGTTAATAGTTTGAAAAAATCAATTACTCCATGATTGTTTGAAACTTGACAGAAATTCGGCAGTATTTAAACTATCAAATAGAAAGCCACTTAAATAAATTTGAGGTTTAGCACTTGGTTCCCATTTAAAATTATATCCCCTGATATGACGATCATAAAATCTGTTTACAGGCGATTTTTATTCCGTACTTGCTTAATGTTTCTACAATTCCCAAATTACGTAATTTGCAGTTGCTAATTTTCCGTTGGGTCATTTAATTATCAGTTATGTTTGAAAGTGTTTTGTTTAATTTTTCAACATTTTTGGAACATGTAAATCAACTGCTTTCTTTAAAACGCTACCTTGAGAATTTATGCAACCTTTTTTAAAACTTTGTTTTAGAAATAAAATAAATTTACATTGTATTTTGATGTTATTATCATTAACAACAAAACAATAAATATTCATCACTAGTACCAACAATGAACAATTAAATTAAAAATTTTAAACAATTGGTTTTGGAATCGTAAATTATGGACACATTTTTCTGATTCCGATACCTCCAAAAGTTCCGATTTTTTACAACATTTTCGGTATAAAATTCCAGATTTTTTATTAACTTTTATTTATTTTTTTCTATTTCATATTTTTACCCTCTAAAAATGCCGCCCCCTGACATGGGCTGCTCATACAATACAGACACATTTTTCTGATTTTGATACCTCCAAATGTTCCGATTTTTTACAACCTTTTCGATGTAAAATTTCAAAGTTTTGTTAGCTTTTATTTATTTTTTCTATTTTCTACTTTACCCTCTCAGAATGCCGCCCCCTGACATGGGCTGCTCGTAAAATAGAGACACATATTTTCAATTCCGATACCTTCAATAGTCCCAATGTTTTACAACCGTTTTGGTAAAAAATTTCAAACTCTTTGATAGATTTTATTTATTTTTATTTTTTTCTCTATTTTCTATTTTTACCCTCTCAAAATGCTGCCCCTGACATGGGCTGGTCGTAAAATTTTTCTGATTCTGATACCTCCAAAAGTTCAGATTTTTACATTTTCGGTAAAAAATTCCGATTTTTTGTTAGCTTTTATTTATTTTTTCTATTTTCTATTTTTAACCTTTCATGTGCCGCTCATAAAATAGGGACACATTTTTCTGATTCCGATATCTCTAAAAGTCCCAATGTTTTATAACCTTTGCAGCATAAAATTTTAGAGTTTTTGTTAGCTTTCATTTATTTTTTTACCCTCTCAAAATGCCGCCCCTGGTGAACCCCCCTCCCCCCATTGCTACGCCACTGGTCAGATCTATAAGAGTTGAGACTCATTTTTTGAATCCTGTTTAAGATTGAAAAAATAGTGGTAATTGCTCCAGCCCAGATATAGCAACAATACTCCATGCATCAACGAATTGTGCCTTTGTAAAAATATAGGATGGTGTCTGGTGTGAGTAATTTTACTAGTATGGTAGAGGGAACTTACCTTCTTGGTGTAATTCCCAAGGAGGCCATCCTATCAGCAGCTGCTGCATTGCTATTTGGTGATTGGAGTCTGAACCATACAGTAGCTTCTGGTGAGACGTCGATGCCATATTATTGAGAACTGCTACAGCATTTCCTTTTCTATGTTCTACAAAGTCTTCTTTCTTCACTTATTCTTTCATCCCTATTCACTCTCTCTCTCTCTCTCTCCCTCTCTCTCCCTTGCCTCCTCTCTGCCCTGCTCTAAACAACTTTGCTGACCTCAGCCACAAACACCCCAACTTAACTATGACAAATTGCATCAAACAAATCAAGAAAAACTCCAAAACTACAACTTCCAATGTAACCTTCCACTACAAGGTTTCGTCCTTCAACATCAGGAGACTATGATCCAACCTTCCAGAGCTTGAAATGCAATTATGGGAGACTAAACCTGGCCTGCTCTTCTTGCATAAAAGTGGCATTAACTCAACTGCTTCCTTAGCCGACTTTTCCATCTAAGGCTATTCTAACTTCACATCCAAACCTAACCCTCAAGACATGGAATATGTGTCTACATTAGGACATCTCCAAAAACCCTACATGTGCTTTAGAGTAGCATTTACTCACAGCACAGCATTTATATTCGCCCTCTACTGTCCCTACAATGATGGCGTAGCTATCTTTCAGAGTATCGCTAAGCAAATTGATTATACCCTGTCTGCTCACCCCTCAGCCAACATTTATGTGGAGATTTTAATGTTCACAATGTTGAATGACTAGTCCACTCAAACAAAACTGGTGATGAAGGGAAGTTTTGCCATAATTTCTCCCTTGCTAATGACCTAACACAGATTGTTAACAAACTCACTGAGGTATCCGATGCTAATAGATAATTAGTGAGTCTTCTAGATCTTTTTCTAACAACATGCTCTGAACTATGCTCATCCTCAGTTCTATCTCCGCTAGAATCTTCTAACCAATAAAGATAAAAACAAATGGCTTTTATCCTCAGAGGAAATTAGTTACCAAATGATATTCATAGACAGGATATAAATTTTGCTGGTTAGCACATAAATTGAAAAGTATATATTATGCAAGAAATATGCAATATATATATATATATATATATATATATATATATATATATATAGCTTAGTGAGTTAGAAGAAGAGAGTAAGTTCAATTCTATAAGAGGAGACTTATCGGGATAATATAAAGCTCAACAACTTTCATTGGAGCTTATATAGGAGAACAATAGGAATGGGAAATGAAGTCACAAAACTATATATTGGTAAATATAGAATGGTTCATTTATTCAATAAGTGTATACAAACATTTAGTTGGGGGGATAGAGGGAACTCTTTATGCCAAGGCATTTCAAAGCCTAATGCTTCTCATCAAAAGAGTAGAGAAGATGCTAGGTAACATAACAGGGATGCGACGTCTAGCGTGGGATTCATCAGGAATGAAAGCAACAAAATTTATTAATAAATGAACCATTTTATATTTACCAATATATAGTTTTTGTGACTTCATTTTCCATTCTTATTGTTTTCCTATATATATATATATATATATATATATATATGTGTATATATATATATATATATATATATATATATATATATATATATATATATATATGATATAAGTGACCTTATCTGTCTGTGTGTAGAACGGTCTCTCCAAAACTTGTCTCAATTATTATTCTACAGACTTGAAACTTGATATTTAGAGGATTTGGACCTGTGGATACAATTCGAATTGGTTTTTATCTGGTAAAAATTGCTGTTTAATGGGCAAAATTAAAAGAACATTTAACAGGAGTAACTCGACTAAACCTGTTACTTCTTTGCATGCGCAAATATATATCAAGAGATTAAAATCGCTTAATTTGTAACATTTTCTTATCCATCTGTTGATAGCTCAAATGATAACAGTTAAAGCTGGTTCTGATTCTAGCGGATGGCATCCAAGTCATTTTTAACTTTTGTAATTATTACTATATATTGGGTACAATATTATAATCAATAGAAAATTGACTCTATAATGATAAATACAAAATCTATATAAATTAAAATGCCATATTTAAGTGTATTTATGGTCGGTTCACGCTGAGGTGGCACCACTATGTATTGAGTACAATATTTTAATCGATAACTCTATAATAATAAATATGATATCGGAATGAAATAAAATGTCATATTTAAGTGCATTTTACAACTGGAGTAGGCAGGGTGATCAGCTAATATATATATATATATATATCGCCACTTGGATGTAAGTGACTACTATTTAGGACCATGCCTAGGAAATATTAACAAGATGTTTTACATTACATTTAAATTTCTGCATATCAGTACAATCAGGGAAGCAAGTAGCAGGAAGGGAATTCCAAAGTCTAGCTGTTCGCGGGAAGAAACTATTTGAGTAGGAAGCTTTCTGGCATTTGAGGTCCTCACCAGTGAAGGGGTGAGATTTTGCTGTTTGTCGAGGATATGTACGTCGAGGAGGCACAAATGCAACAAGTTCATCAGAACACATTCCATTAAAATATTTGTAAAACAGGTACAGAGACGCAACATTGCAGTGATGGAACAGGAGTTGGAGCTTAGTTGACAAAATTGGACCTATTAGATTGAAAACTCTTTTATGGACCCTATCCAAGAGGGAAAGGCTAGTGGTAGATTCACTAGCCCAGATATGGCAACAATACTCCATGCATGGGTGAATGGCGGCCTTGTAGAAGTACAGGATACCTTCAAGTGTGAGTAGTCTTCTAGTTTGATAGAGGGAACCCACCTTCTTTGCAGCAGCCTTCGCAATGTCCTTAGTGTATTTGTTCCAGTTCATATTGCCTGCAAATGTTAGGCCGAGGAGTTTGAAGGAATAATTCTCAGATAGGGAGTTATTTGTCATAGATATCGGTGGTTGGAGAGACGTCTTGTAATTGTTAAAGGAGAGCAGCTTAGTTTTACTAGCATTAAATGTTATCATTGATTTGCGGCTGCATTCCACTATAGTCTGGAGGTCATTTTCTAATGATTCTGCCATTGTCTTAGATTAATGTACATCAGTTCTTCCCTCATGCATGTTATAGAGCATATCATCAGCAAATATACCCATCTGGGATACAATATTATCAGGAAGGTCGTTTATGAATATCATACATAATGGTCCAAGGATCAACCCCTGAGACACTCCCACATTAATGTTATGCTGCTTGGATATACGTCCATCAATGTCAACCTGGACGGCCCTATTTATATTTATAGAAGGATCTAATTATATTTAGTATATGTCCAGTTATACTGTACAATTTAACTTTCATTAGTAGCCCTTCATGCCAGACTTTGTCATAGGCCTTGGATATATCAAGGCCTACAGCTCTGGTTTCACATGCCTTATCCAGTGCATGGTACATGCGTTCAGAGATAATTGTAAAAATATCTGCAGTAGAACGACATGCCTAAATCCATACTGTTTGTCAGAGAGAAGATTTGCTTTTGTGAGGTGGTAGACTAGTGCTTGATTAATTAAGGTCTCAAAGATTTTAGTGAAGAGGGAGAGGCGACTGATAGAGCGATAATTGAGAGGGTCAGTCCTTTCACCAGGATTCTTGTACACTGGTATCACAAAGGCCATCTTCCAGGAAAGCAAAATTCAGCAAGGCATTTATTGTAGAGTTTGGAAAGTATAGAGGCTAGCTCAGCTGAGCATTCCTTAATTAGTATAGCGGGGATGATATCAGGGCTACACGCCTTGAAGGTGTCTAAGTTTTTATGATATGGACATGAGAAGGGGTGATTTTTACATCATCTTGTGTGGTTTCAGTCTGCATAGGGAAATTTGGGAGTGAGCTGTTTGTTGGCTCTGAGGTGGAGTTGGAGGTGAATCACCGGGCAAACAGTTCCACCTTCTCGATTGTTGTGCATGTGACCTTCTGGTTGTTGGATAGTGGAGGAATTATTGACCGTCCTTTATTCACTACACTATTATAGATTTTCCAGAAATCACCAGTTCTTATCTTTTGCAATTCTATGCGTTTCCTGGTTATTTCAACATGCTTTCTTTTTTCTCTCTTACAATGACTTCTAGCTTCTATGAATTTTTGCCTATTTGTATTTGACTTATGACGTACAAACCGGCGGATGCATGCTGTCTTTGTGCAATGGCAGCTGGACAATCTGTATTGAACCATGGGGGGTGAGTGGGACTTGCTATAATATTTCAATGTAGGAACATGTGTTTCAATGCCTGATTTGCACCATTCGGTTGTCTCATTGGCACATTTTTCAGCAGAAAGAGAGAAGATATTGGTCTATGGGCATCTCTGATGCGTTCTCTGATAGCTTTTCAGTCAACCCTTTTGTAGTATCCTGTTATTTTAAACAATGGCTCCTCATCTTGGGGTTGGGATTTGTGATGTCAACTGATACCACTAGGTGGTCTACTCTTCCAAGTGGACTGTGGGCTTTATTCACACAATCCTTAGGTACTGTAGTGAGGAATAGGTCTAGAAGTGAAGCCTACAATCTGGGAGGTGGGTTGGGAACATTACTGAGGGAATGGGCTATAGAGAAGCTATAAGTAAAGCGTCCAGCTACATTTGTGTAACCTGAGAAACCATGCCAATTTTTATGGTGGGGAAGTCACCAAGCACATGTATTTGGGCGTTACTATCTAAGGAGAGTGCTACATCTATACTATCAAAGACATGATCGATCAGTGTACAGTCCTTACTTGAGGGAGAACAGTAGAGAAAATATAAGTAACCAATGCAGTGATGAAAGGCTAGTTAAAAGCACATAAAAGACTGATCATCTGATTCAAGACATTGCTCATTTGTTAAAGGGAGGGTGCTACAAATATAGGCTCTAATCAAGTCTGTGCATATATCTATCAGAATCCTTATTGTAGAGAGAGGGGTATTCTGTCATGTTAAAGTAGTTAGAGGGGATTGAGAAGTGTAAGCTTGTTTTACTTAATGCTAAGATATCCGGGGAGTTTACTAAGAGGTAAGACTCTACATCATTTAGATTACTTCTAAGCCTACAGATATTTGTGAATGTGAGCCTCAAGGGAGAAGGTGAATTGGTTTTGTCTAGGTGGTTGTCTGCTTTGAACGTGATATTTTTGTTTAATTTCAGGTTGGGGGGAGAATATTGAGCAAAGTGGGCCAGTTTCGATGCCAAGTATACACACACAATGGTCCATTAGCTGAGTCCTGCCTAGAAAGTTGTGAAAGCCCACCAGAGATAGCAGCAGGGTCCCTTTCCATGCACAACACTGCACTACAACTATTCCGATATTATACAACTGATGATAGAGCAGCAGCTCTAAGCACTACCAAAGAGTTAGGGATCCTGTACTGTCAGTCGAAAACAGCAGCCAGACAAACTGTCAATCAGGTACCTTCAACCTCTTAGACAAGACTGGCCCAAACCAGCTGAGTGAGCATGAGTTGCATGCAAGCAAACCCAATTTGCTCAGTTTATGAAAGAAAGAAATTGGGAATAGGGAATAAGAGAAGGGTAGTCAATGTCCTAGTCAGGAAACAAGACCAAGCACAGGGTTGCTCTAGTGAATCCCTGGTATTATACCTTTGTGCCTGGTTCATAGACAAAGAAGAAGTGTGAAAGCCAGTGATAGGCAGAGCCTATCTACTCCTTAAGTAATTTAGGTTTGCAAACCAGGGAATTTGTTCGAGTTACCAGCTCTAGGAAGGTTTCAATCATGCCTGAAGAGGCCTCTCTTCCCCAATTTAAATATCAGTTTTCCTTCTCCTAGATAGATGACCTGACAAGATCTACAGGCCAATCACACTGAGAGGAGTAACCATGCACCTGGTTTCTACACCAGATACTTCTGCACCCCCACATGGATGAAAATATTGAGTATCTTACTTTGAAGTTTTGCTCTATTCTAAATAAATAAGCATAGAATTGGAAATAGATTCTCCTCTAACATTAAGAAGAAATCATGTATCTATTAAGTGTTGTGAGAGAACCAATCTGTTTTAGTAATTAATTTGTTTTAAAATAAATCAATAGGATATTAATTAAGTACCTGGATTTATATTTTAAAACATACACACTCATTTAAAAAAGGTGATGCATACTAGAAAACAAATGCATATTTCCAATTTCTCTATTGTATCTATACATATACTGCTAACTTAAAAAAAGATGACACATGCAACAGAAATCTGGGAAAATACTTTCAAGTGAGTAGATAGCATGGAATATGGAGAAAAAAAAAAATTTTAATAAAAAAATTTTTAATAAAAATATTTTTTTTAGTAATATTAATTTTAAAGACGGATTGAGGCATGGTTAAAAATTGTTACTAGATTAGTAGTACAGGAATAGGAAAAAATGTTCAAGTAATATTCAAAATGATATTAGGATTTTATGTTTAGTTCTAAAGCAGGAACTCTGTATCCTTGAGTCCACAAAAGAGAAGAATATAAGGAACATCTAGTAATATAGTTTTAATGTAAACCGGTTTAAGTATCTTTGATATTGGTGTAACATAAAATAAGACATAAAATATGAATATTTATATCGGATAAGTACAGATATTAAACATATACAACGTTGATCCTGGCAGATATAGAATTCAGATATTCAGTAAATATCATACTTAAAGTTCTGCTCCGTTCTAAAGTTTAAAAAAATGCAATTCTACCTTACAATAAAATATGATAATGTAATTTTGTAGGGGAGTAGACTCATCATTTTGTATTAGTTTGGATGAGGAAAATAGTTTGGAACTGTGGTTAACAAAAAACAGTATTAATTCATTATTGAAATACTAAGTAAGTATTATACTTAATATAAGTTCAAATAAGCCTTTTTAGGGGAGAAAATATCGATAGGTCCCCCTTTCACTACGTGTCTAATTAAGGTAAAAACACACAAGTTTTCAAACATTTTTATCAGAACTACCTTTATGCTTCATGTTTAAAAAAATGCATCCAACAATTGATTTTCATGAGAGAGAGAGAGAGAGAGAGAGAGAGAGAGAGAGAGAGAGAGAGAGAGAGAGAGCAATAGAAATGTAAGTGATAGATACACTAAGAAATAAAAGTGGGGCTCAAACAAGATATTTTTTATGGAAATCGCTTGAGACAAGGCATGAACCCATGATGTAAGAAGGTAACAAGAAGAAAAAAATAATTATTGCAAAAACAAGAGATGCCTAGTGACCTGAGTCTTGAAAAGATCAACGCTGTAGGAAGAAGGAAACAGTGACCAAGAAGAGAGTTCCACAATCTTGTAGTTCTCGGAAAGAAACTACTGGAATAAGAAGCTGCATTACAATGAAGTATTGAAATGGTGAATTGATGAAGACCATTAGACTAACGAGTCAAATGAGCTGGAAAAAAAGGAAGCAGGGAACAGATCAAACAATTCTGAAGAACACATACCATTATATTGTTTACAGAAAAGACTGAGACTAGTAATTTAACATCTGTGAGAGAGAGGTTGCAGTGAATAAGAAAGGGCGGGGGCCAATGAAGTTACAGATACGTTTCTGAAATTTATCAAGAATCCTCAAATGGTACAGGGATTCATTAGCCCAAATATGACAACAGTGCTCCTTATGTGGTCTGATAGTAGATTTGTAGAGATAGAGAATAGCCTCAGGTGTGAGAAAGTGTTTAGAGCGATAGAGAGAACCGATTTTATGAGAAATAGAAAGGGCAATGAATCTAATATATGAACTCCAAGAAAGATTTGATGAGAAAAGAAGACCAAGAAGTTTTATTTAGAATTGATTTCTCATCAATAGCAGAAGCATCTCAGGAAGAAAATGGACACACCTACGATTGAAAGACAATAGCTGAGTCTTAACAGAATTAAATGAAACAAGCCATTTCTTACACGAATGAATAATTGAATTCAGATCAACTTTTAGGTCAACTGCATATTCCAGCTGATCCGAGGAAGATGGGCAAAATACCAGAATAGAGGGTGGTGTCATCAGCTGAAATATTAATTTTCTTAATAATATTCTCTGGAAGGTCATTTATATAGATAAGCAGTTGAACAAAAACCCTAAAAGCCAAAACCATACTGAACATCACTAAAGAAGCCCAGATTTTCTAGAAAATGGACAAGCTTGCCATTGACTAAAATCTCAAAAAAGATTTAAAGATTTATTTAAAGATTCATTTAAGTTTTTAGATAAAAACTATTTTAAAGATAAACAAAACTAACACCTGGCAGATAATTTATGCATTGCCTTATATACTTCTGGTTTGTTTTGTTTTATGACGTATCAACCCTTTTCAAGTTATTTAATATCAAATACAGTTCTAGTAAAAGTTTTTATGCTTCAAATTCATATTTTCAAATATTTAATGAATTCTGTTTTGTATATAGATGGTTAGTAGATTAATGTTTTGTAGGCATATATTTTCTAAGTAAGTAAAGTGCCTAACGAACATTGGGAAGTCACTACTTAGTTGAGGTGTCCACCTAACATCAGGGTTACTTTTTTGTGGTGTTGATCCCTGGCATTGGTGAGGCCTTTTTGGATGATGATAGCATTTTTTGCTATTGCGAAGAACCACACCAACATCTATCTGTTTAAATGTATGTATGTATGTATGTGGTGGTCAAGGTCTGGTGTGGACGTGTGTTAAAAGCACACAGATGTCTTAGCATCATATTGTGCTTCTCCCAGACAAATCAACTCCACGTGCATGTCGTGACCACTACCACGCAGACTGGGCTCTGATGAATGGCGAGTGTCCTGCGCCGTATAACTGGACCTCCACTGCCTTGTGAGCCAAGATTCTTTTAACCAAAGGCTAAGGGTGAGGTAACCCCCACAGAAACCTCCAGAGGAGCTTAGGCCCTGTCAGCTACGGCATACATGACCCACCGGCATGTGGAGTATGCTCTGGTGCCCAGCAACCTAAGTCCCAGTCATGGATCAAATGGTATGGTGGGTGGAGAGGGCTCCCGTAAGCCATGGTGAAGGCAACCTCTCTAGGAGAAGGAAAACCCTGATATTAAACCTGCGGTGACTGCTGCTTCCAATGATGTTGACTTGTTCTTCTTTTTGGTTCAATGTGGCAGTTGTTTAGAGAGTGGGATTGTCTCAGTGCAAAGTCTTTCCTCACTATAAAAAGCTTCAAGCACAGGCATTCCTAGATATAAAATGGAATATACTCTTTGCAATCAGTGTGTATCTCAATAAAAAGGCTGGCTGTAGCCTGAAATGGTAAACGGACATTCAATGTGGACTGATGCAGATATGGGCGTGAATGGCAATAAAGCTTTGGAACTTCCAGGGTCTGGTCTGGTAGGTGTACGGGGTACCACAGCTTGGACCTGGTCATCAGTGGATGTGCTGGACTATAGAAGGTTCATAGATGTGACCATCTGGCATGTGCTGCTAGTTGCGCTCATGTTTGCGTCATTTGAGCTAGAGATATATTAAGTAATGCCAATACTCGAGAACGAGTTGCTGCCATCATGTATGTATGTATGTATATCGGCTTAAAATTTTCGACAGAGGCAATGGATTTTCACAAGATCAATATTGTTTTGAAGCTCGACCCTTCAGATGACAAATATCGAAAAATTGGTTAAAAACATTAATTCCTTCACCTTCAACTGGGCACTTTTCTACAAGGATGGGTCGCATTTTTTGCCGATATTTTTGAAAGACATTCCCTCTTTTCGATTGACTAGCCTTAATTTAAACCTTCGCCACTTCTGGTTTGGCGATGGACACATTCTTTTCCTCCTTTGCAGTATGAGTTTGAGCGTGCTTGCCTACTACCACTTTTTTTTTTCTTTTTACGCTCACAATTTTCTTTTTTTTCTTTTTTTTGGGGGGGCTCAACCAACACCCTTACACACACCTCCACTTCCTTTTTTTCCTTCGCATCATGGGTTCGAGCCTGCCTGCCTACGACGATGTTTTTTTTTTTGCTCACCACACACCTACAAACACCTGGGCAATACTGGGCACCCAGACTAATTTAATATCAAATACAGTTCTAGTAAAAGTTTTTATGCTTCAAATTTATATTTTCAAATATTTAATAAATTCTGTTTTGTATATAAATGGTTAGTAGATTAATGTTTTGTAGGCATATATTTTCTAAGTAGTAGTTAGTAGTTTTCAAAATGTAGTGTGCCTACCGAACACTTAGTTGAGGTGTCCACCAAACATCAGGGTTATCTCTCTGTGGTGTTAATCCCTGGCATTGGTGAGGCCTTTTTGGATGATAGTGTTCTTTGGTATTGCCAAGGATCACACCAACATTTAATATGAATTGGGTATAAATGTTATGTTATAACGAAGGAAGAAAATGATGAGCATGTATATAAAAATGGAAATAAATGAAACATTGAAAGAATAAAAGAGTTACCAGTCAACAAGTGCTAACTAAAATATAAACAGTTTTGTAAATGAAAATTGATAAAAACGAAGTTTTATAACAAAACATTTTCATACAACAGATAAGAATATAAAAGTTAATTTCAAGTAGTCAGTATTCATTTATGAAGAAGTTTTATATGTGAGTCATTAAAGTATTCGTTTGTGATTTGCCTTGCCCGGCCAAAAGAATGAGAGGAAGCATTCATGGAGTTTTGTTCTAGGTGTGACAGGCAGGTGTAATCTGGGAAAAAATATCATTTAATCACTGTTCTTATAGAAGTTTCTAAGTTCATATTAGTTTATTACTTTTATATAGACTTGTTATTTTGAGGGTTTGAAATGATTTTCATTGGTTGAAAATACTTATTAACTCAAAGTATTTTCAACCAATGAAAATCTTTTCAAACACCAAAAGTAACAAGTCTATGTTAAAGTAATAAGCCGATGCAAACTTATAAACTTTCTGTACTAGAAACAGAGATGTCACCAGCTGGGTGCACGGAAGGACCCCAAAATGTCTGCTTCCCCACACATATTATTGACATATATATTTTATTCACACCATGAGCATTTTGACTTGTGACTCAACTTTCTTCATCAAACACGAATTTGCATAAATGAACATTTACTAACTGAAAATAGATATAAAATATTTTGTTATAAAATTCCGTTTTTCTCATATTTTCATTTATAAAACTGTTTATGTTTTAGCACCTGATAACCGGTGGCCCTTCTATTCTCTTAATGTTTTATTTATATTTTTACATGCACACCCATCCATATATATCCTTCATTTTCTTTGCTAAAACATAACTTTTACACCCAATGTATATTAAATGTCGGTGTAGTTCTTGGTAATACCCCAAAATGCTATTACTGTCCAAAATCTACCAGTCAGGGACCACACCACAGATTTCTTCCTTAGCAGAAAGCACAGAAGAGAGGAAAGGGGTACAAGGAATACGTTCTTGAGGTCCTGTTCAATTTTCAGTCTTACTATACCTTTACAAGTACTATCACTTTAAGTTAGAGTGAACCTGGAAGTAATTGCTGTCACCATGCAAGGCTTCAACAACTGCCTGCATCTATTAATAACATGTCATACCAGGCAGCCATCACAAATTGATGAGTGTCTCGCAATCGCCATTATTTGAGAGAATATCTGGAGCCTGGTCTCAGACTGTCAAATCCTGAGGCAATTCTTTATCTCTGCAAATCTACTATCAAGCCATGCATGGAGTACAGTTGTCATATTTGGGCTGGTGAATCTCTGTCCCATTTGAGGGGCCTTGATAAAGTGCAGAAACGCATCTGTAATTTGATTGGCCCTCCTACCCTTTCTTCTTCTCTGCAACCTCTCTTTCACAGACGCGATGTTGCTTATCTCGGTCTTTCCTATAGATACTATTATGGCATGTATTCCTCAGAACTCAACAACTACATGCCTCGACAGAATGAAACTAATCATATTTCATTCACCTATACTGCTTTCTTTTTCTCAGCTTGTTCTTTTGGTCTAGTGGTCTCCATCAATTCACTGTTTAAATAACGCATTGTAATAGAACTTCTTATACCAGTAGCTTCTTTTCAAGAACCACAGACTTGTGAAACTTTCTTCCTGCTCACTGTTTCCTCCTACCTACAGCATTGGTCTTTCAAAGATTAAGATCAACAGGCATCTTCTGTCTTTGCGATAATCATCTGACTTAACAGGTTTTCATAAAAAACAGAGAGAGAGAGAGAGAGAGAGAGAGAGAGAGAGCAACCAATAATAAGTTTGTTTTACAATCCACATTCTTATTAGCTCCTTACATAAAATGGCTTCATGCCTTGTCTGAAGTGATTTTCGTACAAAACAAAAAAGAAGGCAGGACATTTGATGAAACTTTCTAATGTTCTGAATACAAACCTTTTAAATTAGTTAGATCTCGAGTCAGAGTCATCCGATCGCACAACCTGGCAAGCAACGGTCAAAGACGGTATCAAATTTGCAGAAAAGAAGAGAGAAAGACAATGTTAAGGAAGAGAACCTACAGGCGAGAGAGGATACAGTCTACATCTGCCACCCCCACCATTCCTACTGCTGACTATAACTGCAACACCTGCCAACGTAGCTGCAAATCTAAAATTGAATTATTTAGCCACAGCAGACGCTGTAGTAAACCAAACTAGGTGCAGAATGCCACTGTCTCTAGAAACAGAAGGTTGCCAATAAATAAATTAGTTAGAATATCACAGCAACAAAGTAAACATTTTCATGAACGTTCAAATTTAAATCTAATATTCATATTTTACCAAATGTTGAATTATGTGTTTATTAAATAAATGTGCAAATTTTTGTGAAAAAAATGAGTTTTATTATTCTTTTCCTTCAACAATATTATTAGTTTATTTTGCATGCATTATTTATAATGTATACAAGTGATTTTTTTTTTTTTAAATACACGGAGGTACGTAAAAAGTGATAAAAAAATTAAATATATAACAAATGGATGTTATCAAAGGCAAGATAAATTACTCTTCTACCTATTTGGAAAGGTTTTTAGTGGTTTTACTCACTTTAAAACGTTTGATTAAACGTTTGAAAAACATATAGTGTTGAGCGTTAGGTGAGAATAGGAAAAATGATCCGTAAATGTATACCTAAATATTTAAAGTTTTGAAAATGACTTAAACATAAAAAAATTAACAAAATACTGTTACTAAACCATCACATACGCCACGGTAACATATATTGGGTGTGTTTTGTTTTATTTTTAAGTCATTTGTTTTTTTTTTTTTCAAAACTGTAAATAATTTTATTTGCAGCCATTTTCTTGTTCTCCCCCAACGCTCGATACGATGTTTTTCGAATGTAATAAACGTTTTAATATGAGTAAAACCATTAAAAACTTTTCCAGATAGGTAGAAGAGTAACTTATTTTGCCTTTGATAACATTTATTTTTTAGACATTTGTTTTTGACCGCTTTTTCGTACATCTGTCGATTGCAAAACAAACCTAGTAACTGTTCTATTCCAACATTTCAAGAATTTCTTTTTAGACTTTGATGATTCAAAAATCAAAGTTACTTTGCCAAGAAAAAAAAAAAGTCATGAGAACAGAGTGACATTTAATTCGACAAACATTCCCCCAAAATTTGTCACTGTATTAAATTACTATTTTTTCGATAACTTCATATTTTTACATTGGATTTTTATTTCAATATTGCTCACACGCAAAGTATTGTGTTCAAATCCGAGAGAGGGGGAAGACGAAACGCACGCACATAGAAGTCAAATGATACACATCGTATTCTGATTTCCCCCCTCTTCTAAAACTTGATGATCTGCTGAACGCTGACAAGAGGCAAGGGAAGTAACTCTCAACGGGTCCATTTCCTCGGGTCTTCAACTGAATCACTCACAAACTGATGCGTTTGTCGTTGTCTCAGTTTACCCCAGCCGAAACAAAATAAAATAATAACAAAAAGAAAAAAAAACGTACACACACACAAAAAAGGAAAACCTTTAAAAATAAACAAACTAACCCGAAAATTACACGCCTCGACTGAATGAAACCAATCGTATTTCGTCCAAAAAATTGCATAACAAAAACGTAGAGACAGATCAATTGTTCGGATTGATTGATTTGTAAGTGCCACAAACAGTCGGAAAATGGCCAGGTAGCGGCAGCGCATATTCGCGTTCATCACAATTTTGAGCTCAGGGATGATGACTTCATTAAGGACGCAAACCACGCATGAAGCTGCCATGAAAACGGTAAGAGTGGGTGCTAACATGGACCCTTGCTATATTATTTTTGTTTAATTAGGATCTGTTTGAGATATATATATATATATATATATATATATACAAACGAAACTTTTTTATTATCACTATTTACAGTAATATTTTTTTCATTTTTTGTAGAAAGAAATTAAAAAAAAAAAAAAATAGCAAAAGATATGATTGTACTGGTCCACCTTTTCTACTCACTTTACGACCGTCAAAATCACATTGCGACAACTGAATTAAACCGGTCTTGTCTCCCTTGTCCGTATTCTTTAATGCGCACGCGGACCCTTTATTAAGCCCTAAATGGAGCAAAAAAAAAAAAAAAAAATACCAATAAGAAACGCTTTTGTTTATAGAGTGAAATGAACATTTATCCAGCTTATAATATACAAATATTTAGAATAATTTCGTTTTAACCTTTTGAACGATACGACAGACAAAACAATTTCTCCAGCGTTACATTTTTCTGCTAAAGTAGAAAATACTTAACCAGCCGTCGTCACCAATTAACATGATTCTTTAGACCATTTGACTTTAAAATTATAATATATGAACTTGTAGTATTAAACTCCGAGAAATAATTCTTCTTTCCTTCTGTAAATGTTTATACTTCAATCAAACGAACGAGACGCTGCAGCAATAACTATCGTTTATTCATTAAATGTTCAAATTTGCAAAAATTAGGAACCGCAATATTTTTTTAGATATGATTTTCAATTTGAATATATATATATATATATATATATATATATATATATATATATATATTTTTTTTTTTTTACAGTATCTTTTGCTTATTAAATTATGTAAAAGTACAGCATAGTTAACAACGCTAAGAATCGGTTTCTAACGTATTCAACATGGTTCATAAACTGTACTGTATCAGTTATTTAAACAAAATAAAACAACGGTTATCATTACGATTTCTGTTTCCTATTCACTTCCGTTTGCCCTTCTGTATGTTAAGAATTTATTGGGGGTATTTAAAAAATTTTTTTTTTTTTACGACTTGCCCCAGTGTAGTATAAACACCCCAACCTCCCCATGTTAAGAACGGCGTTCGGAATAAACACCGCCCAAACACTCCATGTTAACGGCTTTCGAGGTCTTTATTCCGAAAGCCGTTCTTAATATGGGGAGGTTGGAGTGTTTATACTACAGTGGGGGAGGTCGTAAAAAAAATACCTTTTTAAAAAATTTTTTTTTTTTCTTAATGGTATTTTTGTTTTAGTTTACCGACCCCTCGGCATTCACCTCTAATTTGTCGACTTTTAAAGTTTTCGGGTACGCTGAGAACGAATATCGTATTTATTTTTTGCGCAAACGCGCAATTACCCATATTTGAAGACATCCAGTATCCAACGTAATCACTATTGCTTTTGCTGGCGGCCATCTTGTTTCCCATTTAGGAAAAAACGCCAAAAACAGCAAAACGGAACCAAAACAGCCAAAACATGGCCCCTAAAACATTTTTCGTCTTCAATGCTTTTAGGGAGGCCGGTTTCCTTTACCTGTATATTCACCTATTTAGTAAACAACCCTTCCGGATATTTTCCGCTACCCGATATAAAAACGGACAATCTTTTTTTCACTTTCTTACTAAAATGTGCGTACGCGCGTAGTCACTTGACGTTTCACAAGGTGCATGAATACATGGCGGACATTTTAAATGACAACAAATATTTTTCATAAAATAAAGTTTTCACCTCATTTAAGAGTAAAAATATTGCTGTCAGTCCGTTTTCACGAACTCTTTACAAAAGCATATTTTATGTTTTTCGTTCTTTTTTGGGGGGAGGGGGTATTCAAATATAGAACTTGTGTACTTTAACAGGTGCTTCTGCAATTTAATTAACCGTTTGGTACTTAATGACGAGTGTGGACCCTGTGCAAACATTGGTCTATTTAGCCATGAAAAACTTTTTTCAGGCCAAAATAATTTTTAAAAAGCCAAAGAAAATGCCAAATTGATTTTAAACTCCAAATTAATCTAGCGTGTTTTCTGTTTTGCCTTTTTTTCTTCGAGTAAATTTCATTCATACTTTTATTTTGTGCTTGTTTTTATTTTATTTTAAATTTATTTTAATTCATTTTAAATTTATTTTTATTCATTCTAAATTTGTTATTTTATTTTCATTTTAAATTCATTTTTATTTTATCCAAATATTTTTTGTACATTTATAATAAAAAAAAAATGCTTATGCAACTATTTGAGTGGACAAAGTACTTCGATTCTTCTTAAGAAAAATCGAAGTACTTTGTCCACTCAAATAGTTGCATAAGCATTTTTTTTTTTACTATTATAAATGTACAAAAAATATTTGGATAAAATAAAAATGAATTTAAAATGAAAATAAAATAACAAATTTAGAATGAATTAAAATAAAAATAAATTTAAAATAAAATAAAAACAAGCACAAAATAAAAGTATGAATGAAATTTACTCAAAGAAAAAAAAAGTCAAAACGGAAAACGCTCGATTAATTTGGAGTTTAAAATCAATTTGGACTTTTTGAGGGGCTTTTTTAAAAATTTATTTTGGCCTGAAAAAGTTTTTCATGGCTAAATAGACAAATGCTTGCGCAGGGTCCACATTCGTCATTAAGTACCAACCGTTTTTCCGGCCGCCACAACACACCCGCCCCTGCCCCTCCATGGAAAAACGGTTAATTAAATTGCAGAAGTACCTGTTAAAGTACACAAGTTCTATATTTGAATACCCCCTCCCCCCCCAAAAAGAACGAAAAACAAAGTATGCTTTTGTAAACAGCTCGTGAAAACTGTGTGTGTGTGTTTTAAGATCAATTAAAAGGGGTTAATACCATGCAAACCGTAAATTTGCGACTTGTGATTATCAGATTTATGGCCTGCCCTGCAGCATCAAATATCCCTAAAAAAAAAAAAAAAAAAAAAAAAAAAAAAAATAGGCCTAGTGGTCGCGGTGTCTGTTGTAGCGAAAGAATATTTACCTTTTAATTTATTTTAATAAATATTACTCTATATACCGTTTTTAATTTGTGGTCTTTTCTTTACGTTCTTTCCTTTGGCTCAAGATTTCTTGGAATTTATCACATCCCCCTCCAATAAACCTTACTTTCTTTTGCGCCAACGACGGTTGGTGGGGAGGGGTGTATTCCTGTTACATGTGGCATATTTAGCTTCTTTTGGTGAATGCCAAGGGGTCGGTAAACTAAAAATTTACCGAAAAACTTTTAGGGAGGCCGGTTTCCTTTACCTGTATATTCACCTATTTAGTAAACAAATATACAGTAAAAAAAAAATCAATTAAAAATGAAGGAACAGCCGGAACTGAAGTGGAAACCGGAAACATTAATCGTAATGATACCCCTATATATATATATATATATATATATATATATATATATATATATATATATATATATATATATATATAGGACTAGATAAGTATAATCTTTTTACTTGGAAATGTAAAGATGAAGATAACTATCAGATACCCTGGCCAAATCACCGCTAAATAAATCGTCCTCGTCGATCAAACTTAAACACCGAACCGGAACTCCTAAGTGAAACGAAATTTATTTTTATTATTACCAGAAAAGATGTATTACCCCTGTTCCCTGTTATTATTTTAGTAAAAACGAATTACTATTCCGTTATCCTGCTTACTAAAATGAAATAAAACAAAAGTAAAAATATTTTTTTCATAATAGGCCAGCCGGCCAGCCGGCCACCCATCAAAAATCACTTCGGTGGACGCGGACGATTATTCCGATTGTCACATTTACCGAAATTGTGTGTGTTTTTTTAATAATTGGCCGATTAAATTTATTTTTAGAATGAGGGTGGGGTTAAAAAAAACCTTGTTGATTTTATAGGCCTAACACTTTATCTTGTGTCTCTATGCTATAAACGGGAAAATAAAAATGAGACACATGTGAACACCCTGAAAATACATGGAAAAATAATTTGGAAAAAAAAAGAAAAATATTATCTTTTATCCCAACATTAATCATAAGTCGTGGTAATACGGATGGCAGACGTTGTCGAGAGTGCCCCCCCCCTAAATTCCACATTTTCCCACTTTTTACTTTTTTCCTGTTAATATCATCGATTAGACTTAAGTTTCAGATTATAAAAAAATTGAAAAAAAAAAAAAAAATTCATAATTTTTCCCGTGGCGGTTCGGTTTTCAATTATAACGTTTAACTAAATTGAACACGAACTTTGTGACCACGATGAAAAAATAGGAACTCTCTCTGATGTACCTATTTACTATGCCTCCCCATGGGACAGAGTTAGACACCAGGGTCGTTTTTTAACGTGGAGAAAAGGTACAAAAATTAAAATTGTCTCAGTCGTGAAGGATTTCTCCTGCACCGAAAGAGAACAAGAAATAGAAGTGCAGCATTTCAGCAACTGCAGCATCTGAAGAACAGATACTACACTTTGATCTTGACCAAAAAAGGAAGATTTTTTTTACCCACCTCTTCCCTCCTCCCACTCTCATCTATGTATCTACTCCTCTCTATTTCTCTCTCATCTATGTATGTACCTATCTACCTATTCATCGTGGTCACAAATTTCGTGTTCAATTTAGTACAACGTTATAATTGAAAACTGAACCCCACGTGAAAAGTTATGAAAATTAACATTTTTTTTTTTTTTTTTAAATAATCTGAAACTTAAGTCTGTAATCGATGTATTAACAGGAAAAAAAGTTTTAAAAAAGTGAAAATTGTGGAATTTAGAGGGGGGCACTCTCAACAACATCCGCCATATTGCCCCCCCCCCCCGAAAATACAACCATTTGAAAAATACAAAAAAAGAAAAGATTGTTACTCGTTCTGTTCCTACACTGTGGTCAGAAACCGAGTAATCACCGAACGCTTTCTGATCAAGAAATGGATGATCATTATGAAATGAATCCTTAGCCCAAACTAAACTGTTGTTATTATTATTAATTATTTTTCAGTGTGTTGTTAACGTGTGAAAACATTTTTCGGTACTTAAACAGAATACTGACCTTGCTGAAATAATAACGTTAAACAAGATACTATAAAATTAGAATTTAACTTGAGAATCCTATTAAAAAAAAAAAATTGCACAGTCCATATCCTGCATAAATGCCCATTTTTCTTTCAATGACAATGTGGAGGCAAAGGATGAAATTTTAAACAGATTTTAATTTCTAAGTAGTACAATGAAACTACAGTGAATAATTTAAAATTATTATTTTTCTTCTTTTAACAATAAATACATTTTCTTATTGCAATTTTCAATTAATTTTATTAATTATAAAAAGGATTTATTACCATTTAGAGAAAAAAATATTAACTATACTATCGAGTGATATGATCATATGTTTTTGTTTATACATTGTATATATTCGAATTGCTTAGGAACGCTATCTAGCGTTAAAAGGCCATTAGATACAATAATGTGCTGTACTGCTGTACTTATTCACAAATAATGTTAAGTTTTAACACCATAGACATAGTATTTTAAAACCCTGAAAAATGTTGAATGTTTCTATGACTACATTTGTGTGTGTGTGTGTGTGTTGGTCAAATAAACAAAAATGAATTGTCTTGTCCCCCCCCTCCAATGTTACTAAAATCGTGTTCCCAATCCTCTTAATTCTTTAAAATCAATATTGTAACTTGAATGAAAACGAAAACAAAACTAGTCTATTCGTTTAAATCAAGGAGTCACCAACCTACAGTCAGTGGGCCAAATCCGGCCTGACAGATGCTTTTGACTTGAAAAAAAAAAAAAGCAAAAACAAAACAGGAGACAGAGATAAGCTACTAGTACACCTATCCACCGTCTTCTCACGAGGACTGATTTAAAGCAGGGGGATATCCAACTCTCCTAAGAGGGGCACTCTGTATGATGAGTTTAATTTTGAATCTTGGCTATGAAGCTTAAATCTAATCTGACTTTCAAAAATAGATTCAGATACAGGTTGCCCCCCCTCCTCCCTGCCCCTTCAAAACAAATCCAAACCATGAAATTGTTCTAAAATTCACATTGTTTGGTAATCTGAACATATTTGGTACAAATAAATTTCAGTCTATACCTGACTTGGCCGCCAAGTTTCGATTACGAATGTCCAACAGTCTTTGTTTTATCACCATTCAGTGATATCTGCTAAACATGCACCTCTGTGTTGATCAGTATTCAGCATTACCCAGTGGTCATTAAGTTTTGTGCAGATAAAGCGGTGTTGTAAGGAATGGACGGCGATTTAAAAAAAAAAAAAAAAAAAAAAAAATTGTTTTTATTTATTTATTTATTTATTTATTTATTTATTTTTTTAGCAGAATGAGCAACACCCCCATGCTTCAAATAACTTTGTGGATTTTTTTTTTTTTACTCGCTCGCGTTCACCCCTAACAAGGTATATTGCCATTTAGACGTAAGGAGTTACTATTTGGGACCACGCCTAGGAAAGATTAACAAGGTGTTGGTTTACATTACATTCAAACTTCTGCATATCAGTACAGTCAGGGAAGCAGGTAGCAGGAAGGGAATTCCAAAGTCAAGGGAAGGAACTATTAGAATAGAAAGCTTTCTGGCATTTAGGGACCTCAACAGTGAAGGGGTGAGATTTTGTTAAGCAGGTTCGTCAGGGATATGTACGTCAAGGGAGCAGAAGTGAAACAAGTTCATCAGAACACATTCCACTAAAAAATTTGTAAAACTAACACAGAGATGCAATATTGCAGTGGTGGGACAGAGGTTGGAGCTTAATTGACAAAGTGGGACCTATTAGATTGAAAACTCTTTTCTGGACCCTATCCCAAAGGGAATAGTTGTGAGAACGTTTTGGTGGTTGTCTCGTTAGTAATAAGTTTGATCCTTAATAGGCCTCACACTCATCAAACAATAACTCAACAGATTGTGGGGGTTATGTTTTATCTTGATAAACCATCTAGACTCTTGCAGGTCTACTACTTAATAAATATCCTCATTTCTAGATGTTAGTGGAAAGTAAAAGATGATTTATAAATCTATGGTGGGCAAAGACATTTCATTTATTATTAGTTTGTCTATGACAAAACTATGAATACAGTAAAACAGAACAAGTAAGACAAAAGATTGCTTTGCATACATTGTCCAATACATTTGATCCTTAATAGGCATCACACTCATCAAACAATAACTCAGCAGATTTTTGTCTGTGGGGATTATCTCAAAGATAATGTCGATCCAAACAATCCTTGTACTATCCCTATACAAAGTTTAGATTATCCTAAAATAACTGTTAATTTAATTAATATTTAATGATTTTCTTTCAAACTGAATTGCTTTCTAATAAAACTGTTTATCTGAGGAAGGTGAAAATTTAACGTTACTTTAATCATTAATAAGTAAATAATAGATAAAACTTGGTCATATCTTTGAAAACATTATTTCGTAAGTTTGATTTGAAAATTCAAGAAAACAAATAATGTTATATAATTTTTTTTTTTAAATGATTAAAATAATTTAGAAAAATTTGTGTTTATGCAGTTTACTGAAAATATATATTTTCTTTAAATCTGTATTGTACATACCCATTATGGAATAAAGTTCTCATAAAAAAATTGCTTAATTTGATCAAGTACTTTTTATTTTACAGAGGAAAATCAAATCTTAATGAGATCGATCGTACCGTGGCCATCTTGGCTATTTTCACAGATGAGGAGGGTGCCTTTAAACTAAAAAGGGATTAATAAAGGACCAAATGAAAAAGGGAGTAAAAAAAGGACAGAGGAACGAAAAAAAACTAAAATGTTTATCTAGGTGTTTTTTCTGCCCATGTTTCAAAATGATCTCATCAAATTTTGACAAGCTTTAAGCAGTTATTTCCCCTGGTGCTCCCCTCCTCATCCATGGAAATAGCCAAGATGGCCGCGCTACGATTGATTTCATCAAAATTTGATTTTCCTCTGTAAAATAAAAACAGAACTACTTGATCAAATTAAACGATTTTTTTTATATTAGAACTTTATTCCATAACAGATATGTACAACTTAGTTCTTTTTCAAGATCTTTATTTTTTAATGTCTTTGGTAAACTGCAGAAGCACCAATTATTTTTTTTCTAAGATTTTCATTGTTAAGACAATTGTTTCAAAGAAGACTTTTTTCTCTTTATTTTGCTTGTGATATTAACTCCGCTATGTCTGTATGTGTCCATTTTTTTCAAAGTGCATTTTCTCAGAGATGCAAGGTTGCAGAGTTGTGCGTGGTGGGTCAAATAATTGCATTTTTCTTTTTTTTTTTCTTTTTTTTTTTTGATCGTCGTTTTATATATATAAAAGTGATCTTGCCTGTCTGCTGATTGAAAACAATTGGAACTTGGCAGGCGAAAGTGCTCTTGTATGCATGCGCAAATATACATTTATACATTAAAGTAGGTTTATTTTTAACTATGTTTTATCTGTCTGATGATAGCTCAAATGGAAACAACTAAGGCTGGAGCGCTAAATGTTTTGGCACCGATTCTGGCTGATGGCACGGTTCATTTTTTTTTTTTTTTACTTTTGAAATCACTACTATATATTTGACACAGTATAATCTTATTTATAAAACTCACTATGTTTGTGTGTCTGTTTGTCTACATTTTTTCAAAATGCATCTCCGAGATACAAAAATGATTGCATTTTTTTATTTACCGTTGGTTTATATATATATATATAAGTGACCTTGTCTGTCTGCTTATGGAGAACGGTCTCTATCAAACTACTGTAAATTTTTGGTCTACAGCCTTGAAACTTGATATATAGTGGATTTAGACCTGTGGAACAAATTCAATTTGGTTTTTAGCTGATCAAAATAGCTGCTGACGATAGCTCAAATGGTAATGACTAAGGCTGGAGTGCTAAATATTTTGGTTTCAATTCTAACTGATGGCACCAAGTCATTTTTTCAACTTTTGAAATCACTACTATATATTAGGTACAATATAATAATCAAAAGAGAATTGGCTTTATGATAATTAATTCTCTTCCTGATCTACATCAATGATCTCCCAACTCACCAACCACTGTAAAAAAAGTAATAAAGAATGCAAGACAGTTGTATGCTTAGTCCGTCAAGTCCAAAGTAGCTGAGCAACAGCTTGGTTCCCACCAGTTTTGGCAAATAGCAAACAGAATTTTGAACAGAAGCGTGTGTTCTATCTCAACTATCATCAATAGACCTGAGGTAATCTCATCAGCATCAGACAAAGCCAAACTTTTTGCCAAGAACTTTGCAGCTAATTCTTCCCTTTGCGACCAAGGCTGCCAACTCTCAATATTTCCTCCTGTATCAGAAAACACATTATGTGATATACAAATATCTGTACATGATGTTGCTAAGCTAATCAAAAATCTTGATTCCAGTAAAGCAACCAACCCTGCTGGTATTCACATTATAGTACTCAAAAAAACTTCAACCAGAACTAGCGCCCATACTTACAAAACTGTTTAAACGTTATCTTAAGGGGAATTGCTTCCCATCACCCTGGAAAATCTCATCAGTATGCTCTGTATTTAAGAAGCTTCTGGGCTTGACCTTTACTTCTGATCTTAAATGGAACAGGTACATCCAATCTGTTGCCAAGTCCGCTGGAAAAATGGTGGGATCCTTCTATCGATCGAGTAGATATCTCACTGCTGATGCAATTCTTTATCTATATAAGAGCCAGGTACATCCAAGGATGGAATACTGTTGCCATATCTGGGCAGGAACTGCTAGAAAGGACTTGTCCTGCCTTGATAGAGTTCAAAATAGACTTCGTAGTCTTGTAGGAGATATCCTTTTCTCTTCCCTGCAGCCTCTATCTCACAGAAGAGATGTTGCGAGTTTGTTTCTGCTGTATCGTTATTTTCATGGAAAGTGTTCGATTGAGCTTCAATCTATGGTCCTCCCCTCGCCAAACTTTCACAAGAAACACTCGTCTAGCTGAAAACACTATCAATAATTCCCCCCACTCATTATCTGTGCTTAAACCCAAACGTAGATTCCATGAACAAAGCTTCTTTCTTAGAACTGCATGCCTGTGGAACTGTCTTCCATTTTCCTGCTTTCCAGTGGAAATAACTCAGTGGAATTTTTTTTTACTCACATTCCAGTTGTCTTCAAGTCTAACATAAACAAGTTTTTGATGAGCCGTTCCATTTAAGTTAACAAATTTACTGAATTTCCATTACTAACGATTACTATATTGCCCAATTTCTACTGTACACTCTTTAACCCTTATCCTCGAGTGGCTTCTTGGCCCTGATAAGTGGTAATGCCTATGTAAAAAAAGAAAAAAAAAAATTCAGGTAATCGGTCATCTCCCTCTCAGTACAGGCCAATAAGTCTCCTGTGCATCATGAGTAAGTTGCTGGAATCTGTGTTAAATAGAAAAGTAATGAACTATCTCAGCAAAAACAACCTTCTTAGTGACACACAATATGGTTTCCGTTCTGCTAGATCTACAGCAGATGTGCTTACAGTTATATCTCATAGGATTAGCGAATCTCTCGATAGAGGCAACCTTTCTAGGGCAATTGCTCTTGACATATCAAAGGCCTTTGATAGGGTATGGCATAAAGGTTTACTTCACGAGATCTCCAATTATGGTATAGCTGGAAATGTCTTCTCAATTATTAAATCATTTCTTTCTGATAGGTTCATAAGAGTAGTAGTTGATGGGCAGAAATCAGAAGCTCACAGTATTAATGTTAGAGTCCCTCAGGGATCCATCCTGGGCCCAACTCTCTTCCTGATCTACACCAATGATCTTCCAAATCACATCCTTACATCATTCGTAGACATTTATGCTGATGACACTACCATCTATGGTAGTACATCAAAGACCGTAAACGCCCAAGTTCTCTCCAATTCTCTCTCCTCTGATCTTCGGCACAATGGGGAAAGAAGTGGCTGGTTACTTTTAATGCATCTAAAACCAAGCTTTTATGTTTACATCATCAACACTCTGATCCCCATCTGGCATCAATTGAAATGAATGGCTCTCGTCTTGGAGAGGCCTCATGTTTTGACAAGCTTCTGGGCTTGACCTTTACTCCTGATCTGAAATGGAACATGTACATCAAATTCGTTGTCAAGGCCGCTGGAAAAATGGTGGGATCCTTCTCTTGATCCAGTATCTCCCTGCTGATGCAATTCTGTCTATATAAGAGCCAGATATGTCCAAGGATGAAGTACTGTTACCGCATCTGGGCAGGAGCTGCTAGAAAGGACTTATCCTGCCTTGATAGAGTTCAAAATAGATTTTGTAGTCTTGTAGGAGATATCCTTTTCTTTTCCCTGCAGCCTCTTTCTCACAGAAGAGATGTTGCGAGTTTGTCTTTGCTTTATCGTTATTTTCAAGGCAAGTGCTCAGCTGAGCTTCAATCTATGGTCCCCTCTCGCAAAACTTTTACAAGAAACACTCGTCTAACTAAAAACACTATCAATAATTTCCCCCACTCTTTATCTGTGCCTAAACCTAAACATAGATTCCATGAACAAAGCTTCTTTCTTAGAACTGCATGCATGTGGAACTGTCTTCCGTTTTCCTGCTTTCCAGCTGACAATATTGTTGTCTTCAAGTCCAGCATAAACAAGTTTTTGATGAGCCGTTCCATTTAAGTTAACAAATTTACTGAATTTCCATTACTATCGATTACTATATTGTCCAATTGACTACTGTACACTCTTTAACCCTTATTCTCGAGTGGCCTCTGGGTCTTGATAAGTGGTGATGCCTATGTAAAAACACAAAAAAAAATCTTAAGATCATTCATCGTAGACATGACAACACTATCATCTATGGCAACACTTCAAAGGCCATAAGCAAGGTCTGTCTGATTCTCTCTCCTCTGATCTTGAGCATGTGATGCAATGGGGAAAGAGGTGACTGGTTAATTTTAATACATTTAAAACAAGCTTCTATACTTACATCATTAATTCTCTGACTTCTGTCTGGCATCATATGAAATAAATAGCTCTCGTCTTGGGGAGGCTCCATATTTTGACAAGCTGCTAAGTCTGACCTTTACTCCTGATCTGAATGAAACACATACATTAAATCCGTTGCCAAGGCTGCTAGAAAAATGGTGAGATCATTCTACCGCTCTAGTAGATATATCACTGCTGATGCTATTCTCTACCTGTATAAGAGCCCCCTCCCCCCAAAAAATAAAAATAAAATAAAAAAAAAGTGAAATCTGTATAAATTAAAATATATTTTAGCATACTTTACAACTGGGCAATGCTGAGTGTCCTGTTATAATGTACAATAAAGAGTTGTTTTATTTTGTTTCAAGGCATATTAAACCTTTACACTCATTTAATGCTGGGAATTATTTTTCTAAAAGCTGTTCTACTTTGTAAACAAAAATACAGTACTTGTACTATTTAACCCATCATTGGAAGGAATGAGAGGATTCATACCTTTCCCACATTTTATTAGTTGTGATTCACATACTCTATATGCAGGCAAAAATAATTGTACACTTGATCAAAAGTTTTTTACTTAATTTTTGTTTTACTTTTTTTACTTTTAAAATATGTAAAGTAAAAAAAAAACATATTGCTAAATTTATGAATAAAATGCTAAGAGCCGGTTAGATTGATAAGAGGGGAGTGGGTTCTAATTATGTGAGGAATGCAGGGAGGGGGAAAGACTGGTTATGGGTGCGAGCAAAGGAGAGAAGAGTGAATATTGATGAAGCTTGAAATATGATTAAAAATATTTGTTTTAGTTTATGCTATTGAAATAAAAATTCAATAAATGTTTGATTAATCTATTGTATAAAGAGCAACTGTCTGTTTGTATGCCTACCTAAAACTTGAAAAATATACAACAAACACCCACAAAGTTGATATTTTTAATCAGTGTAACCCTAGATGTATATATAAAAAACAAATGTTTATTTGAGTGTCAAATGGTCATTTATCATTTAATGTTATCAAGATATATACGCATTTTCTAATGTTATCATTAAAAATGCATGCATTAAGAGAAGTAACTCTGTTTATTCACAATTATTTCTCTCATGCTGACTCAAATTATGTGTATATGTGGTTCAGAGAGAGGAATGGATTTGGTAAAGAAGACAGGAGGGAGAAAATGAGAGTGGGGGAAAGAGAGGGGTAGAAGTTATGTTATACTTTTAGAACCCGGCAATACCAGATAGCCCTGCTTGTAGTAAATAAAAGAATAATAATTCAATCTTTAATTATCAAAATAATATTAAAGCAAGAAAAACATGTAAAATTGTCTCCTGATTTTATTAACATAAATTTTAAATTTGTGCTGAAAAAAAACTTTATTTTTAAAAAATTTTTTTTTTTTTGAGTAAGTCGAAAATAATTGTATTTTGTCAAGTGTTTTACTCTATTTTTTTTATAAATACAGTGAATAAATTTGTTTATACATACAAGTTGCGAATCATTTTAGATCTAATGTATATGCCTTTGTAGAGTTGAACGTGATTAAATGCTTATTGGAGTGTTGCTGCATCTGTATTCCTCTGACTGGCATTGTTTTAGATGAAGAAGAAAAAGAAGTTATCAGGTTCCGATTAAAGAGATCAATATCTCTACAATTTAATAGTAGACTTCCATCTGTCATGGCTAACCATGGGTGATGCATCCTTTTAGATGTTAGTTTGGGCAATGTGATATGTGAGGACAAGCTGTTGCCCACATTACACCCCTCCCCTCTTCACATCGCTGATGAATCCAAAGAAACAGTAATGTCTGTCCAATGGGTGGATATTGCACAAGGTAGTGAAGTTTTGAAGTCAGTTTACCTTCTCTTAAGATCAACTGCCTTCCATAGCTGACGAGTTCCACCTACCCAAATCTACACTTCATATTAACTTTATTTAACAGTTTCATCAACACAAGAACAGAAATCAGAAGGAATTAGTAGCAGAAGAATATAAGATAGCTTGGTTTAGCAGGTATGTATTAAAGAAAAGGAATTGTCCAGATTTTTTAGTGTTGGTCTTTAGAGTGAGGAAATGTGACATTCTTGTTATGTTGACATCTCGAAAGAGACTGTTTATATTAGGCATGAAATGGTTTTGGTGAAAATATGGAAAGACATGCATATGCAGTGTTTGAATCGCCTGATGTATTACTACCTGAATTTGAACCTGCTTGTTTTAGCCAATCAAACCAAATACCAATCACTATGCAGGTGATTGCATGCTAATACAAAAGAAGGTAGATCTTTATCATGTAACTGCTACACCTTAAACTTGAGTTATAGAATCTTATCCAAAACCTTGATTTTGCTTATCTTGCTTGTTCCCGTGCACTATAGATGAAGTCATCGTTTTGTGATGCTATTCATTAAAGCATGGGGGGAATATGTGTGTTCAATCTACCTATTTACTATACCTCCCCACGGAACAGTTAAACATCAGGGTCGTTTTTTAACATGGAGAAAAGGTACAAAAATAAAAAATTGTCCCTCCACCGAAAGAGAACAAGAAATGGAAGTCCAGCATTTGAAGAACAGATACTACACTTTGATCTTGGCCAAAAGCAATGTAGTGATGCCACAAAATCATCCAGCAAGTCAGAAAGAAGTGGTAAGAAGAAATCCTTTATGACATATTATTTGGATTAGTCAGACTACTGTTCTCATTTTGAGTGTTATTCACCCAATGTTTCAATCGATACAACAATCTGACCGTCTTCAAGTATATCTTGTCAAACTTGGAAACCTTTGTCAAACTCGAATCTGCATGGAATTTCAAATTGAACCCTTTATTTAATCCATGGGGGTAGCATGCTCTTGTTCCATCAGCCATGACTTGGTAGAAATCCTAAGTAACTCGCAATTGTATTTTGAGTGTCGTCCATACTAAGGATTAAACCTCCAACCTCCAGAAGAGTGTAACTTACAACTGAATCTTAATAAATACTTTATCCATTATACCATGAGTTCTTCATGAATTATCAATCCTTATCTCAAAAATTCAAGAACATCCTTTGACATTCTATCTAAATACTCCACATTTTGAAAGGGTCAGAGATCATCTACTAGATTAACCATTTACATGTTTAGAGGTCTATTATACTGCAAAAAGTTGTAGGATTTTGCTTTTTTGTTTATTTATTATCATGTTTGTCCCCGTCCATAAGCAGAGTGGATAACATAAGCATTGTTTTGTTTTAGCATTTTTTTAAAACCGGTGATAACTGTGCATAGTAAATGACATCACTAAAGAATGACATCATTCATTAAACAAGAGAGAAGGGGGTGTAAACATCTTTGGATATTTCATCTTGCAGGTCTACTACTTAATAAACATCCTCATTGCTAAAGTGTAGTACATGTGTGGAAAGTAAAAGATGATTTATAAATCTACGGTGGGCAGAGACATTTCATTTATTAGTAGTTTGTCTATGACAAACTATGAATACAGTAAAACAGAACAAGTAAGATAAAAGATTACTTTGCGTATATTGTCTAATACAATAAAAATGCAGACATTATTAATGTAAAAAGATAATGTAAAAATTTACATTTTCTCATGATATCTTTTCTATTAAAGGAAGAGCCTTAAAGTCAGTCCTGTCTGTAACATGCCTGATCAGCAAATAAGATAGAAATCAGGTTTTAAATCTTCATTATGTATTAGAGTTCCTATAAGATTTTGTATTCATCATTTGATTGAGTCTATTCTCTCATCAGGTGACTATGGTTCGGTGGTTAACAACGTGGACTGACGACCTGGATATCCCAAGTTCAAATCCAGTTTGTTCCACAAAATCACTTTCACTTAGGATGTCAGCAACTTTCACATGGTTCCTCCTGTAGATACCTGATACCTTTCTAGAAAGAATTCTGACTAAAAATATTGGAAATAATGCCAACAATAGAATCTTTAGATTCCTACAATATGATAATGATCAAGTTTTTTTTTTACCAAGGGACATAACTCATGCTTCCAAAACGATTTCTCCTAAAGGGAGATAATTCTAGTTCCAAAAGTTAAATACATCACCTAGGCAACACTGAAATGCTATAAATTGGGACTAATAAATTAAAATTGCACCCTTGTTTGTTTTCAATAAAACTTGGAAAAATACCTGCCTACGTGATATCAAGTTTGCACAATATAAAATTAAATCCTATTTACATTTGTGTTTAGTTTGTAATGCAGCATTTAAAATTTTTATTCCCTTTTCTTGTTTGAGTTCTAAAAGCTTTAATTACAAATCATATTAGCTGCCAATTCAGTTATTGACCTATAAGCATGGAACAAAACATTTTGGTTGCTTATGATTGACTTCTTTAGGTCTATATTTAACTAAAAAGCTATTGATTTTCAAATGAATTTTGTTTTATCTGCAGTTCCTCTAACAATAGGAAGGTGTGACACAGAGTTGACATTTAAAGTCTGTTAACTGATCAAAGGTTATAATAAAAGCGAATTATGTGCCCTTTTTTTTTTTTTTTTTTTTTTCAAATTCCGAGAGGGACATTTTGTTTTGATTGAAATCTTGCAATAAAAAATCAACGTTGCTTGACATAAGTTTGTCAGGAGCCAAGCAAAAATGATGGTAAGTGACAGATATCATATCTTTAATTTGGATATTATACTGTTAGAAATATAACCAAATGCAATCCCGATTTGTGACTTGAATTTTTTTTTTTTTTTTTTTTTTTTTGTGGGGAAGACTGGACATGTTGAATGTTTAGATTTTTAAAAATATTTTTATGTTTTTTCTCTTTCTTTACACTGACAAGTGCAACATTCTTAGAGCCAACACACTGTTGAAAAGCACATTTGGTTTAGGGAAGTTTCAAAATCTTGACTTGTCAATATAAGCAAAAAAAACAAAAAACAAAACATATACCAGCTCTACTAATAATTTGTTTAGAATCAAGCATTTTTGTAATGAATACATTCCAACTGTATTTGTTATAAGCCTAGACTTATTATACATCTAATACATAAAGTAAAGTCAATCGTTTTATCTTTTGTGTCATTGATAACAATATTCTTACAAAATCAATATTTGAACATTTTTTTCAAGTTAAATATTAATTTAACTGTAAAAAAATGTTCAAATATTGAAAGAAATCCACGGAAAGCAGATAATGAATATATGCCGTGAATTAATTATTTCTTAATGGAAATCGCTCCAGACAAGGCATAAAGCCATTTGATATAAGGAGATGAAAAAAAATTCTTCAAAGTCAAAAATTAATCAATGATAAGTCTTATATGGATAGATTATAACTCAGAACATAGCAATTCTTCTTTCTTTGTCAGAAACATCACTCATGGAATAACTCACTTCTTGAAAAACCAGATAGAATTAGTTGAAAGAATTGTGCAGTCATTTGGGAAGCTGTTCGCTTCAATATAAACAAATAAAAAACATTTTCAAATAAATAGGATTGTATATTATTGACTTAGTGGATACTATTGCAAAGTGTGTGATTGGCTATGAGAAGTTTAATCAGAATTGTAAGTATTGAACAATATTTTTTCTACATCTATGCAACTTGTGTTCGATTAAGCAGATACAAAATCCATTTTTTTAAGTAAGAAAGATAAATGTTTTCTCTTCAAAATAAACAATGCATACACTGATTTGACATGAAAAGTTTAAATGATTATTATATATTGTGAAGTTTGCTAAAAGGGAACACTAAAAATGTTGGAAGATTTGTTAATCTTATTTTCACATAACTTTAATGTTGAATAATGAGTTTTAAAATGGGTTCCAAAATTTCTGATATTAATAAGAACATTGAATCGAAGATGCTGATCTACTGTTAGTTTGGTTCTTAGATTAACTATTTAATTGTGATGCTGTGACACACATATGGACAACAATAAGTCATACACCATCCACTATGCCTACCCCAATGCCCTACAGATATTCTCGCTCCCCCCCCCGCTCTCTCTCTCTCTCTCTCTCCATATTTTACTCTTTCTCTCTCCTCTTATATCGCTTTGTCGCTTCTCTCTTTCTCTCTCTCTCTCTCTCTCTTTCTAATATCTTGTTCTAGCTTTTATCTCTGTTTTTCGTCCTTCCTTCTCCCTCATTCTCTCCTGTGTCAATTCATCTGACAGAAATATACAAGCGACTGGGAACCGCTTGTGAATTTGACATTCTCATGAAACTTCTTCCTTCAAAGAGTCGATCATATTATAGGCATATTTGTTTGATTTTTACCTTAATCAGACCCCATAAGAAAGTCAAAAGGTTTGAAGATAGGTGAGGAGGGCGGGCACAAATGATCAGTGGTGAGGATCATTGAGCAGCCATGCCAAGGTCGTCTTGGCTTTGCATGCAGAAACGGAGTTCTGCTGAAAGATGTACTGGCACTCAGGTAGCAATTTTGTCCAGCTAGGACTTCACTACATTTCTCCACACCTGGTAGATTTTGGTGGTGACTTGGATGTCAGATTTTGCTGCAACCCATTGTAGATGCATTTAATGGTAGGTGCTCAGACGAACTCAAAGCACTAGTACTCCTTTGACATAAATATCTTACACAAACCCGACAAGCAGCAAAATCCCACCCCTACACTGTAGAGATCCTGAAAAGCCTTCTCTTCATCTGAGCACCTACCATTAAATGCATCTACAATGGGTTGCAGCAAAATCTGACATCCAAGTCACCACCAAAATCTACCAGGTGTGGAGAAATGTAGTGAAGTCCTAGCTGGACAAAATTGCTTTTTCCCTTGAACTGCTAGACTTTGGAATTCTCTCTCAGGGTCCTGTACTGACTGTACTGACTGTACTGACATGCAGAAATTCAAATATAATGTGAACAGACATCTTGTTACCCAACTCCCTACATA
Organism: Euprymna scolopes; assembly: GCF_053919585.1. Lineage (NCBI taxonomy): Eukaryota > Metazoa > Mollusca > Cephalopoda > Sepiida > Sepiolidae > Euprymna > Euprymna scolopes. The sequence continues at coordinate 45,369,676 of NC_136491.1, read as the reverse complement.
GTATCCCTGCAGATCTGGTCCCAAATAGTAGCCCCTTATGACTTAGTGGCAATGTGCCTTGTTTAGTGTGAAAAATGTAATAAAAAAAAAAAATAAAAAAAAAAATCTAATTTAAAGAAAATAGTTTTAAATAAAATTTTCATTCATGAATCATGAAATTAATCAATATTTTGTTCTTTGAATACTCTGATTTTTCAATTAAAAATATAATGTAACACATTGACAAAATATTCTTAATCACATTTATTGCAGGATGTTTCCACTTTGTTTGAAAACAAAAAAAAATATGACTCCTGAAATTCTTAATAAAATTCATAATCTTGGTTCTTGTCCAGAATTTTCCTTATATTAAAAAAACAGAAATAAAGATCTATATGATGTACATACTGTGATAAAACGAAACTATCATATTCCAAAATTTATGTAAATTGATCAAGTAGTTTTTGTTTTTGTTTAAATTAGAAAAGTAAATTTTATGAGTAACAAAAAAACAGCTGTCTTGTCCGCCATTTTGAAAACAATCTAAAAAAATAAACAAAGGGAAATAACTTAATTAAAACTTGTGAGATTTATTTGTATTATTTGGATTCATTGGACTACTATTTTCTCATTTTGAGGTGTTAGTTTTCACATTTCAGTCGACATGACTTCCAACCTTCTTCAGGTGTATCTTGTTGAACTCGGAAATCTTTCCGACAAACTTGAATGGAATTTCAAACGAAACCATTTATTTAATCCATGAAGTTTGCATGCTCCAGTTCCATTAACCATAACTGGGTAGAAGTCCCAAGAAATCCAGAATTGTATTTTGAATGCCGCCAGCACTGAAGATTGAACCTTCAACCCCCAGAAGAGTGTAACTTACAACTGAATTTTACATACATTATACACTATACCATGGGAGATTTATGTTGTAATTAGCATGAGTACCTGGCGTTGCCCGGGTGGAGAGAGGTGGTATACTAAAGCTATTGAGCAACCAACCTCCAGAAAAAAAAATTAAAACAACTTTTATTTCAATCAAAGTAGCAGCGAGTACCCATGCGAGCGCAAAAAAATTTTTTTTTTAATTAGCTGCTGTAGCCAGGCTCGAACTTGTAACGCAAAAGAAGACAAGGAGGTGAAAAAAGCTAATGCATTAGCTGTCTCGGCCATGGCAACTTATGACGACACAGGCCTTTGAAATAACCTCTTTTAAGAGTATGTTGAGATCGCTGGGTGTATGACTTTGCAAAAATATCAACGCTAAAAATTGACTCCTCCTTACAAAAAACGGCCCAGTTGACCAACATAGAATTAATTTTTTGGGCCAATTTTTAGATATTTGTCATCCAAGAGATGGATCTTTCTAACGACACCAATTTTGTCACAGTCCGATACGTCTGTCAAAAGTTTTTGGCAGACATACAAACACACACACATGCACATGCACACACACATACAAACTAACACAAATTTTCCCTTTTATATAATAGACTAGCGGGGGTGCCCGGCGTTGCCTGGATGTTTGTCGGTGTAAAAGAAAGAAAAATAAGTTTGGGTAGGGAGGTAGGCTCGAACCCAAAGCCTTGAGGCAAAGTTGGAAAAGAAAGTCTGATAACTTATGACACTAAGATGGTGTAGACGTGAGGATGGTTGAAATTAAACGTTTAAAAAAGCAGGTGGTTAAACAAACGTCAGCATGTGATTTTCTAGGTCAAACATCACGCCATAGAGAAATGAAATCACGTTGCGAATTTTGTAACATAAAAGTCGCTCAAATAAAAGATAGACATGACCTCATTTCGTAAATCGGAGATATTATAATCTAGCGAGTATATAAAAAGTTGTAAGAATGAGTGACCCCCACCGACCCCCCCCCCCCAAATCTTTGGCGGACATGCAAAAAAAATGCACACACATTTCACTTTTATATTATAGATGTCTACGAATTCCTATTAATCACTTACAGATGATTTTCTTTATGAAGATAAAACTATTTGATCAATTTACGTGATTCTTGGAATATGATGTTTTTGTTTTGTCACAGGTATGCACATCATACAGATTTCTTTATTTTTGTTTAATATAGGGGAATTCTGGACAAGAACCTCAATCTTTTCTACAATTCAACCATATTTTGTACAAATAAACTTCAGCCTATACCCGATTTGTCAACCACGTTTCCAAATTTCCAAACCCCATGCATAAAAAATCTGGGGTAGAAAAACATAGAAAACACTCTTTTACACGGTACACTAAAGTTTTTTGCCAAACACAATTTTAACATAATTGTCAGAATTAAATAGACAATTTACATAAGTTTTCAATTTTTTAAAAAGAGTTAATTTATGTACACCTTGTGTTAGCGTTGATACCAATGGGATTAACACATGTTGCCGATGTGTGACATTATGGAATAATTAAAAAGCAAAAAGAAAAGAAAAATCAATTTATTCGATATATATGATTTCTGCATTGAAGAAAAAAATTGATTAATTTTAAAATCTGCCAATATTTTATTGAATATATTTAATGAATTAAGAATTAAATATTATTTTTCACTTTTCAGTTGAAAAAGTAACAATAACAATTTCAATAAAATTATTGAGATTGGTTTCTAATTTATTTATTGGACTATAATGATGAATTAAAAAAAAAAAAAAAAAAGTAGTTTTGATTATGGAAGACCATACATGTAACCATTAAAAATATGAGGCTTAGTATTTACAAAAAAATGTTCACCACTTATCAACACTTACCAAAGCCACTCAAAGATAAGGATTAATGAGATAGATGGATTATTAGTTCAGCAATGAAGAATATTATGAGAGGTTGTAAAATAATATATGGAATGAACCCAATTAATTACTTAAGGACTGTTTATGATAATTATTATATTTAAATTATAATCACATATATTAAGATCTGAAAATGAAATAATTTTATTTTTCACTTTTAAATTGATAGATAACAATAAAACCTTTAAAAAAAAAAGCATTTTAACTATGGAAGACTATGCATGTAACAATCTGCCTTAAGAACATGGAAAAGCTGAAGTGTTAATCAGATGAATGGATTGCGAGTTGTGATGAAGAATGTGAGAGGATTGTTTATGATAAATTGAATGAACAACATTTGATTAATTATAAGTATGGTTTATGACAAGCATTTGTTGATATTGGATTTGAAAACAACGATGTTGTAGTCTGAAGGTAAGCACTCCCATCATAATGTGTTCTACAGAAGGGAAGTTCTTAATAAGAAACTTTTTTTTCTGTTTTGTTATTGTTAGGCACACAGAAGTAAAATGTTCTTTGCAGTTGTTAATGTCTTACAAAGAGCAGGCTGTCTTAAGTTATAGGCTTCCTGACGTAAAATACATCAAACATTGATCCTATGTTTTTGAATTTTTTAGATGAAGAGTAATAATTTGGATTATTTGGATTATCCAAATTACTGTTGAATGCTATTTTCACAACGTTTCAGCAGATATAACCTCCAACCTTCTTCAGGTGTACCATTTTGAATACTGGGATGGAATTTCGAATGGAACCCTTTATTTAATCCATGAGGGTATCATGCTCTTCTTTCATTAGTCACGACCAGGTAGAATTTCTGAGTAACTCGCAATTGTATTCTGAGCATTGCCTACACTGAGGATTGAAACTTCAATCTCTAGAAGAGTATCACTTACAACTAAATTTACCAAGTACTTTATTCACTATGCCACTGGTCCTTAAACAATTAATTAAATAGATTTAGGTACTTATACTTCCAAACGGTTACTCATCTATGTATTAATAATCACAAGTCCATTGTTGTTGCAGTGAGCCTTTCCTCTGTGCAATAGGTGAGGCATTGCCTGGAAGGATGGTCTTTTTATGACTCTCTCTAATGTTACTCTTTGAAGCTAATGCCATCAATGGTAAAGGCCATGTTGTTAAAAGATCAAGGCATTTTGAATTGAGAATAAAACTAAAAAATCAATTTTTTTTTTTTTTTTTTTTTTTTTTTTTTGCAAAAGTCATATAATCAACACTCTTTTCCTCTTTTTCTATTTCTTTCCTTTTTTCTATTTCTTTCCCTCATTTCCTATTTTTTTTTTCTCTTTTCCTATTTTTTCTTTTTTCCAAATTTTTTCTCTCTTTTCTAGATTTTTCCTTTCATTTTCTCTTTCTCTCTCCCCTCATCTCTTTTATCTCCATCTCTCATCTCTTCCCCTCTTTTGTTCTTTTACCTTTATCTCTTGATCTAGATATATAGACAAAGGAAGATATAGATCTTTCTCTCGCTCTCAAGGGATCCGATGATAGGTAAGTTGGTGCAATAATATTTTACCATAACTATGCATTACTTACTAGCAAGCATTCAACATTGGCCATGAATAAAGAAGATCCATATTACCATTTTTCGTATTAAGATTCTCTTTGGTATGGCAACAAATATTAATACAAAATAAATTCCACCATCGAATTCCTTATAAAATTTTCTTTGAGAAATATTATTTGATCTTGGCATAGAACCTTCTTTTCAGTTTCACCCAGGGAAAAACAAAGATACCATAGATTCTATATAGGGAAGCTGATATGCAAAATAAATTGCCCACTGCCTCAAGTATTGTATCTACGGTGGTAGAGGGACAGTGACTTTTCTCAAACCAGCAAAAGTAGGACAAACCTGGAAATACTTTTATGTAAACAAATAGTCAGAATAGTCGAGTAATCCATGCTGTTAGCTATACAGATGACTTTTTTTTTTTTTTTTTTGCTGATGGCACTTGCATGATGTGAGCATGATAAAAAAAATAAAAAAAAATAAAAAAAACTTTAAAATGTAACAAAATCCACTCTGGATAGATTGAGGCAACTCCAAATGAGTTCACTGCATCCTGCATCAAGACAATTCATTCTTGCGTATTGGCAGTGGAGTCCTTTGCCTACTTAACACACTCTCAGTTCCGTGATTGAACAGCAAAAAACATGAGGGGGGGGGCATCAGTTTCATGTTTGTTCTAATCCAAGTCGTCTCTTTTTTTAACACTTTTCTACCCCAAACAAGACATATTGCCATTTGGATGTAAGGATGTAAGGGACTACTATTTGGGATTGTGTCTAACAAGGGACTGTGGGGAGTTGAGCAGTGAGATATGTTAACATTACATTTAAACTTTTGCAAATTAGTACAGTTAGAGAAGCAGAAAACTGTAAGAAAATTTCAAAGTGTGGCCGTTCGAGGGAAGAAACTAATGTAGAAGGCTTTCCAGTATCTACAGATCTCAACAATAAAAGATGGGGATTTCACTGCTTGTCAGGTTAGTCGAGAGTATGCATGTTGAGGGAGCATGTGTTATGAGTTACTCATCTAATCCAAGTCTTCAGTTAGTTGCCTCTACGCTTCTTCCAGCTGGCAGGTGTGATTGGGGCTACCAACTTGCAAATGAATTCTTCCTTCGGGTGTGATTGGGGCTACCAACTTGCAAATGAATTCTTCCTTAGGGTTGAAAATTGTGACCAAACCAGAAGTCTTGTTTTAAGAAGAGTCTCTGTGATGTCAGTGGTGTTGCATCTTGCACGGATGACCTAGTTTTGGATTTGGTCAGAGAGGAAAACGCATAGCATGATATAAAACAGGAAAAATTTGGCTTGTTCTTCACTGCTGTCTTCTGCATATATTCATGTTCATGTGTTAGTAATTATCATAATTTCCTGTTTGTGATTCTCATGATCCTGTTATTTCCCTCTCTCTTACGTGGTGTTCCTGTTTCTCCTTCCTGTCCATTTTTTTACAAGACCTAAAGGCTTCTCGTTTGTTCCTGACCTTTGAAGTGACCTGGATGGAAGATCCAGATTCATTCAATGGAATGTTCTCTGATAAACTTGCTACACTTGTGCACCTTCACTGTAAATACTTCTGACCAACTTGACAATCCGTAAAGTCCTAATCCTTCTCTGTAGACATCCTCAGAGGCAGGAAAACATTTTACTTCTTTGGTCAAACTGCTTACCTTTGAAATTCCTTCTCTACTCTCTGTCACTCCAACTGACCTAGCATAAAGAAATTTAAATGCAATGCAACACAGCTCCTTATTTAGGATGTTTCTATAAATCTAATCGCTAACTCACAGTAGCTCCTTACATCGTGATAACAACGTGCCTTGTTTTGGGTGAATATAAGCAAAAGAAAAAAAAATTATTTGATTTTTTTTTAATTTTTTTTTTTTAAATGAATATTTTAGTAATGAATCTAGATAAAAAGCTAGTACACTGGGAAAAACATAATCTGTTTTATTTCATTTTTGACAGAAGGTGTGCAGTAGTTGTAAAAGATTACCTATTATTGATATATTTCACTTTTCTAATGTAACAAAGCGGTGTGCTCTTATAGTAATATGGCACATATGGTCCCTTATAAGAAAATCAGCAGCGAAAATATTAGCAACAACTGTTTTAGCACATGTACAAATTAAGCAAGTGTGGGAAGAAGGCCAGAAAAAGCAAAAAGGACAGCACATGGTTGAGCGAGAGAAGCGAAATGTGTGCTGCGGAAGATGGACATGTGAAGTTGAGGGTGAGAAAATGCTGGCTATGGCCGCCGTCATGTCACGGGGAAAGAGACTTTTAAAAAGCACATGTAATATGGCAGTGTTGTAAAACACGTGTGTGCAAAAAGACTTTTGAAAGATAATGAAATGTTTTATTGCTGGAAGAACCATGAATAAATATTTTTCATTTGCAACTTTAAAAAAAATGACAGGTCAGATATTTTATGTCCTTCCTTGTTCCTGCGACGGTACCAGACAACATGTGGGTCTGAGTGGTTGAAATGTAACAACATAGTTCGAGTGTAACAGCGAGGTTATACTAATAGTTATTTGTACTTTGATTAAATTAAGATCAAATGGAAAAATGCCAACAACATATTTGCTCAATGAGATCACGTTCTTTGATGTTTTATTCTATACATGATGGAGGGGGGGGGTGCAAATGGAGATGGAACTTTGAAAAAAGGCATGTGAATCCAATCAGATCGCGAACCAAAGAGAAAAACTTTGTTCACTTTGAACTTCCTGTTTGTAACGTCATATCTTTACACATAGTGCTAACTACTCTTTAAAAACTTTAATGGAATTTTCCATTCCTCTGCTTAATTTACCATCATGTAGAAAATACTGTTTTTAACTCTATTTATTTGATACACCTGCATCTAAATATTGTTACAGATGTTTTAAAAAATAAATAAAACAGAACCCTTTTCATACCTCATTATGGATTAAGTATTGCAAGGTAGATGACATACTAAAATAACAGCCTTTTTCTTGTTGTGTTTGATCATATTTATTTATATTAATCGGCACAATTAATCGGAAAATTTTGGGGTATTGAAATTGGAAAAATTTGTGGCTATTTTCTGATGCCAAAAAAAAAAAAAAAACGATTCCTTTAATTATCTTTTTTCTTTTTTTTTTTTTCGTTTAAAACAAAATCTTCCACTGCTGGTAGTAATAATAAAATAATAAATATTTATTTTAAACTACCAGTAAAACTAAAGTCTATAGATTACCTGCCCGCACAAGTGATTTTACATTTGAAAAAGATATATGCACATTTCACATGTGTTTTTACAGTAATTGTGAAAAAAATAACTTTATAGTTAAATATTATAAAGAATCAGAATTGGTAAGTGTATTCGAATTGGGAATTTAGTATGGAATACAGTATTTGTATTTTCATGCAAAATTATCAAATTGCATCAGTATTTAACTTTTATCTTATTTCTGATGCACTAAAGAAAAAAGATATGCCATTTATTTTTTATTTGGATCAACAGATTTCTTTCCGTACTTATGTCAGACGGTGAGGGTTTTCTCATTTTGTTTACTTTCCAACGTATCTGTTTTTTAACTTCTAATGGAATTTTCCATGCATATGCTTAATTTGAACTTATGTAGAAAATACCATTTTTTAATAGTATTTTTTACACAATAACGGTACATTTATTTACAAAAAATTAATGTAAATATATAAATTATTTGGAGTTGTTAATAGAAACCTCTTTATTCTGAGGCAATCTAAATTGTTTACGTTTGAGAAACCACTCTGTTTCACTAATATTAGATTTAGTGTCATGGTAAATCCATTCGTTTTAGAAGCAGATGAAACTAAGGTATTAAATTTACGCAATCTGACTTGATCTATTTTCATTTTGTTTTGTTAGATTTTCAAATTTTGTTATATTTTTTTTTAACATGGAAAACTGAAGTTGGTCACTGCTTTAGGATAATTTAGCACATGACTACCTTAACTGGGTTATGAAAGAGAATACTGTGACCAGGAAATTGAGGAATTCAACTCGAGTAAATGAGATAACTTTAATCAAAAGTGACATCGCTTGAATGTACGTATCCCATTACCTAAGTTAGTAGGTTCATCAATTTATTATTAGGTTGGTGCAAAAATAATGTTTTTTTTGTTTTTTTTATTTGAACATTAAAAAACAAGATTATTTTTGCACCAATCTAATATATAATAACGTTGCCTGGGAGTAAAAGAAAAAGAAACAAAAACGATTCATTTTGGTGACTTTAATCAGATAATCAAATTATTACTTTTTAAAAGCTCGTTTTAGTAGTTGACACTAATCAATTAATAATAAAGAACAAATAATAACGTGTAATTAATGTAGAAGCAAGAAATACACACAGACAGCCGTACTTAAAGCTGTATAAGTTAAGATATATAATACAATTATGTTATCAAAGAATATATCTTTAACAAAGCAAAACTTATCAAGATAAGAAAAGCTTAACATCATTAAGAGGAGCAAAATTTTATATATATATATATATATATATATATATATATATTACTAGCATTTCAGCCGGCGTTGCCCAGGTGTTTGGATGTGTGTGTTGAGCAAAAAAAAAAAAAAAAAAAAAAAAAGTGGTAGTAGGAAGGTAGGCTCGAACCCGTACCATGAAGGAGGAAAAGAACGGAGAAAAAAACCTGGCATCTTTGCTGTTACGACCACCGCCAAACTGGAAGTGACGTAGGTTTTAATTAAGGCTAGACAATCGAAAGCAGAGGATGACTTTCAAAAATATCGGCGAAAAAAGCGCCCCCCCTTATAGAAAAGTGCCCAGCTTAAGGTGAAGATAATGTTTTTAGCCAATTTTTCGATATTTGTCGCCTGAAAGGTCAAACTTCAAAACGATACTGATCTTGTAAAAATCTGTCACCTCTGTCGAAAGTTTTAGGTAGACATGCATACATACATACATACATTTATATATTCGTAACTAAAAATTTTCGACCCAAACCGATTAAAAGGCTTGCCCTATCTCTGAATACCCTTTATGTAAAATTTCAGAAATTGTCTGAGTAATTTGGTAGAGACCGCAGAGGTCAAATTTTTTTAAACTTTGACCTCTATTATGACCCCTTAAGATTTGTTTTGGGCTCAAATCAAGTTATTAAGTTAGATCCATGTCCAAGGAACCTATATCTAAAATTTCAATTGTTTATACCCAAAATTGGGGGAGGAGTTTGGTAGAGTTCTCAAAGGTCAAATTGTTGAACTTTGACCCCTTAACAGACAAATTTCTAGCTGAAAACGGATTAGGAAGCTTTTCCCAAATCTCAGTACCCTGTATATCAAATTTCGAATCTGTAGACTTAAAATTGAGGGATATTGCGCAGGGAAATACACACACAGACACGTTCACTTTTTTATACATATATATATATTACTAGCATTTCAGCCTGGCGTTGCCCGGGTGTTTGCCGGTGTATGTTGAGCAAAAAAAAAAAAAAGTGGTCAATTTTTTTAACTTTGACCCCTATTATGACCCCCACAACATTTATTGTTTGGGGCTCAAATTAAATGATTAAGTTACATCCATGTCCATAAAACCTATATCTAAAATTTCAAGTGTTTAGACCCAAAATTGGCGGAGGAGTTTGGTAGAGTTCTCAAAGGTTAAATCGTTAAACTTTGACCCTTTAACAGCCAAATTTCTGGCCGAAAACAGATTACAAAGATTTTCCCAAATCTCAGTACTCTGTATATCAAATTTTGAGTCCGTAGACTAAAAATTGACAGTTATTGCATAGGAATATGTACACACACACACACGTTCACTTTTTTATATATATATATATATATTGCTAGATTTTGTAGCCTGTTAAAAACGGGCGAACGTTATAGCCCATTGACTTAGAATGAGTGCTTTATGCCGCATTGATGGTTGAATATTGTTAAATTTGTGCTCATTTTTGCATTAAATGTTTATCCCTAACTGTGCATTGAATGGATACCATAATACTTAGTTTGCTGCACCTTATAACAAAGGTTCATACAAACTTCAGTTAGATCAGCCTAGTGTTTTCCAACAAAATCTCTGGAGTAAATCTGATATTATGATGACTAATCCTTATTAATCCCTAACTGTACATCAAACGTATACCATAATACTTAGTTCACTGCAAATATGATGACAAAGGTCCATACAAAATTTCAGCCAGATTGGCTCTGTAGTTTCTGAGAAAACTTCTTGAGTAAATGTGATATTGTAGTGACTAATCACTATTAATCCTTAACCGTGCATCGAATAGATGCCATAATACTTAGTTTGCTGTACCTTATCATAACAAAAGTCCATACAAAATTTCAGCTAGACTGGTCGAATATTTTCTGAGAACAAGTGAAATGGGCAGACAGACAAACAGACTAAGAGCAATATAATATAAGTTGAAAATGAATGGAATCTTGTTGATGAAAATACAACATATGCTTGTAAGGCTATTTAATAATTAGGGCTAGGACAACAGCATATTCTTTTCATTGTTTTGATATGCTCTCATATAGAGTAATGTGGTTCTCGATTGATTAACTGTGTCGGATATATACTTGAGAGTCAAAACAATGAAAAGAATATGCTGTTGTCATAGCCCTATTAATAATAAATACTTTCTTTTATTCACTGACATTGATTCATATTTCAAGCATTTTTATTGGCTTATTGGCATAGATTTTACCTGGATAAATCATCACAAGTGTCTGTTAATAAATTACTTTTAGAAATTAATCTAAACGAAAAGTGCGAATTCAAATTTAGAAAAAGTATATATTATTCAATAAAAAATTCAAGTTTAATTGGTTTTAAGTTAATAAAAATTATAAAAACATTTATAAAAAAAAAAAAAAAAAAAGTGTTTCAAAACACGTTATTTTGCATAAAATGATTATATTTAATGTTTTTGTTGACAAAAAATATATGGAATATAGTTGAATAAAATTAATGTCTTAATAAATATAAGTTGTTTTGAAATCTTGTCAAATGGAACTTTTTAGTAATGTTCTAAACTTAATGTTAACCAATTTAAGAGCATTACATATACTTCACCAGATTAAGATTTATGTCGCTTCTCAAGTTAATTAGTAATATACCCTTAGTAATCAGTTGAAGCCCCTCCAAAAACCTTAGTAAGCAAATTACTATTGACTTTTATTTTTATCACACATTTTTACTTGACTCCATTCCTTTCCTTACTAATGATCAAGTGGATTGAAGGGCAGGAAGACTAGTAGAGTCTTGTGCGAATCCCTATCTTCACATATTTGTCCACAGGGTTCTTGAAGCTGTTGATTGATTCTGCATCCGTTGCCTCATTAGATGGTCTGTTCTAATAACTTATGCTATATACACTAAAAAAGCTGTTTTTATACTTCCCGTTTAGCATGCAGAGTAAACAGCATCAACCTGTGGACCCTTGTTTGATTAAAACAATAATTGATAAAAAATTCCTTCAGATCTACTTCTTCATAAGAAACTGTTTCAATGAGGTCATTCCTTTAACCATTTTTTTCTTCAAACTAATTAAACTCATCCTTGCCATATATACACTTTAAAAAAAAAAAATTTCTTTTTTTAATATTTTCTAAATATCAAACTAAAAGTAAAAAAAAATTAAAATAAAATAATAATTTAAAGTAATAAATCAATCTCAGTTTTGTCTTTTATCCATTTAACTAAAAGTTGGACAAATCTACTTCAGAATTTTTTGGGGGGCGGGGGGGCGTAGGGGGAGTCACTTGAAGTTTAAAAAATTGGTTTCTTATATTTTATTTTGGTAAATTTCATGTTAACTATTGAACATTTATGTTCAGCTTCATTCATTAAGTTGTCATACATTTCTATTCTTAAGGCATCTAGTGAGAGAAATGGTTGGTCTGTGGATAAATGATGAAGAAAAATAAAAATAAGTTCCGCACTATCAACCAAGCTCCAACCTCTGTCCCATTGCTGCATTATTGTATCTCTGTACCTATTTTACGAGTATTTTCATAAAATGTGCTATTATGAACTCCCAGCACTTGTGCCCCTTTGATGTAAATATCCTCCACTAACCCAACAAGCATCAAAATCCCACCTCTTCACTGCAAAGGTTTCTAGATGCTGGGAAACCTTCTACTCTAATAGTTTCTTTTCTCAGGCTGCTAGATGTTGAAATTTCCTCATGGTCTCCTGCTTCCCTGACGGTACTGACATGCAGAAATTAAAATGTAATCTGAAAAGACATCTTGCTGCTCAACTCCCTAGATTATGTTCTTATAGGTATGGTCCCAAATACTAGCCCCTTATGTCCAAATGTCAATATGTCTTGTTTGAAGTGAATAAGAATTTAAAAAAAAAAAGTTGGAAAATTTGAAAGAATGAATTTAATTTATGAATTTCTAAATTTGTTATTGTTTCTATATATAAAGTTGTATTGTTTCTGTTTGGTTGTTCATTAACACTTTCTAGGATTTGGGAGAAAGAGATCCAGCTCTTCTTCATAATCTTTTAAATTTTGAAACTACATTATCAAGGGTATTCATTTCATTTTGATTAAAAAGAGAGTGCAACATTATCGTGGTGTTTGCACTTGACGTCCACGAAAAGGAAATACATTTTAAGTAATCTTATTTATAATTTGAAAATTAATTAATCTTTCTAATAATTTATCTCCACGTTCATTATGAGGTGTTAAAATGTCATCCATTGTTTTGTTACTTTTTTTTCTACAATAATGCTCTATCCCCAATAGTGAACATACTTCTATCACACCAGGAATTCATATGAAATAATTATTTTATAATGCTTGGAAAAAATATGTATGAAAGAAAATTTGGCTGTATGTATGTCAAACAGCATGAGAGTGTAACGGTTGATAATCTAAGAAAAATTAATTCCCCATTTCTTATTTGAATAAAATGTCATAAAAAAAAATAAGTGTTTAGCAAAAGACAATCATGAAACAAGGGCGTATTTTCTTAATATATATGTCTATTTCATCTGCGCATTTAACATTAAAATACAATTTAAATCTTAATAAGTTGTTCAGGGCTTAGAACCTGAATAGACAAGGATTCTCATTCTTTTTCTAAAGAGTACCGGGTGTGTCCCGACAGGATTAAAGACTATATTATAAAACTGAGAAGTATAGATATAGTCTTTTAGGCCTGCTAGTCTTATTGCAGATGTGATGCTGATCTGCTCTAATTGAAGTCGCATTTTGCCTGTGCTTTCCATTTTGTTGCAAATGCACTCATTGCAAACTCACTTTTTTTTTAAAATTTTCTTATCAATTTGTTCAAGCTGGAGATTGGGTATCCTACTGGATGCCAAAAATTCAAAGGCTATCTTATATATTCCAATCAAAAGATCTTAAGATTCTGACTGTCCCTCTAAGTGCAATTGTTTGAATCTCTCTTGCACTTGGTTCACCGAGTGTATTTGCCAGGTAGTTTTTGAAATTCTTTTTCATGAGTCCAATTGCTTCTACAATTATTGAAATTGATAGAGATCTTAAGATTTATAAGACCTTGGTATTTCATAATCTTTTCTCTCTCAGCTCGGTTTAACCCTGCATCATTGGGGACACTAACTTCTAAGGTTGCTTCTTTCTACTTTTTGTCCCATACCAGTATGTCAGGTTTTATAGCTCCATTTTCTAGTTATGTAGCTGTACGGATTGCATAGTCATAGTGGATCGTATACAATTTATTTTTGACTGTTCTTTCTGAGCTGATATATGATATGGCTACCGAATTGCAAGTTTGACACCTCCACTGTCGTAGGTTAAGAGGTTATGATGCAGCAAGCTGCACATATGGTTGGCATCACATACGCAAAAAGTACCAGCACAGCAATAGGATGATAGTGACGAACACTTGTGCAACATGAATATCAGTAACTATGAACCTAGTGATTTTCAAAACGTTTGATGAGCAGTAGCCACTTCAAATGTAAGTGTTATATCAGTTTTCCTTTTCCTAGATATTTGTCTTTATAAAGGCTAAAGAGGACATCTCTCCTAGTATGCTGTGTGTGTGTGTGTGTGTGTGTGTGCATACATATATATTATGGTTAGGTCATGTCATATGCTGCTGGTACCATGTAACCCAGTACTACTTGCCTCATGGTCGGGTCACCGGCGATTAAACTGGTTCCACCACCAGACTTGTTTGGTGAGGAGGGCGGCTAGTCTCCCTGAAGGATTAAAAACAAGACCTACCAAAGAGTGAATGAACCCTTTTTCGGGATCAATGGCCAAATAGCACTATGTATATTTTTGTGTGTGTATATATGTGTGTGTTTGGGTGGAGAGGGCTCCCGTAAGCCATGGTGAAGGCGACCTTTCTAAGAGAAGCAAATCTCTGATTTAAAAACCATATAGTGGGAGACCAGTACCCACATTAAGCTGGTCTGCAGTTTAATTTGTTGTTGGCTATCTTGCTCTTGCTTGTTGCTGGATCTCAACATTTTGAACCGAGAGAGAGAGACTTAGCTGTCGTACAAAGCTAAGACTCTGTAACATCTTTGTATAGATACTCCCTCAGGTATTTGGGCTAATGGACTTTAAGTGTCTGAGGGAGTGGCACTCGTCTGACAAGACTTTGCACTCATTATATATATATATATATATCTCTGATGTTTGTAGTGATGTTTGAAAATTGAGAAAAAATATATATACATCAAAGAATGGTGAATGAATGGTAAAGAAAAAGAATCCATTAGACGAATTGAAGAGCGTCAAACATGCACATTTCTCATGTTGTTTTTATTTTGTTTAATTTCTTTTACTCTTTTTCACCTCGAATTAGGCATACTGCCACTCTGAATGTAAGGAGTTACTATTTGAGATTGTGTCTAACAGGGGACCATGAAAAGTTGAGCAGTGAGATATTTGTTCGCATTACATTTAAACTTCTGCAGGTAAGCACAGCCAGAGAAGCCTGAAACTGGGAAGGAATCCCAAAGTCTAGTAGTCTGAGTGAAAAAACTATTAGAGTAGAAGGCTTTTCAACATCTGAGGACCTCTACAGTGAAGAAGTGTGATTTTGCTGCTAGTCGGGTTAATCAGGAGTATACATACCGAAGAAGCAGGAGTGCTATGAGTTTATCAGAGCCCATTCCATTAAAGTACTTGTAAAATAGACACAGGGATGCAATATAGCAGTGATGGGACAGAGTTTGAAACTTAGCTGATAGTGTGGGATCTATTAGATTTAAGATTCTTGTGTTGGACCTTGTCTAAGAGTCGAGACTTGTGGTAGATGCATCAGCCCAGATGTGACAACAATACTCCATACATGGACGATTTCTGACTTTGTAAAGATATAGGATACTCTTTGGCATCAGTAATTTTCTAGCACGGTAGAGGGAACTAACCTTCTTTGCAGCAGTCTTGGCAATGTTCTCAATTTAAATTCGTTTTATTTTATGTTGCCTGTAAATGTTAAGCCGAGGAGTTTTAAGTATTGACTTCCAGGTTGGGTGTTATTTGTTATGGCAATCGGTGACTAAGAAAGCTTCTTGTAGTTGTTAAAGGAAAGAAGCTTAGTCCTAGTAGCATTAAATGTTACCATCCACATACAACTCCATTCCACTACAGAGAAAATAAACAACCATTTGAAAGTGCTGGTAAGGAGCAATGAATATCAAGACTTATTGGCATTGCACCCGTGAATAAATGAAGAAAATATATGTATACAGTATCTGGCAACTTTTAATGTAGCTCCAAATATTCTTTTTAAATTGAAATATCTTAAGGATAAATGTATTGTAATTTTAAAACTAATAGTTTTCATTCCATTTACTTCCCTTGAAAATTAATGAACATAACAGTTTTAAGAGTTTTTTCACCGGGAGAAAATATACACATTATACATATATTGTGCTTGATAAACTCATAGAGATAGCATAATTTGTCCCTTTTCTGATTCAAAAATAATAAAGTCTCCCCAGACTAATTCCATTTATTCTGATTGGCTGAGCTCTGACCATTCCTATATTCTGGATTAACTGTATTCGCATGCTAAATGAACACTAATGTACCATTCAAATATGACATCACAATGATACCTACTTTTGCCCTCTGAGTAAATTGCCATGTTCCTTTTCTTACATTTTACAGCGTCAACAATATCTACACTAGTTTTGATTTCCCCTCTCTCTCTCTCTCTGTATATTTATATTCTTCCCAACTCTCTCTCTCTCTCTCTCTCTCTCTCTCTCTCTCTCTCTCTCTCTCTCATCAGCTTTTTACATTTCTTTTCATGCCGAAGAAAAAAAACATTTTCCAGTGATGCTGAAGAAAAAACATTTATTTCCTCTCTCGCTCGCTTTGTACATTTCTTTTTATGCTGAAAAAAAACAAAACATTTTATGGTGTCAACATTATCTACAACAGTTTTTATTTCCTCACTCACCCATTTCTTTTTATGCCAAAAAAAAAATACATTTTACAGCATCAACACTACCTACAACAGTTCTTATTTCCTCTCTTTTTCTCTTTCTTTCACTCTCACTCTCTACATTTCTTTTTATGCCAGAAAAAAAAAAAAACATTTTATGGCATCAACATTATCTACAAGTTTTTATTTCCTCGCTCGCTGTATATTTCTTTTTATGCCCTCCAAAAAAAAACAAAAAACAAATGCATTACAGCGCCAGCACTACCTACGGCAGTTTTTATTCCCCATCCTCTCTCTCTCGCTTTTTACATTTCTTCTGATGCAAAAAAAAAAAAAAACATTTTACGGCGTCAACATTGTCTACAACAGTTTTTATTTT
Source organism: Euprymna scolopes (assembly GCF_053919585.1). Lineage (NCBI taxonomy): Eukaryota > Metazoa > Mollusca > Cephalopoda > Sepiida > Sepiolidae > Euprymna > Euprymna scolopes. The sequence goes on along the minus strand of NC_136491.1, from coordinate 45,352,578 downwards.
CTCTTTCTCTCTCTCTCTCTCTCTCTGTATATATATTATTCCCAACTCTCCTCTCTCTCACACTCCACTTATTATAGGGAATGAGGATAAAATTCTGCAAATAAATAAATACATAACTATTTTCTTTATTATTTAATTAACTTACGGATATTTTTCTGTAATGAAAAAAAAAAAGTTTGCCACACAAATTTCTTAATAAAAAAATGAATTTTTTTTTTTTTTTTTTGTGAGTGGATGGAGTTTCCATTTACAAAAACTGAGCCACAGCAATGCGTGACTGGGTACGGCTAGTTACTGTTAATAATCAACAAAAACTAGGAAAATATAACAATAAAATTACAAATGAATATCACCAAACATTTATATATTATAAACTATTTTAAAATAATTATGCAAATTAGGCATTCAAATAGCCGTGTTTGAGTCTTCTTTCTCTACTATATGTATACATACAGTATTTCAAAAGACTTGTTATTAATTTAAAATAATAATGAATCGTTTTGATACTAATATAGGTGTAATAGAAAAGTTTTTTTTTTTTTGTTTTTTTTTTTGCATTTCATTTAGATGTATAGTAGACAAAGTGTTTAAACCTGGGAGGTCTTTTTTACTCTTAGTCACCCCAAACAAGGCATATGGCCACTTGGATGTAAGAGGATATTATTTAGGACCATGTCTATAGGGGACTATGTAAGATGACCAAGATTTCTGGTCACATTGCATTAAACTTTTGCATATTAGTACAGTCATGGAAGCAAGAAGCAGGGGAAGAAATTTCAAAGTCTAGCAGTGTAGGGGAAGAATCTATGAGAATAGAAGGCATTCTGACATCTAGAGACCTCTACAATAAAAGGATGGGATTTTATCTACTAGACGGGTTTGTCGAGAGTATATATGCCGAGTGGGTACGAATGCAATTTGAAAAGCCAGCATCTTAGAGAAAGAGCACTCTGGTCTGTAAAAAATGCCTGACTAGCCTGATCAGCATTCCCTGGTAGGGGCTCCTCAGGCGATTAGCAATAAACTACCCCATTCTCAAAGGGTGATAAGGCAAATTCTGGGAGAGTAAACCTCCTAGAACTGCACAGGATCATACATCAGCCAACAGAACCAGCCACCTCAATAATGGCTTAGACTCTGGTGGCTTTGGGGTCGAGGGGAAAACCCCCAGGCCTTAGCACAAACCGCCTATTGTATTACATCTAATCTCTTCTGCTTTTATGCCTACAGTTGTGTAGCAATGTAGACGTTAGGAACTTACTGTGCATACTCAGCTTGCCATTTCCCTGCAAACCAGTTCACACTCAGATTTGATCAGTTCCGTCTGAGATATAAATATTACAAGATGTCAAATTCTTGGCTCATCTCTCGTTGCTTAGACAGAAGGCGAGCTCCAAAGGCAAGTTAAGGGACTTAGACTCAATTATATTTCTACTTAATAAATGCCTGTCGAACCAACTTGCTTTATATTCACATATTCCTATGTTCCTGTTCTGTTTGACAGCACTGTTAAATAAAGTTTGATTTAATTGTTAAGAAGATATTGGTATTTTATTTGGAACCTGGTGACCCTATTTTTTTTCTTTTATTTCAAGCCAGTTCAGTCAGATAAATACAGACACGATTGACTCATCAAAATGACTATCTTCAATCTTTAATGAACATCTATCATCAAACCAACTCGCCTCGATAGAATGTAAATAAAGGGCAAATGATAAGCAAAGTAGTGGGAGGAAGTGAATTTCAAAAAGGGTAAAAGAAAAAAGGGGAGGAGGAGAGAAAACGGGAAGAGAGAGAAAGAGAAATTGAGTGAAAAGATGGTCTATTATAACATCACAATGTATTCTGATTTTGTGACATCTTTTGACTTTGTATTTCTTGTAATAACATGATTAGCAAGCAATACTAAAGTAAAAAAATTTAATATGTATAACAAATTCTGACCGATGTGTAATGGTTTGTTTGGTGCCCGGAAAACTCGTCCCGGGAAAACTCGTCTCGGGAAAACTCGTCCCCTTTCGCTAGATAGGAAAACTGGTCCCTTATTGAATAAATATCGATTGAAAACACATTTTATGATCATTCTTGAAGGATATATTATTTTTTTAAATAGACTATAGCCCCCCCCCCCTAATATTTAAAAAAAATATTTTTACTTGTTTAATGGTTTTTTTTTTTTTTTTTTTTTAAATAAAATCGATTTTCTAAGTGTCCGTTTTCTACCTAACTGGCTAAGTTCTTAGTGGTTTCACTTATATTAAAGCGTTTATTATGTTCATACAAAGTTAATTACAAATTTTTTTTTGTTCTTATTTTAACGATGTTTTTTGGAGTCATAAAAACAATAATTAAAAACAAAACCAAAAAATTTAAAAATAGGCAGCGATTCGATTTTTCGTTGCTTTTTGTTTTGGTTTTTTAATTATGATAGTTTTTTTGTTGTTATGTTTTTGTTTTCTCTCATACAAAATGTACTCATGCGTTATTTAAAATTATAATTTTATCAATTATCAACATTTATTGTCGTCCTGTCAAATTTTGCAAAAATTAACTAATAAATTAAAAACGAAATATTTTTTTGGCGCGAGAGATGCCACCCATGTGCTAACAATCTCTCGTTAACTAATTTTTAATTTTTTTTAATTTTTACTTCAAAATTCTAAAATCAATCATTAAGAGAAAAAGTAATCACTAAATAAATTTATTAATCAATTTTCAGGTTTGTATTACTGTACACATAGA